>NC_047125.1:33930475-34236725 GCF_902500255.1 Thalassophryne amazonica | reverse complement strand
GCTGACATTTGACCAAACTACTCTCACACCCCCCCCCCCCATGGCTTCACCGACTCAGAGGGAAACCGGTGACAGTTTATTACAATCTAGAGACAAATCAAACAGCCTGTGAAAGGAAATAAAAAATATCTTCACACAACAACGCGTTCTGCCAAACTGAACAAGACGACATTTGTCACCAGCATTTCTCAGAGTTCCCAGGCAGATTAAATGACAGAATACTGCGGGTTAATCCTGGACTCCATCCTTCCCTCACCCACTGGATTCATGTTGCCTCTCAGGTCCGTATCTTTCAGCCTCCACGTCTCATCTCCTTTGCCTCCCTCTGCTGTTTGTTTGTGTGAACTGCAGGAACCTGCCGCTGGCCATTGCCATTTCCATGCCCGTAGTGACCGTGATCTACATCCTGACCAACTTGGCATACTACACCGTCCTCCCCATCAATGCCATCTTGAACAGTGAAGCAGTCGCGGTGGTACGTACCAAACCCCAGAACCTCACCGCGTAAATAAACTTTATGCTAAAAGCTCTCTGGATGTTTCTCTGCAGACGTTTGCAGACCAAGTGTTTGGCGTGATGAACTGGACTATACCCCTCGCTGTGGCTCTGTCATGCTTTGGCGGACTCAACGCTTCCATCTTGGCTGCGTCCAGGTGAGCGATGGTTTACTTCAGGATTACACTCCCTGGGGGTGATTGCTTCTCCTCTGACAGTCCAGGTTTGTAGGTCATATAGGTTCTTGGATTAGACAGTGTAATGGTCTGACAGCAATTTATTATAAAATGTCACTTTTATCAAAATAAGCATTTCTCAGTTTCCTGTTATTATTGATTCCATGCTGCCTTTGTTGTTTGGAATTCTACAGTGTCAAGAAGAATCTGTCTTTAAACGTGTTGCTGGGCTTTAATCTAACACACCGAGTCCTTAATGTCATGTATTATATTGTAGCAGGGTAGCTGAGGCATCGGTTACTGTTGCTAGGTAACAGGCAGGTCAAAGGGGACATACATTTGTTTTTTGTAGATAAGATTGGACTTTTTGTGATGACGCCTCACTCGATGCCGTTTGTTTCCAAAGACTCTTCTTCGTGGGCTCCAGAGAGGGCCACCTGCCCGACTACCTGTGCATGATCCATGTTCTCCGCTTCACACCCATCCCCGCGCTGCTCTTCAGTGTCAGTCAGTCGTCCCATTTCATGGTTCCATTATGAAAGCGTTTCTCTGTTATGAAGGCGTTTCTCACTTCCTGTTCCTGCAGGGCACGATGGCTCTGATCTACCTGTGTGTGGAAGATGTCTTCAGACTGATCAACTACTACAGCTTCAGCTACTGGTTCTTTGTGGGTCTGTCCATCTTTGGACAGCTGTACCTGCGCTGGAAGCAGCCAGACAGAGCTCGACCACTAAAGGTGCCATAAAAACCACACCCAAGTTTGGACACTCAGTCATGGCAGATGGTGTTTCACGGGTCTTATTTTGTTTTTCTGTCCACTGCAGCTCAGTCTGTTCTATCCCATCATCTTCTGTTTCCTCACCATCTTCCTGGTGGTGGTGCCGCTCTACAGTGACACCATCAACTCCCTGATTGGTATCGCCATCGCCATGTCAGGGGCACCCGTTTACTTCCTCTGCTGCAACACTCCGGCCCACCGGAGGCCCGTGTGGCTGCAGACCATCATTGGTAAGAGGAGTCTGTCGCCGTTTTCAAATGTGGAAAAATCATTCCTGTTAAATGTATTTGCATGGGAACGTACACCGAGGTGGCACAAAGTGCTCAAATGTGACAATAACGGTCTGGTGCTGTACATCAATGCATCAGACACACCACAGAGCCACCCTGAGGCCTGGCTGGCAACCAGACCATCCCCATGTCTCCAAAGGAACAGTCTACCTGCTGCAGCCAGGTGACACGTGGGCGTGGATTTATAACGGATAGGTTTCAGACTCAGGAGTGCAAACAACGTGAGTCACTTCGCAGGGTTGATGAAAACCACGTTTTGAGTCCAAGTATAAACCGTGATCAGCTGTAAAGAATGAAACTGCTTCATATCTGGTGAATCCCAGCAGTCAGTCACGTGTTGGTGCTTCAAATGAAGCTTCATAATCACATTTATTGTATTTAAAAAAAATCAAACATTTTGTTCATTTAATATTATAATTATTATATTTATGACAGTGTTTCATCTTTAAAAATGCAGGATGTATTTTACATGATCACCTGTAATTTGAAAGAAAATCAGTTTGTATTTAATCAGGTTTCTGCAATGTGAAAAAAAAAAAAAAGACTTTTTAACGGCCATGTCTGTCTGCAGTGAGATCTTCAAAAATCAGAATAATTTAAACCAAACTTGGTTGATAAACTCATTGGACCCCACACACACAACACAGGTCATGTCAAGGTCATCGCTTTAACTTTAAGGTCAAGTCAGAGGTCATCATCTAAGATGCAGTAAGGACTGTATGAGGAACTAGACGACTCATTCAAACACTGTATTGTGAACAGACCTATTAGACCGAACAAACGTATCAGTCTGCAGACTGCAGTGGAGACTTTGGACAAAGTCCCTGATCACCAGACAAATAAACAAAACCATTTTCTAACATTTGCATATCATCATGATGAATTTGTTATTAGCACAGCATCTGTCTTTGGCAAAAAAAATAAAAATAAATAAATAAATACAGTACAAGACATCAATGATGATTCAAGATAAGGTTTTTTTTTTTTAAGTTACCAGCCTTTATGATGTCATAAAGTGGACAATACACTGATAAAGGATGACAACAAAAGACTGAGATATTTAGAGGGACAAAAACCCACTAATTTTTATGTTGCTGACTTCAGTGTTTTAACATTTCAAATCTACATATTAAAAGCTAAGTAGCCTCCATGCACGTGTGGAACTTTGATCACGGAGATATCAGGGAGAGCTGACATTTACTATTTGGTATGTTTATGTATTTTGGGTCAAGAATGAACGCAGTGAAAACAAGTTGAGAGGACAAATGTTTTTGGAGAAATAAGGGATATTAGGTAGCAACAGTGAACACTGAGGTCACCATGAATCAGTCCCCTGGTAACCAAATATCTCAACCTTACCAGTTGTAAAACATCATCAACTAATTGTGCCAAATAATACATACAATTATTCATAAAACTCATTTTAACCTCCTGCACTCAGTTAAAATAATTTAGAAACTTTACATGATTTATTATCACCCTTAAAAAATGTCAGCGAGCTATTTTATAAGCATGACCCAATCTAGAGCCCATGGATCCCCACAGACAACACGCTTTTCTGCAGCCGCACTGCACAACGAAGATACAGCATAACATTTTTAATTATATATAATTATTAGCACAAATATGACAGGTGTAAGAAAATATGTTACAAGATTTAGTGTGAATCTGTTTGTTTTCAGTTACAAAAAAAAAATTGATTAATTTCTCCAGCACCAGTATTGTACGGTCAACATAAAAAAAAAAAAAAAAAATCACGTGTAAATGGATCTGCATGCTCTTTTTGTTACATCTCTCCGTTGCTATTTTTAACAGAATGCTTGGCATCATGAGCAGATTCCCGACATTCCCTGTTTTTCTGTCTTTCAGCTAAATCCGGTGTGCTGATCCAAAAAGTGTGTTTCACCGTTTTGACAGAAATGGACGAGGACAAGGCAGCATAGACACCGGGGCGACGCACAGACACACCTCCTGTCGTATATCACCGCGTACACAGAGGCTGAAGATGAACCTACGATGCATCACACTCCATCTGAACGCCACTATCATCTCTGTGACAATAATCTTCATGAACGTACAACGGCACTGGAATTCTCCTTTTAGCGGGATTCCTTCCCAGCAGGTTGTGAAGAGAACGTTTTAAAGAAGCCGTTTCTATTATAGAACAGTTATTTGTAGAAAATTGTTTTAAGTGATACATTGAGACTCCGAGTGTCTTACATGGAATTCTGTGGACGAGACGTGTTTATTTAGGTTTGATTTTGCTGAAATCAGATGATTATTAATGGAGATTTTACGAAGTGAAAGCACTGCTGACCCTGTTAATGGCTTTAGTATTATCTGCACAAACAGGATCTCACACACACATACATACATATATATACATACACATATATACATATATATATACATACATACATATACACACACAAAGCAGGGGTGGTGGCCGAGTGGTTAATGCGCTTGGTTTCAGTTCAGAAGGCTCCGGGTTCAAATCCCACCCCTGCCACATTTCTCCATGTAATGTGGAGTTGCATCAGGAAGGGCATCAGACGTAAAACCTGTGCCAATTCAACATGCAGATCCAACTTGGATTTGCTGCGGCGACCCCGAGTGCAAACAAGGGAGTAGCTGAAGGGACTTACTATATACTCGTGTGTATATATATATATATATATATACACAGACACACACACTTTCCACATTTTTCTTGCATTCAATAGAATTCTCGTGTGTGTGTGTGTGTTGCTGCCTTTGTCCCATCAGCTGCTAAAGGGCTATTTTTATACAGACAGACTCAGATTTTATTTGTGGCCGTATTAAGAGTCAGAGACAGCTGAGCTGCACAGAGGTGTTTATAGTAAAATCACAAATTCCTCATTTCTTTTTTCAGTGGATTATTTATTGATTCATGATGAAGCACATTTTACACTTTAATATCACAGTAAATCATAAAGACAACAACAACAACCCTCAGAACCCGTCTTTTCTCTGCTACGTACATAATTAATTACACGGTTAAACTACCCGATGGTGTCCTTCCAGGGCTTGGTCTCAGCAACCGCCTTGCCTTTACGTGTCGTTGTGGCCGCGGCTGGGGTCTGCTGCATGGGATTGTGGGCAAACGTCTGCCTGAGTGGACCTAACAAGAGGATGGAAAACATGACTCGTTCAAAATGACGGGAATGAACACATTCAAATATTTTAGTGCACAACATTCCTGCTAAACAGCTCCACCTAGCGGTCAAGGTGTGTAAACACTCATTATACAGGATGATTTCTGGGTGTCTGTTAAACCAGACTTAATTTGAAAGTAGACTTTAAAATTTTAGCAGAGACGTGCTTATAGTTCCAGTGTTTAAGTCACTAAAATGGCATCTGCAGCCCTCCGTGTTTTACATGTCGACCTGCAACCACAGCTGATTGGCCAACTCTGAGGTTCGCCACCTCTTGATTGGCTGAGCACACCTGACTCAATCAGCAGAGGGTGGAGCAGGGTGACCGCCAGGAGGATGGCAGGTGACCCAAACACGCAGACACTGACCTCTGGCAGCGATGTCCAAGTGGTTCTTGATTCTCCGCTCTCGCTCTTCCAGCTGCTGGGCCAGTTCAGCGTTTTTCCAGCCTGGACACGTGGACACAGATTAAGGCTAAAATGAAGGATCTGACCCGTGATGCACAGGTCTGTATTCTGACTGCTGCAGGTGGGTGAGCCGTCTGTGTTTGTAGTCAGTCGTACTGCGCTCCCTGAGACGCTATCACAGGATTTGACTGAGCAGCTGTAATATGAGAGTTCTGAGACGATGTGACCGTCTACAAAGACACAAAACCAGTCGACACCCACAGCTATCTGCAGTACGCGGGGCAAGCATTAGCATGAACTCTACCGTTATCACGTTTAATATTCTCAGACTTGACATTTCGTCTCTGGACACCGACCTTTCTTGATGTTTGCGATGAAACCTTCATTCTGGGGCAGAGAGGAGGCGGGGTGGGCCACCATCAATGGGATCTTGAGTTTCTTTCTGACCCAGGGGTGTTTGAGCAGGGTGACTTGGCCCAGCGAGAAGCAATTAGATGTTAACCAGTAGGTAAAAACAGCCTGAGTGCAGACAGAATGACAGAGGTTTCTGGTGATGTCAAACCACTTCAAAAAATTATTAAATAAAATGTAACAAACAGAGCTCCCAGAAGGACTGACCGTGGGGAAGCTGATGGTTAGAGGGAGAATGACAAAAGGCATAATTCTGAACACAGTCCTCAAACCGCGCAGATTAGGATTATCAACACCAGACTCCGCCCCCAGCTGAAAGAGAGAGAAAACAGTCTCAAGGTCAAATGTACGTGTGTATGAGCCTAATTATATAAAATCCGAACCCATCATGGAACTGAGTTATGAAAGCCGAGCAGAAGCACCTCCAGGATGAGAAACATGGTTCCAGTGACGGCCAGAGGCAGGATGTAGAAAGGATCTGCCACCGTCAGGTCTGAGAACCAGAGCGCGCCTCCTGTCTGCAGGCTGGGCACAGGGAGGTATGCCATTTTCCTCAGCCCAATGAAGAAAGACATGAAGACCGGTGCCTGGGCGAGACAAAAAAAAACAAAAAACAAAACAGTGTTACTGATGCTGCAGGTTCAAGTCAGACGACACCCGAGTCTGCAAGATATTTTATTATCAAAAGTGGTGAAGGCCAAGTCAGACTCACACAACTACTCTGGATTTTTGATTTTCATAGAAATGTGACATGGAGGAAAAGCATCATGGAGCACAAAACTGAAACAAAATAACCTGGATTAGAAAAAAAAAAAAAACCAGCAGTAAGTGCAAAAATAAAAATAAAATAACTGTGACATTTTGTCAATTTCCCTGAGGGAGTCTTCGCAAGGGATTGATAAAGTTCTATCTAATCTATCATCATGAGCACCAACATCTTTGTCATCAACAAAATCTCAAAGTCTTCAATTTCAAAAACTCCCAGAGACACAAAAGTCTGATGTGACTTCACTCTTTCATCACTTTGTGACATGATAAAAAAAACTATAATAACACAATTAAATTCCTTTTTTTTTTGGACAGTTTTTAAATTTCATCCACCTTAGGTGAAAAAAAAAACAAAAAAAAAAAAACACAAGAGTAAATTATTAGACAATAACAAGGCTGCAACTAACAATTATTTTCATAATCAATCAATTATACCCTATCAGGGCTGTACAGTGCGAGCATTTTGCTTGCATATTGCGCCTAAAATTTGATTGTGCGAGGAAAAAAAATAAAACGGGCGCACGTGTGCGAGAATGTATTTCAACCCTTTCATTCGCATTTTGCTCCTAAAATAAATATACAGTGGTCCCTCGCTATAACGTGGTTCACCCTTCGCGCCTCGCGGATTCCCTCAGTCCAACCTTGCATGCCTTTCTTTACAGTGCATTGTGTTCCGCGGCCTCATCAAGCAGCCGGTTGTGACACAGCGAAGGTAGAGCACGCGCACTGTGCTCTGCGCATCTGTCTACAAGAATCTTCTCGCCCAGAAGAAAAAAAGAGCGCCAACAACTACCCACAACTGTGTTTTTAACTTGGAAAAAGCCACCTGCAGCGAGGTTTGACTCAGTGGAAAAAGACGCGGCGCCACGATGAAGAGGCGCGATCAGAGGAACTGTGAAATACTGGTCAGTCACTATTAATAATTTCTTATGTGTCCAACCTCGTAGGTTGATCGTGAAAATTAAATTCGTTAGTTCTAAAAGCCATCATAATTATTTATAGGAAAACGTTCTATTTTTATTTCTCAAACAAATGTTTGGGCCTGAAAACAGGTTTTGATCTTTGGTTTCATTCTATAATACTGGACTTATTTTTCTACTAAGGTTTGAACTTTGAGACTGTTTACATAGGAGAGAAAAGTGAGAAAATGTGTGTAGTGAGGGGTTTTACAGCCTTAAAACATCTATAATAATTAAGAAATACACAGAAATACACAGCAAAAAGTAATGAAATGGACAAAAGCAATGATGTAAATAACGATAGAAAAGGAAGTAAAAAACAATGAAATAAATACAACAATAGAATCATATAAAATGTGCATGTGTGTGTGGAAAAGGTACTCTCTGTACAGTATGTGTCTTTGCGTTAATAATAAAATTGTATCAAGAAATTTCACAGTGCTCCTAAATTTTTATCTGTGCTCCTAATTTTTTTCATTTAGGAGCACCTGTGCTCCTAAATGAAAAAGCTAAGCATACAGCCCTGCCCTTAATTAGAGTAAGCAAATAAAGAAAATGAATGGATTAATAGATTTCCTTGATTAGTCAATTAGTTGTTAGGCCTAGAAAATGTAAAATAAATAAAATATTTTTTAAAAAGTTTCTGTTTTGTCCACAACCCAAATATATTCAATTTACTGCCAGACAGGAGAGAAGCAGCTCACAAAATAAACCACAAAATATTCACAAAGAATTTGTATTTAAAAAAGACATGATTAGTGATGAGTAATGATTACCAAAGTAGGTGTTGATTAATCGCTCCAGCTCTAATTGTTACACTTTGGTTTACCTCAAAGGCAAAGAAGAACCTCACCTGGACTAGAGGAACCAGGAAGCCCCGTAGAGGACTTACGTCGTGCTTTTTCTGAAAGAGCATCAGATCGGAGTACGCCCTGGCAACTGTAGCATAAAGACACGTCAGCGTGAGGGCAGAGGGCAAAGAACGGTGGCGGAGAAAACAGAGTGAGAACTTACACTCAAATTTGTTTCCACTTCGCTTGGCGTCATTCATCCTCTCGGTGAGTTTGGTCATCTCAGGCAGCACGTTGTTCATCTTGGCCGTCTCCCTCTGGCCCTTCACGATGACAGGAAACATGGCCAAACGGGCCAGCACGGTTCCTGCACACCAGTCAGGATTTCACCCAAAAGAAGAGCAGGAATCATCGTGAGTTTAGGAAACTTCCTCATGCAAACAAATACTCTGAAGCCTGGATCTGTGCTTGCCTGCAATGATGGCCCCCCACCAGGGCAAACCCAGGTCCACGTGAATCATCTCCAAAAGGTTCTGGATTAGTCCCACTGGTGTGTAGGAAGCTAGGCCGAGCTCTGCTAAAGTGGGCTCTGTTCCTGCAGCCTGCAGCACCTCCACTGCAGTGGGCAGAGCCTCAGTCACCTGCTCAACAGCTGTGTGTGGTAGGACCGAGGTGATGTCAAAGGGCAAAAGGTCAGGAGGTGAATCCAAGACCGAAGGCTGAGCAGAGGAAGCTGGTTGAACAGCAGAAGCTGCTTCCAGTTTAATCTGAATGCATCGATAAATGGATCAACATCACATTTAGCACATGATTGAGCATTTAGACCAAGTACTTTGTGTCAGACATAGGCCTGTGCTACCTGTTCAGTGATTGGCTGGGCAGTGACAGGGGTGGAGTCAGAAGGCAGCGTGATGGTGGAGGAATCTGTGATTGGAGGACTTTCAGAGACTGACACATTTCCAGCATCAGGTGGGATCTGGCAACAACAATATGGATGTTAGAGAATCAGCAGGTGAGTCTGACCCTGCATACATGACCTCTTCTGTGTCTGTCACTTTAAATGGAAAGGAGCTGCTGCTTGCCACGCCCCCTCTACCTACACAGAAGGTCTATGTGGGTGTGTCACACACAGTACAGACTGCCCCAGTGGGCGTGTCTTAGCACAAGTAGGAGTGGAGTCTTGATATGGATTCATGAGATTTTACAAAAGTCCAAAACAAATCCAGTCCAGTTTCTACATTCACAAGCTCAGAATTATGGGAAACCTGGAGTATAATCACCCGCTGAATGTAGATTAGGAACAACAAATAAAATGACCTTTTTAAAGTCAAAACAGTTCAATCTGACTACTTCAGCAAATACTTAATTAAACAAAAAGTGATACTCAAAATAATTTAATCAAAATTTAAATATGTGAGGTGTTATGATGCCTGAACACAAAGACTAACAAAGAAAATGGGAAACAAATGCTGGTTAACTTTACAAATTTAAGTATTAGCACTTGAGTTGTAAGAACGACAGCTTCAATCTCACATGGATGTGAGTAAACTCACCTGTGAGCTGTTGTGCCTGACAGCCACGGCGCTGACCCAGAAAGATTTCTTGTGCTTTGTCCGGCCCAACAGAGGCCTGGTGATGCACTCGGAAACTGTGTGCAGATGTGATCTCCGTAGAAAACGCTGTTTATAAAACATCACATATGAGCACCAGGCAAACACAAGCCTCATTTACACTACACCCACAGTGGGTGTGGACACGGTAACTCAAAAACGGCTGGACGGATTTCATTCAAACTTAGTGGGAATATTGCTTGGATAAATACCTCGAGGTGATTAGGTTTTAGAGAAGTTTACTCAATGGTCAAGGAAACCACAGTCCTAAAAGCACTTTCTTTTTGTACATCTCAACAATCGAGAAATCCAGATGGATGTTGTAAAGCATGTATTGATCAGTAAAGTATTTATGATTGGCTGCATCAACCCTCTGACGGCTTTCACTTTAATTTTGTGTGTGTGTGTGTGTGTGGGGGGGGGGGGGGGTTTCTTTCACCGATTTGTTCTGAATAACTTCACAAAAATGTGAAAAACATAAAATATCATGTTGCTGAAAAGTAAGTAGGTAAATTATCTGACGAACGTAAAGACAGTTAAATGCAGAGCAGACCGTTCGTGTTGCTTTGGTTTTTTTTTTTTTGTTTATTTTATATTGTTGATGCTCAAAGTCACGTTAGCTTCAGCATGCTAGCGAGTTAGCCGCGGAATGTGCTCCGTCCGTGTCAGGAGACGAGACGTCCCGCAGAAGAAAACCTGAGCAGCACCTACGTGGTCCTCTGAGTCTGTGAGCAGCCGGAGGCCTCGTCTCGTTTTTCCAGTTGGTCTGAAGAAACATTTTATTAAACAACTCGGAGTCACCCCGCAACGGACGGCAGCCGCCATGTTCATGACGACATACGGAGAGCGAGAGGGCCAAACAAGAGGAGGACAGCACGCGCTCCCAGTGTCTGCGCGCTCCTCGAAAACAAGTCTGCGCATGCGTCATGTCGGAGCGTTAACACTGAATTTAAGAGGTTTTACTTTATCATCTGATGGTTAATAATCACATTATTCCCTTTGATCGGTAGAGAGTCAGGACACTGATCAGTTTAACCTGACAGTCTCCCAAACACATTGTTCTTATTTATTTTTATGACTGATATAACCGGCTGGAAGCTCGGTGTACTGGACACGAAAAATCAATGTTCTTGAAAAATCAGAATTTTAATCACTTTAATGACTTTTAATCATTAATGTGCTTTGTTTCTTAAAATCAGCTGCTCCAGCAGATGTAAGTAACTAAAATTCTTCCCCCCATCATGAATCTGAAGACATTTGCTCTTTCTTTACCAAAGTTACAAAGGAGGGAACAGAATGTTTCAGCCTGACTTTCTCACTCTGAAATCATCTGTTCCTCCCATCTCCCCGAGTCTGGTCTGCTTGAGGTTTCTTCCCCATTATCACCAGAGGGAGTTTTTCTTTCCACTGTCTCCTGCATTCTTGCTCAGGGAGGGTTGCTAAGGTTCGATCTTACTCAGGTGAAACACCTTGAGGAAGCTTTCTTGTGATTTGGTGCAATATAAATAAAATACATTTAATTAAAACTTGAGTTATACATTGTTTATGCCCAAAAGTTGATCATTTTAATATATAATCTAAGATGTACGAGGTCTGTGAGAAAAGTAACAGACCTTTTTATTTTTTTCAAAAACTATATGGATTTGATTCATATGTTTTTGCATCAGACATGCTTGAACCTTCGTGCGCATGTGTGAGTTTTTCCACGCCTGTCGGTTGCGTCATTCGCCTGTGGGCAGGCTTTGAGTGAGCACTGCTCCACCCCTCTTGTCGTTGTTTCATTGTGAGGAAATGGCGGAATGATTTGGGCTTTTGTTCCATCAGAATTTTTTCAGAAGCTGTTAGAGACTGGCAGCTGGAAACCATTCGAAAAATTTATCTGGCTTTCGGTGAAAATTTTACGGGCTTCACAGAGAATAAGGACTGTTACTACAGCTTTAAGGACGGCCCACAATGGTGCACTGCGCGCCACGCTCCGAGCCACCATCGAGAGGCAGAAAATACCACATCATTTCTAAACAGATGGCTCTGTGGATCCGGGACCATCATGTGCAATTTCTCTGGTTATCACAAGACCTGGACATCAGCCATTTTCTGGCAGATTTAACTTTTAACAAGAGATTTTGTCATGGAAAGCCAAACAGAGGCTTCGCGCGTCACGACGGAGCCGCTGATGAAGCGAGACAAAGGAACACCTCCGTGTCGGAGTGTCAGAGGACAAGTTGGGACATGCCCAGCTCTCCACAATTTCTCTTATACTCACTCGACTGGTAAGCACTGAAAGCCGAGATAGGTAAGAGAAATTGTGGAGAGCTGGGCATGTCCCAACTTGTCTTCTGACACTCTGAAACGGAGGTGTTCCTTTGTCTCGCTTCATCAGCGGCTCCGTCGTGACGCGCGAAGCCTCCGTTCGGCTTTCCATGACAAAATCTCTTGTTAAAAGTGAAATCTGCCGGAAAATGGCTGATGTCCAGGTCTTGTGATAACCAGAGAAATTGCACACGATGGTCCCGGATCCACACAGCCATCTGTTTAGAAATGATGTGGTGTTTTCTGCCTCTCGATGGCGGCTTGGAGCGTGGCGCGCCAAGCGCCATTGTGGGCCGTCCTTAAAGCTGTAGTAACAGTCCTTATTCTCTGTGAAGCCCATAAAATTTTCACCGAAAGCCAGATAAATTTTTCGAATGGTTTCCAGCTGCCTGTCTCTAACAGTTTCTGAAAAAATTCTGATGGAACAAAAGCCCAAATCATTCCGCCATTTCCTCACAATGAAACAATGACAAGAGGGGTGGAGCAGTGCTCACTCAAAGCCTGCCCACAGGCGAATGACGCAACCGACAGGCGTGGAAAAACTCACACATGCGCACAAAGGTTCAAGCATGGCTGATGCAAAAACATATGAATCAAATCCATATAGTTTTTGAAAAAAATAAAAAGGTCTGATACTTTTCTCACAGACCTCGTATAATTGTTTCTAATGCTTGAAGTTTGAATATTAATTTACATCTGCATTTTCAAAAAAATGCTTAAAGTGGCAGGGGGTTAAGAGGGCTATAGTTAGGGGAGTCTGGGGAGCTTTGCCCCCCAGAAGCTGAAGGCTTTTAGTCATGCTAATGCTCCCTAGAAGCATTTACTGAAAATTATGAAGGACCTAAATGAGATGGTGAAGACTTTCCAGGCATGTAAGAGGAAAATTAAAAAAAAAATTCTTAAAGTGGCAGGGGGTTAAGAGAGCCATAGTTGGGGGGTTTGGGGGGGGCGAAGGCCCCCAGAAAATGAAGATTTTTAGCCATGCTAATGCTCCCCAAAAACATTGACTGACAAAAATCTGAAGGACCTAAATGATAAGGTGAGATGCTGAAGAGCTTCACTCATTCATGTCCATGACATATACATATTAAGGATGACTGTTAAAACAGTCATCCTCGTCATCATGGCTCAAAGGTAATACAACTATTTTCTTATTATTTTGCTTATTAATGGGTTTTATTTAAAACTATTTTCATTGATATGGTGGATCATCATATTCTACTCAACAGGCTGGAGAATCATTTTAGGATTACTGGGAGTGCCCTTGCATGGTTGACATCATACCTGACCAATCATTCTCACTGGGTCTTGTACAACAACACCATCTCTAACCTTAGTAACATGTAATTTGGGGTTCCACAGGGGTCCGTCTTAGGCCCCTTGCTTTTCTCCCTTTATATAGCACCCCTTGGACACATATTGAGGCATTTTGGGATTACCATGCATTGCTATGCTGATAATACTCAGTTATACATGCCGATAACTGCTGGTAGTCTCATTCACATAAAATCCTTAGAAGATTGCCTTGCATCAGTGAGAAGTTGGATGTCTAGCAACTTCCTGCTTTTAAACTCTGATAAGACTGAAATTATAGTTCTTGGTCCAGTGAGACATCGGCATCAATTTGACCAGTTAACGCTCAGCCTCGGCTCGTGTGTCATACATCACACTGACAAAGTGAGGAACCTTGGGGTAATTTTTGATCCTTCATTGTCCTTTGACCTCCACATTAGAGATATTACTAGGACTGCTTTCTTCCACCTGTGAAATATAGTGAAGATTCGTCCCATCCTGTCTATGGCTAATGCTAAGACCCTCATTTATGCACTTGTCTCTTCTAGATTGGACTACTGCAATGTTCTATTTTCTGGTTTACCACAGTCCAGCATTAGGGGTCTCCAATTGGTTCAAAATGCTGCTGCCAGACTTTTGACATGAAGCAAAAAGTTTGACCACATTACACCCATTTTGGCATCTCTTCACTGGCTTCCTGTCCCAGTGAGATCAGATTTTAAGGTTCTGTTAGTAACTTATAAAACTGTTCACGGACTGGCACCTCCCTACCTAGCTGACCTAATTAAACCTTATGTACCGGCCCGGGGTCTGCGTTCTCAGGGTGCAGGACTACTTTGTGTCCCTAGGGTGAATAAGAAGTCTGTGAGTCACAGAGCTTTCTCTTATCGTGTCCCTGTGAAATGATCTCCCTGCGTCAATAAAACAGTCAGATTCTGTGGAGACTTGCATACTAGTATACTGCCATAGTACTATGCTTCCTATCCTTTTAAATTCATTCCATTAGTAAACAGAGCAGGTTTCTGCCTCAGCTTTATCTAAAGTCTGGGTCTGTTAGTGAAGCTTAGGGCTAGCAGCTGGCGATCACTTTAGTAATTCCTCTGCTTTTCTGTTGCTTAATGCTGATGAATTATACCTTAGGTGTAGTTTTCTGGCCAAGTGATTCTGCTTTTTCCTCTCTGTCCAAGGTGTGGATGACGTGACGTGCTGGATTTGATGACTGTATCATTTCTGAAACGGATGTGGAACATAGAACGGACTCTGCCACTACATGAACAGGCATGAGCACTGATGGATGACCCCTGCCTGTGGACTGGACGCCGGCATGGAGTTCTCATGAAATGCACCTTCCTTTGTTGTATGTTCTGTTTTGTAAAAACCTTGTAACTGTTTGAATGGCCCAAGCAGAGGGTCACCCCTTTGAGTCTGCTCTGCTTGAGGTTTCTTCCTCAAATCATCAGAGGGAGTTTTTTTCTTGCTCCTGTCATCTGTGTTCTTGCTCTGGGGGTTGGTAAGGTTAGACTTTACTTGTGTGAAGCACCTTGAGGCATCTTTGTTGTGATTTAAAAATGAAATAAATTAAATTGAATAAAAAGATCATTGAATCTGGTCCGTGAGTGTTTACTGCCCCCAGAATACCAACAGCGTGCTAACAGTCCATTTGTAATGAAGTAATTGATGTTTTCATGTCAGTATAAGACAAGTTCATCAACATTTATTTGTAATTTTCAAGTGGAAACTTGAACTGACCTGAGCTTGTAGCAAACCCCACTAAAACACAATGAGAATTTATTGTGATATATTTGCAATGAGGGATCAATATAATTTCTTATTGCAGCAGTATGACATTGAGAAATGTGCCGACTCTCTTGGTGGAGGTGTACGTGTGCACGTTCTCTAGTTTAATCTGTAATGTCTCCATACTGTTTAAAAGAAAACACACTGCTGTAACAGTAACATTTAATTTTATTCTTAAATCTCAGTGCTGCTCACTCGGCTTCCTCCTGATGAACAGGTTCTTGTGCACAATAAACATTTCTTTCCCCATGTCAACATGAATGACGTTTTACAGTTTTTAAGTTACATCCAAAACATCTTTTTAATGTGAAATATTCCATGAGCCCTAAAAAACGTTCTTATGAATATTGAAATCAAACCTCTCATTTGTGACATGAATTTTGCAAAACGACTGAAAATTTTCCTTTTGATTCATCAGGAAGAAGATTAAATTTTCTGTGCAGTTCTTTAAACAGAATATTCAGCCTGTTAACATTCACTGATGTGTATGAAAAAATGTCACGATGTTTTAGTACATATTTAAAAAACAGCCTTATTATTCAAAGACAAAAAAAAAAAAAAATCATCATGTTAAGCATTTTTCTTTTTTGATTTGCATTTAGTAGGAGTCAGACTCGGATGTCTTGGATTTTAAACATGAGAATAAAAACCTACAGCGTTTTTTCTTTTTTTTCTTTTGCTGTAATTCAGGTCTTTCTTCAGCTTTACTTCTTTTCTTTTTTCCCCCAGTTGACACGCTCTGTCCAGCGTTACTCTGTCTCACACTGTCCCTGCGCTCTGCATTATCGAGCTCACATAATGGTCCATTTTCTTCAGTCTTCATTGTCACCTTCTGATTTTCATCATGTTCTTCTTCACCTTGAGGTTCCTTGTCTTTGTTTCCTCCTCTTCTGTCCAGCTGTTGATTGTCTTCTTCCTGTTCCTTCTCTGCTCCTTCATGAACCTGCTTGGAAATAAAATCACTTCTCTCATTATCGAGCTCAGATAATGGTCCATGTTCTTCCTGGGGTCCCTCCTGGTTTTCTTCAGTCTTCATTGTCATCTTCTGAGTTTCATCACGTTCTTCTCCTCTCCTGTCCAGCTGTTGATTGTCTTCTTCCTGTTCCTTCTCTGCTCCTTCATGAACCTGCTTGGAAATAAAATCACTTCTCTCATTATCGAGCTCAGATAATGGTCCATGTTCTTCCTGGGGTCCCTCCTGGTTTTCTTCAGTCTTCATTGTCATCTTCTGAGTTTCATCACATTCTTCTCCTCTCCTGTCCAGCTGTTGATTGTCTTCTTCCTGTTCCTTCTCTGCTCCTTCATGAACCTGCTTGAAATAAAATCACTTCTCTCATTATCGAGCTCAGATAATGGTCCATGTTCTTCCTGGGGTCCCTCCTGGTTTTCTTCAGTCTTCATTGTCATCTTCTGAGTTTCATCACGTTCTTCTCCTCTCCTGTCCAGCTGTTGATTGTCTTCTTCCTGTTCCTTCTCTGCTCCTTCATGAACCTGCTTGGAACTAAAATCACTTCTCTCATTATCGAGCTCAGATAATGGTCCATGTTCTTCCTGAGCTCCCTCCTGGTTTTCTTCAGTCCTGATTGTCACCTTCTGATTTTCATCACGTTCTTCTCCTCTCCTGTCCAGCTGTTGATTGTCTTCTTCCTGTTCCTTCTCTGCTCCTTCATGAACCTGCTTGGAACTAAAATCACTTCTCTCATTATCGAGCTCAGATAATGGTCCATGTTCTTCCTGAGCTCCCTCCTGGTTTTCTTCAGTCCTCATTGTCACCTTCTGATTTTCATCACGTTCTTCTCCTCTCCTGTCCAGCTGTTGATTGTCTTCTTCCTGTTCCTTCTCTGCTCCTTCATGAACCTGCTTGGAACTAAATCACTTCTCTCATTATCGAGCTCAGATAATGTCCATGTTCTTCCTGAGCTCCCTCCTGGTTTTCTTCAGTCCTCATTGTCACCTTCTGATTTTCATCACGTCTTCTCCTCTCCTGTCCAGCTGTTGATTGTCTTCTTCCTGTTCCTTCTCTGCTCCTTCATGACCTGCTTGGAACTAAAATCACTTCTCTCATTATCGAGCTCAGATAATGGTCCATGTTCTTCCTGGGGTCCCTCCTGGTTTTCTTCAGTCTTCATTGTCATCTTCTGAGTTTCATCACGTTCTTCTCCTCTCCTGTCCAGCTGTTGATTGTCTTCTTTCCTGTTCCTTCCTCTGCTCCTTCATGAACCTGCTTGGAACTAAATCACTTCTCTCATTATCGAGCTCAGATAATGGTCCATGTTCTTCCTGAGCTCCCTCCTGGTTTTCTTCAGTCCTCATTGTCACCTTCTGAGTTTCATCACGTTCTTCTCCTCTCCTGTCCAGCTGTTGATTGTCTTCTTCCTGTTCCTTCTCTGCTCCTTCATGAACCTGCTTGGAACTAAAATCACTTCTCTCATTATCGAGCTCAGATAATGGTCCATGTTCTTCCTGAGCTCCCTCCTGGTTTTCTTCAGTCCTCATTGTCACCTTCTGAGTTTCATCACGTTCTTCTCCTCTCCTGTCCAGCTGTTGATTGTCTTCTTCCTGTTCCTTCTCTGCTCCTTCATGAACCTGCTTGGAACTAAAATCACTTCTCTCATTATCGAGCTCAGATAATGGTCCATGTTCTTCCTGGGGTCCCTCCTGGTTTTCTTCAGTCCTCATTGTCACCTTCTGATTTTCATCACATTCTTCTCCTCTCCTGTCCAGCTGTTGATTGTCTTCTTCCTGTTCCTTCTCTGCTCCTTCATGAACCTGCTTGGAACTAAAATCACTTCCCTCATGTTTTTCGTTGCCTTCCACTCCATATGTCTGGTCCTCCTTTGGTCTTTTTGATGGATCTGGTGTTTCACTGTCCTCATCCTCACCACTTTGCTGCATCAGAGGCTTTCTTTTCCTTTCTTGCCTGTGTTCTTTAATGTCCTTGTTCTTTCCCTGTTTACTCATACTTTGTTGATAATCACGGTTTCTAACCTCATCCGAATTTGACACGTTCTGACCAACATCAACATGTTCTGGTGTCGTCTCCATTTCCTCTGATGTTTGTTTGTCGAGGTCATGTTCAGGCTCTTCATCTCCCATTCTAACACCTGTCCTTTCTGTTCTGTCCTCCTCCTGTCTTCCTATATCACCTTCTTGTCTTGCAAGACCTTCCTGATTGATCTCCAGCTTTCTTCCCTCATCGGATATTGCTTGTTCTTCACCTACAGAACCAACACCGGCCCTGTGTGCCATTCCTCCTCCTCCTCCTTCTTCTTCTTCTTTCACTACCTCCGCATTGTCTTCTTCTGATGCCCGTTCCTCTTTTCTTTGCACCTTCTGTCCAGCTTCTCCCTGGAGGCCTCCAGCAGAGATCACTTTGCCAACACCTTGATTGACAGCATCTGTTTCATACACATCAAAGTTTAGGAAACATTCCAGACTGCACAGCAATAAGCACAATGAAAACACACGACATCTTACCTTTCTTTTTCCTGTAAAAAAGAAGATAGGCGCTGCTGGAGATGTTGGGGGGAAAATGACAAATATCAGTCAGATTATTTTCTACAAAGCAAAATAAATGTTCACAAACTAGAACCTGAACCTCACTTCTTGATGTGGTCCTCCTGGAAGTTTAGCTGTTGAGTGAAAGAACACGCAGTGAGACGTCAACACTTTGTAACATAAGGACTGCAAAATTTTACCACAACAAATTGCAAAAACACAAAATTTCCCTGTTTCATGTGTCACAGCGGGAGTATTGATGTGTGTGTGTGTGTGTGTGTGTGTGTGTGAGGAGCATTTGAAGCATCTGAAGCTCAGGTATCATCAAAATGATTCAAGAAAAATGACTTCATGAGTTGTGATTTTCTTTTTGATTTAATATTATGTCAAAAAAAATCTTGTGGGTGCATCGCGGCTGTACCAGTGTGACGGTGGTGTCGTTGAACTTGTGCCACGTGTCACTGTCCTGGGGCTTGATGGTGGATGTGTAATGTCCACCTGCCAGACTTCCAACATGCTCTACGACTCCGTAAAGCTCATAGAGTTGATTCTGAGGAAAACGTGAAACATCAAAAACATAAATAAAATGAATCACTCGGCTTTGAAAAAGCTTCAGTGTGGACCCTGAGTGAGGAGATCAGTAGATAAATGAGTCCATCCCCTCTCAGTTCACATGACAACTGAAAAACCATAATGTCATTTTGTACATCTCCAAATTAAAAGAGTCTATAATGAGGATAAAACAATTAAAACTGTGTGAACTTTGATGCATTCGATTAATCCAAACAGCAACTTTGTTTTGCTTCTAAGTAAATGTCTTTGACGTCTCGCCACCTGCTGGACACATGGGGGCAGGCTTGTTATATGCATGATGGAAATGAGGAGCAGGTGTGGTTTTGAAGTTGCATGTTGTTCTTAACATTAGCTTGTTTCCGTGTCTCGGCGTACCGGCCAAACGTTACCTGTGGTAGGTACAGCTCTTGAGGGATGTCCACCCCGCAGTTGATTTTGACGTAACGCATGTAACGGTAGTCAAAGTCAAACCTCTTCAGCAGCAGCGTCAACACATCCGGATGAGTCTTAATGACACATTTCTAATGGAAACGCACAAAAACAGCAAGAGAATAATGTGGTTAAAGTATCACCAACAACAAAATGTATGTTTTGTGCAAAACCCTGAGCAGAAGAACAGTCGGATCTGACTTTATGATTCATGGAGACCAGCCATTCCCAAACACTGGAATCTTCTCATCAATATTTTGAGGTTAATTTTAAAACTTTATTGGAAAACTGACAATCAGAAGACATTTTGATACATTTTAATAACCTCACAGCCTATGTGCAGTACCTCCAAGTGACCCACACTTTGGACAATAAAGTATTTTATTAGTACTTACAATAGTAGCATCTTTTTTGGCGTCACACTGGTCACAGTACATCTGGTTTTCTCCACTGAGCTCTGAACTTTTGAAAAATGCATCAACACCTTCAGCCTGAAAGAAATCACACGTCACCTTCATGCACAATTTTACACAATGTGAACACAGTAATAATGTGTGCAGTCGTATAGGACAGCTTGGCCTCATGGGTTTTACACCATGTGTGTAGTACAAACTGTAATACTGACGATACAAACAGGTATCTCCTTCAGCAAACAGCACGTACAAACATGAGTGAGAAGATTGTTTCTGGGCATCCTGGGACCTGACAAGGTCCAGGTTAAGACTGCAAGGTACATCAGAGCACCAACGGCTCTGGGGTCAACCCTTTACGATATATACATGTGTGTGTGTATATATATATATATATATATATATATATATATATATATACATACAGTAGTGTTGAGAATAATAGTAGTGCTATGTGAGTAAAAAAGATTAATCCAGGTTTTGAGTATACGAGGTCTATTAGAAAAGTATCCGACCTTATTATTTTTTTCAAAAACCATATGGATTTGAATCACGTATGATTACATCAGACATGCTTGAACCCTCGTGGGCATGCGAGAGTTTTTTCACGCCTGTCGGTTACGTCATTCGCCTGTGGGCAGTCTTTGAGTAAGGAGTCGTCCACCCTCTCGTCGTTTTTTTTCATTGTTTAGTAATGACTCAGAGACTGCTGCTTTGTTTGATCAAATTTTTTTCAAAACTGTAAGGCACAACTGAGTGGACACCATTCAATAAATTCAGCTGGTTTTCTGTAAAAATTTTAACGGCTGATGAGAGATTTTGGTCTGGTAGTGTCGCTTTAAGGACGGCCCACAGCGCCTGACGGCGATCTGCGCTTCGAGGCGGCAGCGTCTTGCCGTTTCAAGTTGAAAACTTCCACATTTCAGGCTCTGTTGACCCAGTAAGTCGTCAGAGAACAGAGAAGTTTCAGAAGAAGTCGGCATGAGGAGTTTATTCGGACCGTCCATTGTTAACGGACATTTTGTAATGAAAGAACGTGCGGGCAGAGTCGCATGTCGGGCCGGACCCGACCGCGGGGGGTCGCGACAGGAAAAACACCTCCGTTGGAAACCTTAACGGGCAAGTTGGAACATGCCAAGCTGTTAAACAATTTCTCAGTTACTCACTTGTTGAAAGCCATCAAAAGCCGCCTGAATTTTACAAATGGTTTTCAACACGGAGGTGTTTTTCCTGTCGCGGCGCACACAGATTTGCGGCATCGTCACGGAAACGACTCGGCGAATTTGTGCGCACGTCTTTCATTAAAAAATGTCCTTAAACAGTGGAATGTCCGCATAAAGTCCTCATGCTGACCTCTTCTGAATCTTCTCTGTTCTCTCACGACGTCCTGGGTGAATTAAGCCTTAAATTAGGATGTTTTCAGGTCGAAACAGGCCGACGACGGCGCCTGGAAGCGCTGCAGGACGTCCCGCTCCGTGGGAAGTCCTTACACCGACAGAAACACCCCATAATCTCTCATCAGCCGTTAAACTTTCACCGAAACCAGCTTAATTTCTCGAATAGTGTCCACTCGGATATTCCTCACAGGTCCAGAAAAAATTTTGATAAAGCAACGCGCGCCGTCTCCAGCAGCGTGTGAAACAAAGAAATTCAGCCGAGAGGGCAGGACCACATCTCACTCAAGGCCTGCCCACAGGGAAATGATGTCACCGACATGCGTGAAAAAACTCACGCATGCGCACAAGGGTTCAAGCATGATTGGTGTAATCGCACGTCATTCAAATCCATATAGTTAAAAAAAAAATAAAAGGGTCGGTTTATTATCTAATAGACCTTGTATTTCTTATTATTACATGGGAAACAAGGTACCAGTAGATTCAGTAGATTCTCACAAATCCAACAAGACCAAGCATTCATGATATACACACTCTTAAGGCTATGAAATTGGGCTATTAGTAAAAAAAAAGTAGAAAAGGGGGCGTTCACAATAATAGTAGCATCTGCTGTTGATGCTACAAACTCAAAACTATTATGTTCAAACTGCTTTTTTAGCAATCCTGTGAATCACTAAACTAGTATTTAGTTGTATAACCACAGTTTTTCATGATTTCTTCACATCTGTGAGGCATTAATTTTGTTGGTTTGGAACCAAGATTTTGCTGGTTTACTAGTGTGCTTGGGGTCATTGTCTTGTTGAAACACCCATTTCAAGGGCATGTCCTCTTCAGCATAAGGCATCATGACCTCTTCAAGTATTTTGACATATCCAGACTGATCCATGATACTGGTATGTGATATATAGGCCAACACCATAGTAGGAGAAACATGCCCATATCATGATGCTTGCACCACCATGCTTCACTGTGTTCACTGTGAACTGTGGCTTGAATTCAGAGTTTGGGGTCGTCTCACAAACTGTCTGTGGCCCTTGAACCCAAAAAGAACAATTTTACTCTCATCAGTCCACAAAATATTCCTCCAGTTGTGTTCTTTGGCAAATTGTATCCTCTTCTGCACGTGTCTTTTATTTAACAGAGGGACTTTGCGGGGGATTCTTGCAAATAAATTAGCTTCACACAGGTGTCTTCTAACTGTCACAGCACTTACAGGTAACTCCAGACTGTCTTTGATCATCCTGGAGCTGATCAGTGGGTGAGCCTTTGCCTTTCTGGTTATTCTTCTATCCATTTTGATGGTTGTTTTCCGTTTTCTTCCACACGTCTGTTTTTTTTTTTTTGTCCATTTTAAAGCACTGGAGATCATTGTAGATGAACAGCCTATAATTTTTTGCACCTGTGTATAAGTTTCAATCAACTTTTTAATCAAACTACACTGTTCTTCTGAACAATGTTTGAACGTCCCATTTTCTTCAGGCTTTCAAAGAGAAAAGCATGTTCAACAGGTGCTGGTTTCATCCTTAAATAGGGGACACCTGATTCACACCTGTTTGTTCCACAAAACTGACAAACTCACTGACTGAATTTTGTGACACTACTATTATTCTGAACACCCCCTTTTCTACTTTTTTTTTTTACTAATAGCCCAATTTCATAGCCTTAAGAGTGTGCATATCATGAATGCTTGGTCTTGTTTGATTTGTGAGAATCTACTTAATCTACTGGTACCTTGTTTCCCATGTAACAAGAAGAAATATACTCAAAACCTGGATTAATCTTTTTACTCACATAGCATAGTTATGTGTCATGTTGTTTTGTGAAAACTGTACTGCATTTGATGTCTTCCACTGCCATGTCTGTGTGCCAGTGTGTAAAAATTAAAAGCACCTGCTTGGGGCAGAACGCAGAAAAAAACAAAAAAGATCTGCGTGTGTGCGACTGTGGAGAGCTGACATTGGCTATTTGGTGTGCTTAGGGATTTTGGGTCAAGGATGAACGCTGCAAAACAGAACATTGATAGGACTAATATTTTTGGAGAAACTACGGATATTAGCTAACATTGGTAATTACATTCTAGAATAACACACCAGTCCAGCAGGGGGCGACAAATCATCTACATATTAAAAGTGTTCATGATTTTATTTCATAAGTTCAGTGTAAGTACATAATATAATTACATTCTAGACTCACACACCATTCTGACTCATTATAGGAACTTTGTTTAATTTATTATCACACTTGAAAAAATCCAGGACTGGTTTAAAAAAATATTTTTTTAAGTCATGATTTTTTTATTTAAATAGACTTTTACTGATTTAATTCAGCTTTTTTCATTTTTATTTATTTCACTCTTCTAAATGAGACTATACAAATATTATAATTAGTTATAATTTTATTGACAGGTTGAGATCGTAAAGGTGCACATATATTTGATGATTTTTTTTTTATTACAACAATTTAAATCAGCTGATTTTAAATCATACCAGCCCTGGGAAAATGTCAGCTAACTATTTTAGAAACACGGCCCAGTCTGGAGCCCGTGGATCCCCACGGACCACACGCTAGTTCACACTGACCTCTGTACTGTGTGATGATCAGCCGATATGAAGTATTTTGTCCTTACCACACTGTAATCCTCGTTCGACTCCACCAGTGCAAGAGGTAAACTCCAAAACGGGCCGTCAGCGTTGTTCTCTGTCCCACATCCACTGCATATGTTCTGATGCATTAGAACTCCGCGGAAAACCTGGACACAGACAGTGACAGTGTGACCTTTGACTGATGGGCCCACAGTCGACTCCGTGTGTGTGTGTGTGTGTGTGTGTGATTAAACCTTTGAAGCATCATGGCTGGTCAGACTTAAAATCTTCTCCAAGTACTCTGCAGAATCACGTTGTTCATACACTGTGAGGGCAGGAAGAGTTGATATGTTCTTAAAATAACCCCACAGACTGTGGCGTGCACACTCAGATGTTCCACTCTACCTCTCTGGATGCCCAGTGCCTTCGTGATGTTGACTGTCGAACCCGTACCCTTCTTCAAGTCAGAAAACAACGTGCGAAGATGGTGATCAATATCCCTGTGGCTGGTGAGCCTGCAGGAAACAAACCCATATTGATGAGTGATCGGTTCCAGACAGACAGAGATGATCAGCAGGAGGACGAACCTGTGCACGGCCTCCCTGAACTCTGAGGTCAGGAACAGAACCTGCAGCACGCTGTTCAGGTAGCACGTCGCTCCCAGGTTCCTCAAACCGTTGTACTTTACAACAGGAGCTGGAATTAAGGAGAATATTGACGAGGAAAGAAAGTATGAAGAACCTCTGGATAACTTGGCTGGAAAAACCGGTGCGACAGAGAAAGCTTACCCTGTTCAGAATTCCAGAATCTGATTTTCAAGGAAGTCATTTTGTTCACTTTTGCAGACTACCACAAAACTGCAAAACAAGATGCAGAATGATCTTTGATTAACGGAACAAATAAATAGATAAAGTGACCTACCTATTTGTCTTACAGCTGGAGAACATTTCCACTCCTCCTTCTGTCCAGATGATCTGTCCACTTGTCAATCAAACCAAAACGCTTTCTTTTTCTTTGAAGGCCACGCCCACCGGAATGACGCGTTCACTTCCCTCTCGTACATTTTGGTTTCGGCAGCAGATGACTGATGAGGAAACACAAATCAACATTGTGTTGACTGAAAAATGTCCTCAAAATATGCATTCTGAATTATTTAATCATCCCTGATTTTTGGATGCTGAGTAAAAGCCATGTTCAAATAAATTTATTTTCGAAATTAACTGAGTCATTGCTTTAAAAGTCAGCAGCAGCCGGCCACTAGAGGGCACCACAACGATACATAAAAACTTAATTTTCCAACGAAGGATTTTCTCACTTTTAGTATTGATGTGTTTGAAATTTGTTGAATTATAAGTAATATTGATAGAAAAACAGTGAACAGCAGCGACTTCTTGCTTTCTGCTCAACTTTATTGTAACTGAAAATGTCTGAAGGAAATGTTGTTCCTGCTCCAACCAGGAAACTTCTCAGCCAAATGTAGACTAAGAAATATCAACTTAACAAACCACTGGTGGTGACTTTGTGACAAAAAGGAGTTGAGAGAAAGAATTAAACATTGTCTAAAGGCCTGAACAGCAAATAGGCCGCGCTGGACTTTAGATGAGGTTTATGCTCTTCTGGTGTAAATAATTTATGGTATCAGGCGATAAGCAGCGGATCGCACCTCGCTGTTAGACCAACACACCCATCATGAGTGCAGTTATATACTGTGTTTAGAGAATGTCAGCACTCAGTGGTAAAACCGTAACAGTGTCGGGTAGGAAACAGGAATGGGGCTAGCTTTCCGCGAGGTGGAAGATAGGGCCCCGAATGTTGAAACTGCAAGTTTATAACATTAGGGGCCCTATCTTGCTCCTGGCATGCAGCTGAACACCAAGAGTGGTAGTGCAATGAATTCCATGTGTGCATGTGAGACATCACTGTAAAGCACCATGAGCGTGTGCATCAGATTGGAAAAAAAACACAACAGAAATGCAGTGATTTTACCATTTATTTGGTGTACTTATAACACACAAAACACAAAACACAGACGACATGACTTTCTCCCAGTTAAATTGAATGGGCTAGTTTTTGAATTTTCTATGTTAGTTAGCCAAATTAGCATGACGAGTCATTAAGACAACTTGGCGACATTCATTAGCGTCACTTCTACATCAAAATTAAGTTAGCAATGCATGCTATTTAGCATCATTTTACAAACAGCTACAAAGTTTATAGTTTTTCATTTTTGCAGAATTGTTTACACCTTAACATAGAATTTCATAAAAATTAGATCAACTGTTGATATTATTGTCGTGATCTTTTGGCTGATGTTTGCTTCTGTTTGTCAAACAGCAGCTCCTACTGGACAGAAGTGTAATAGCATGCAAGTAGAGACGTCCCAAGAACCAATACTTCAGAACCAGATCCATCCCCACATTTAAAAAATGTGACTTTTATTTTTATTTTATTTTTTTACCTTTGTTAAAGTCAGAATCATTCTGTTTTACATTTAAACGTAGATGAGAGAGGAGACCAGATTTTTATTTATTTAATAGAAACAAATAATTTGGTGTCCATAACATCCAGTTGAAGTGTGTGGTGGTGGTCATAGTCCTGTTTTGTTTGTTTTGGTCTCTGTCAAGTGTGGGACCCTCCTCCGGGCAGATACAGTGACATCATGATGGTTGACATGTGCTTGATTCCGTATGTGGACAGCAGAGTGGAGTCGCCTTCCAGGGTGGAGTCGGCAAACTTCAGGATCACTTCTGCCGTCACTAAACAAACACAGAAATAATATAAAACGCATTGTTTAAAAAAAAAAAACATATTTGGGATCACGCTGAATGAGGTGGCAAAAGGGTGGATGATGATTTTTAAGGGGTGGAGTCCAAATATGGATTCCTGTGACATATGTCACAGAAATCTAAGACAAGCTGCTTCAGGCTTAATGTACTGAAAGCAGAGCATTTTGTACTGGACTTGTTTTTGATTTTGTGCATCGTGAGCATGAAACCCCGCCCATCTGTGACCAAATCACCTTTTTTCATGTTCCAGTGGATCTGCAGTTAGACTGAACATCTGGCATGTAACTCTCCTTTAATATTTATTTCAATTTCAGTTTTTTATTTATTTTCATTTATATAGCACCAAATCACAACAGAGTTGCCTCAAAGCGCTTCACACAGGTAAGGTCTAACCTTACCAACCCCAGAGCAACAGTGGTAAGGAAAAACTCCCTCTGAGGAAGAAACCTCAAGCAGACCAGACTCAAAGGGGTGACCCTCTGCTTGGGCCATAATACAAACATAAATTACAGAACAATTCACAGAACAATTCACGGACAAATATACATGAAATGCTATTGGTGCACAGGACAGGAGGATCACCAGCACGAATACAACTCCCATCTCTGGATGGAGCTGCACCTTAAACAGAGAGAAAAAACAGAATCAGGCATCAGAAAGACAACAAATACTGTATAATTTGTCAGCATTAATCAACAAGAAAAACAGAGAAATACTATATAAATCATAATTAAAAAATATAAAACATAAAAAATAATATAAATATAATAATAATAAATAAATAATAATACTTATCACTGCTTAAAGGAGTCTTATTATTGATCTTTACAACAGGCAGAACAGCTCACGTGTCTTAAAACAGATGAAGACCCTGTTTAGAATAGATGAGCCCAGTGGGCGTGTCTGAGAGGAGAGACCACCTCAAACACAACAAGCAGACGTTTTTAAGAAGTTCTACACAATTTCAGACGTACCAGGTTTAGAAACTGTGGCCCCTTAAGGACACGCAACATGAAACCTTAACTGTAAAAAACTGATAAAAATCTTTTTTTTTTTTTTTTTTTGCACAACAGGACCCCTTTAAAGAGGTGTTGGAAAGGACACAGTCAGAGTTCTGTATGAATTAATGCCCCTCCATAAGAAAAGGTAGATGATTTTTACCTGGAATCTTGACCTTTGCTTCCATCTTCTGCTTCAGCATTCCCACGGTCATCTTCTGCATCTCCAGCTCAGTTCTGCACAAGTCCACGGTGATGATCTCACCTCTGATTCCCACCACAGACACCTGGTAGACTTTACTCATTTTGTTTGCTGGCTTTTTGGTTGAGACGAGCTCAGAGCTGCACTGTTGTCTGCTTCAGCACCTCTGAGGAAATGAGGGCTTCCAGCAGCATCTGCTTTCACTTTCACCTTTGAAACGTAAGGCCGTGTTTATGACAGTAACTCTGATCATGACAGGAACATATTCGTGTCTGCCTCTTCACTGTAAGACCCATTATTTGATGAGACAGGGACAGAGTGGACAAAAGTACCATATTTTCTCCAGCTGGTCTACATGTTCCAGGGTAGCACAGCACTAGTTTCCAAGAAACAGATGATTTAATTCATAAATCATGGCAACGACGGACAAATTATTTACAAGAGTGTTCAAAGAAATAGGCAATGTTTCTTGACTGACAGAATGATTGACATGAGAGTGTGGTGATGTCCTCAGTGATTCTGTCTGTCAAACATACAGTCCATGTGGGTTGGGTTTGGCACAGGAAGCAGCTTTTCCTACATTCGTATCAACACTTTGGCTCTAACTCTTGGAAAAGAAATGTCAGTTTTCCATAGACTTGACAGGTACAGCATCAGACTTTCTTGGAAAGACAAAAAGGTGTTCCTGGGAGACCTGGACATCTTTCCCTGATGTGACATCACCAGTCCCCCTTTCAAAGACGTGGACATCAGTGACGAGAACTTCAAACCTCTGGAGCACCTCACTGTCCTCATGTACCAGAAGACAAGCGGACTTGAGACTGTCAGTGACATGGACTCTGTTCCTCACACACAAGGTGCCTCCTGCCACACACAGAGTCTCATGTCTACCAAGCTGGAATCTGGACAACACGCGGTCAGTCTCAGCAGCAAATACCAACTCCAGAAACACGGGGCTGGAAAACAGACACTGCCGTCCACTGTGGACAACTTCACCAAGTGCTTCAGAAGTATGTGGTGAAGTTGTCAGGTGTAGCTGCAAAGCTGCTGCTGGCTGTGGTGGAAGATGTTCTTGCAAAAACGCCCAGTGGAGACGTCACGTACAGAACTTTGGAGTGTAACTGCATGAAGGATCAGACGTCAGTTTCATGTGAACATTTGTGTTGCTCCTTTTGAGTTTAATCGAGGCTCAACATCATTTTTTGGTTTTAACAGACATTTATTTTATAATGCCGTCAGAACTAAGACAGAGAGATATAAAAACTTATTGTCTTTTTACAACAGTCTTAAAATAATGAATTAACTATATGGCAGTTGTGTTTGACAGCAGCTACAATTTGACTTAATAAACTCAAAACATTTTGCATCAAAGCTGCTGCTCAGTGACATTAAGGCTTTAATCTTTTGTACCAGAACTATCCTATACATGCCCAGCTCTCCACAGTTTCTCTTATACTCACTCGACTGGTAAGCACTGAAAGCCGAGATAGGCATGTCCCAACTTGTCCTCTGACACTCTGAAACGGAGGCGTTCTTTGTCTCGCTCCATCAGCGGCTCCGTCATGACGCGTGAAGCCTCCATGACAAAATCTCGTTAAAAGTGAAATCTGCCGGAAAATGGCTGATGTCCAGCTCTTGTGATAACCAGAGAAATTGCACACGACGGTCCTGGATCCACACAGCCATCCGTTTAGAAATGATGTGGTGGTTTCTGCCTGTCGATCGCAGCTCGGAGCGCGGCGCGCCGTGCGCCATTGTGGGCCGTCCTTAAAGCTGTAGTAACACTCCTTAATCTCTGCAAAGCCCATAAAATTTTCACCGAAAGCCATCTAAATTTTCTGAATGGTTTCCAGCTGCCTGTCTCTAACAGTTTCTGAAAAAATTCTGATGGAACAAAAGCCCAAATCATTCCACCATTTCCTTGCAATGAAAAAACGACGAGAGGGGTGGACCAGTGCTCACTCAAAGCCTGCCCACAGGCAAATGACGCAACTGACAGGCGTGAAAAAACTCACGCATGCACACGAAGGTTCAAGCATGGCTGATGTAAAAACATATGAATCAAATCCATATATTTTTTGCATAAAATAAAAAGGTCCATTACTTATCTAACAGACCTCGTATTTGTGGCGGTGCTGTGAAGTTACAGTCAGTACAGTTTGACATCACTCGTATTGTTTTCAGTATCATGATATGATCACAGGACGATAATTGCACAATGATTATGGTGAAAAATAACATACATTTTGTTTAATTACAGATTTACTTTGGTTTGCATGTTTTAAGGAACAGATTTAACGTTACAGAAAGCACATGTATCTCATTAAGTCAACCACAATCTGCTTTGATAATATGTCATTTTCATTGATAAATCATAATCACAAATATGTTCTTTCAAATACTTTGTCGATAATCTGATTGGTTTTCTTTAATTGGTCAAAATCAGACAAATTGGTCAATAAAAATTGACCATTAGCAAGCTGAACACACTTTTGGTTAACTTTTTTTTACACGTCACCAGCTGAGACTGATTTTATGGGACAAATCAAAAATTGTTGCTACAGGACCAAACAAACATCTCCACACAGTTTGGTGCTTTTGTCCACTCTGTCACCATCATTTTGCTTCCAGGCGTCACTACAGTGAGACTTGGCACAGCAGGATCTCTGACATTCTGAGGAAACATCAGCTGCCACCTTCTGTGTTTGTCTGCTCGTGATCCAGCACACTGGTGCCTTGGTGTTGTGGTTGGAGAAGGTCCAGGACATGCCTGCAGTTCACAGATGCATGGTTACTTACTTACAGGAGGCTGAAATAGTCTGGGTGAATATCTGGGTGGTTGCTAACAAGAACCCCCTGGTGGTTCCATAGTGTGGTGGACGGGGTGGGGTGCAGCTCCAGCACATGTTCCCAGACCTGATCTGAGCTATGCTGAAGAACAAATTCAAATGTTACACATGTACCCCTGTTTGAATCCCGTCTGTAAAATGAAGGGTCGTATTATATAACGATCTTATACATTATTGGCCTCATACACGTCGCCCAGCTGTAAGCTGATGTTAAAGTTGTCCTGTGGTGTTCATGTGTCTTGCTGCGGTCCCACTGATGGACACACGGGTCATCCTGCAGGAGATGGACGACAGAGCCGCTCTGTGAACTCAGCAACTTTGTCACAACCAAATATTTGTGCAGAAGGTGACTGAAGGAACAAATGAAGTCCTGCTTTCATTCATGATCAAACTATCAATTCACACAAATGAAGAGTTGTTGATCCAGTTATATTAGTTACATCATGTTTATTATAATTAAACGTATTCTGACATACGACTGAAGACAGTTTATTTGTTGGAAACTTTTGGAAGGATCCATGCAGAGTCCCCTGGATGTTAAGGTTTTAAAGTACTTGACGACAGACTTTTAATTCTTTTACTTTCCGTTTGTACTTTCTGTCACGTGCTATCAAAGAAAGAGGTCTGGTGTTACAGGAAGTCACAAACTGATCAGTCACAAACTGATCAGTCACAAACTGATCGGTGATAAGCTTGTACTTGTTTTTGAGCCGGCTCACAATATGCTAAACCATTATACGTATTACACCTGAGGTACTTCATGAATGTCTTTATTAAAATATGGATTGTTGAATAGAAATGTTTGTTATTGTTAACACTAATGTAACTAATGTATATATAGTATGCATAATTTGAGTGTATTTCATTGCTCATAAAATAAAGAAACATTGAAAAGAAGTTTGGAAAATCCACTTTTTTTCATCACATATTATATAACACGATTGGACCTCACTTTCTCAACCAGGTCATATTTTTTTCAAACCAACCTCAAAGCAATTGCATTGTGCGTTAATCAATAGAAAACCCATGAAATGAAAAATTAAAAGTAAATAAAAAGGCCCTTGAGTCAATTTCAAGTACAAAAAAATTTAATTAAAAATGACCCTTGCGGACGTTACGCCGTCTGTCAAAACCAAGTGGGAGATATAGATGGTTAAAAGTAGAGATGTACTGAATCCAAGATTCGGTTTCGGATTCGGCCGAACATTGGCCTTGTTGACGGGGTTCGGTTTCGGCTGAACCCTAGAGCGCCAACCGAACCGAATCCAACCGCGCGTATGCAGAAGGTGATTACGTCGTTAATGTTTAAGGCCGGGTTCACACGGCAGGATAATTAGGCCAATATCGGACCCGATCTTCCCCTTTTGACAATCTTTAGGACGCCCCAACAATCGTGATGACGTCAAAGATAATCTTATCAGATATTCCTGCCGTGTGTGGTGTCTTCAGAGCGCTCTGATCTGCTCGGAAGGGCAGATATCGCTGTGTGTGTTGTGTCCTCCGACCAAAACAAGCACACAGCCTGCTGAATGTGTTTGTTTACTCTGAAGTCACGTTTAATCTCGAGAGATTTTTGCGTGATTTCCTGTCTGAGCTGTAAGATGTTCGTGTGTTAAATCTGTCCGTGTGTGGTGGTGTTGTCCTCACCGTGTGGCTGAACACCACACACTGTACCACCAAACCTGTTAGATCCATGATTTTTTATCTTCACGTGTGTGGTCTCTCAGGTTTTGGAAACCTAAAGATCATTTTAAAATCCTGTCGTGTGAACCAGGCTTAAGAGAAAATAACCTTTTTGCTCTCTTTCTTTGTTCTTTGGAATGAACAGAACACTAAGCCTGTACACTGAATGGCTTTAAGCTTAACATTTCAGTGGTGTTCTCTAACAGGCCAAAAAAAACCCAACATGTTGAATATCCCCGATTTGTGATCAGAGCGCTCCTGACACCCTTCCGAGCAGATCAGAGCGCTCTGATCACACCACACACGGCAGGAATATCTGATAAGATTATCTTTGACATCATCACGATTGTTGGGGCGTCCTTAAGATTGTCGGAAGGGGGAAATCGGGTCCGTTATCGGCCTAATTATCCTGCCGTGTGAACCCGGCTTTAGTGTGACTATATTCAAATAAAAAAATAATGGTAGAAGTTATTGCCTATGTTTTATCTTACTGTTAAGGAAAGGAAACACACTGTGCAACGGTTTTCATTGCATTATAATGTACTAGCTGATGATTGAAGTAGGATTCGGTATTCGGTTTCAGATTCGGCCAAATCTTAAGCAGTGGATTCGGTATTTGGCAGAACTTTAAAATTTCACTTTGCCATTATGGAAAAGTGAAATTTTTAAAGTTAATAGTTAATGACTTATATTGAGCTTTGTGGTTTATGAAAGAAATATATGTGTACTACAGTTTCAAACTAGTTTGCAATAAAAATTGACCTTTGTGTTACACTTTCATAGTTTAGCATATTGTGAGCCAGCTGTAAATCCACTTTTCATGCAAACAAGTCAAATCACGACACGTTCATCACATTTCTGAAAAAGGACCTGTTAAGTTTCCAAATCTACGGTTACGTATGTTTACTTCTTTTGTACATTGTGATCTCTGACTGACAACATGACGCTCAGATGTTTTCTCCTTCCTCGCTGAAAGCGATGACGTGGTCAAAGCGTGTGAGCGCCTCAGACGTGTCGGCATCACGCAGCCTCCATTTACACAAAATGACACACTGTCATGTGATCATTTATGCAATGTATTTTTAAGACAGGTGGACGATAACACAAGATATTTTGTTTATTGATGTGGAATTATTCAAAAATGTGATTGATAATATCGAGATTTTATTTTTTATTTTTTTTGACGGACTGTGTGACCCGCGCAGTCAAAATGAATGTTGAAGTGGTGGTTATTTCTTCTGCCACACGGGTATGGCGGTCTGCCGAGGGGCCACGCCGCTGGAACAAGGTTTGTAATAGGCGCTTGTTTTATGACAAAGTACGGTGAGCTTGAGGCAGACAAAACAGAACTCGACTTTGCAGTTTGCACACGTGATGTTTTTACAGCGAGTTGTGTCGTGCGACACCAGTGAGCCACAGGTGGGACAGGCGCGTATGGACGGACAGCCGGTGACGCCCTTCACGTCTTTGAAGGTGATTTCTGAGCAGGTTTTAAGTGTTTCTAGTAAATGCATTTTGCAGTTCGTGTTGTCACAGCCGTCTGAGCGCGGCGCCGAACCTTTCCACTCCCTCAAACACTGCCAGCAGAACTGGTAGGTCGTCCCTCGGTCGGCGGTGCACACCGTGCATCGGACACACTGATTGTCAGTGCGCTGCCTCATCACTGAAGTCTTGCAGCCTGGACACTGAGGTGGAGAGAGAAGATGGAAAACATTACTTTGGTCACTGGAACATTGAATAAAAAAACAAACCAAGCCCAACACAATACTTACTGATTTACTGCCCAGGAAATTTTGGGAAGAATTGAGAGCCATTTTCATCTCAAAGTATCGAGTTTCATCATCCGTAAGCAGAGCCATTTTACGAACCTCCACATAGGGCCACTGGACGTCGCAGCCAGGAACGCCACAGACAAACGAGCACCTTCCCTTTGGTAAAATGTCAAAAAGCAAATTATACATGAGACACGGACCATGAACATTATGTTTACTGCTGAACTGTTTCAGTGGTTCTATCAAAAAAAACAAAAAAACAACCCAGTCTCACGACAAGTCGTGATTCAGCAGCACGAAATATACATGAATCTATTGGTTCGTCTTATTGTCACGAAAAGTGCAAAACTTCTGTCACAGCGGCACAAATTCATTCTGAGATGGCTGCACATTATCATAATGCATATCATCATAATGACCATCATCATCATCATCATCATCATAACAACCACCATCATCAACAACATCATCATCATAATCATCAACAACAATAACATCATCATCATCACAACAATCATCATCAACTACCTCATCATCACAATCATCATCAGCAACAACATCATCATCATAACAATCATCAACAACAATAACATCATCATCATCACAACAATCATCATCAACTACCTCATCATCACAATCAACATCAGCAACAACATCATCATCATAACAATCATCAACAACAGCATCACAACAACCATCATCATCATTATCACAACAACCATCATCATCATCATCAACCTCATCATCAACAACATCATCATCATAATTATTATCATCATCAATAAAAACATCATCATCATAACAATCATCAGCATCAGCATCATCATCATAACAATCATCATCATCAATAACATCATCAGCATCATTATCATCATCATAACAACCATCATCATCATCACAATCATCATCAACAACATCATCATAGCAATCATCATCATCAACAACATCATCATAGCAATCATCATCATCATCATCAACAACAACATCATCATAACAATTATCATAACAATCATCATCATCATCATAACAATCAGCAGCAGCAGCAGCATCATCATCATCATCATAACAATCATCATCAACAACAACAACATCATCATCATAACAATCATCATCATAACAATCATCATCATCAATAAAAACATCATCATAACAATCATCAGCATCAGTATCATCATCATAACAATCATCATCATCATCACCATCATAACAATCATCATCATCATCATCATCAACAACAACAGCATCATCATCATAACAATCATCATCATCATCATCATCAACAACAGCATCATCATCATAACAATCATCATCATCAATAACAACATCATCATCAGCATCATCATCATAACAATCATCATCATCATAACAATCATCATCATCAGCAGCAGCATCATCATCATAACAATCATCATCATCAACAACAACATCATCGACATCATCACAATCATCATCATCATCATATCAAACTCATCATCAGGGGCCTGTACTACGAAGCAGGGTTAGTGGCTTATCAGGGTAACTTTGGGAGTAAGTTGATGACGTGTGGAGTAACTTCCCGGTTAACCAGTACTACGAAATGTGGATATGGGTTCGATCGAGGTATGCTGCCATGGCAACTTATGCTTTGTGCCAAACCTGCTCCGAGCAGGTTATGTTCCAGGATTAGTGTGAGGTTCTTGCTTAACCACTCCCTTTATAAGTACCGTCCATCCACCTGCATCACTCTGAAGACAATGCCGGCCTACCTGGATGATCCGTTTGATATTGGGGCACAAATTGTGGGGGCTCTCTTTGCAGGGTGAGGGTTTTTAAAGACCGCCAGAATCCGCTGACATACCCGGACGATATTCTCCATGAAAGATATAGATCCTCAGCCGAGGGAATTCGTTATCTTTGTCAGCTGATTGCGCCAGAAGTCTGTAACATCACCCATCGTACACTGTAAAAAAGACTTGTTTTTACAGGAAAACACTGGCAGCTGTGGTTACCACTGTAAAAAATACAGCGGTTAAATGTGCAAAAAAAAGAGCTCTTGTTTGTAGATGTAACAGTTCCTTTAATGTGAGTCAGCCGTGGTTCATTCACTGTAAATCCATATACATATTATGTCTGTAATGTTATCTACTGTGCTGCTGTATGTTTTACAGGAATTCCCTGGTAACCACAGCTGCCAGCCTTTTCCTGTACAAACAAGTCATTTTTTACAGTGTAGCAATGCCCCGACGATCGAGCAGATAATGTGCCTTGTGCTTAGATATTCTGCCAGTGGACACTTTATGTATTCCATCGGTGAGGGCATAATTAATGGAAGAAGGTCATTTTTCTACACATATCAGACATTCCACAGGTTAATCATCTGTAGCAGATTTGGAGAACAATTACGCATTTACCTGATCAGTAATACGTTGCCAACAAGCCTGTCTTGCTTTATTAGCAGACGATGTGTTCGATTTCCCCCTTAACGTTAATTTAAATTCCTCGTAGCTCCACATAATAATCGTGTATTCTTCTCCGGTAAAGTAAGGTGACCGCGTCATCACTGAAAAACGGTGACGTGTGCTGCAACCCGCCCCTTTTATGTGAACGCGCACAAACTCCACTCAGGTTAACACAGGTTCAACAAATCAACATCTTATTCAGCGTCGTAGTACCGATTAACACCACTTAAGGACCCAGGTTTTGTCAACCCCGGTTTAAGAGGTTGACCCTGGGTTACATCTGAGTAAGTTAACCCCGCTTCGTAGTACAGGCCCCTGCTTTAGAGATCCTGGTGGTTGGATTCTACTGTCCAGAAGACGCTGAATTGTTTTACCTGTTCAGGTGTCTCCCAGAATGAGGAATCTGTTCAGTCTGAGGTTTTTGTGTTACAACCTTCGGAATAATTATTATGTACATAACATTACTTTGGAACTTTGATCACACACACACACACACACACACACACACACACACACACACACACACACACACACACACACACACACACACACACCATTATTTAAGGAATTGTTTTAAGTGGCTGTATTCTATGTTTTTCTGATGAAGGATTTAATTATTTTTGGAAATCCTCGTGTTGACAACATACCTGATCCAACAATCTGCGACACCATTTGGTGAGTGACGTGGGAGTGACGGCGTGACCACACGACATCTTGGCTGTTGGAGATTTAAACTCCTCACACTCAACTGTCACACCAATACAGTCAGATGGTATTAGAGTCCTCGACCCATATGACACCAAAACATCACGATTCTGAATTTACAGTCATGAAAAATCACACAGGTCACACAAACCACGTGCACTTACAATCGAGCGCGTCCTCGGCGTCGACAAACTCCAGCGTGGAGTCGTTTGGGTCATAACATCTCTCTTTATTCATGTTAAACCCACTCTGTCCTTTTTCTCCCGTGGAGCAGAAAAAAAAACGGGAGACACACGACTCAGTTACTTTCAGTTTCTTCAGGTCACATGATTTCCAGTAAAACACTCTGGGTTCGTGTGTGTGTGTGTGTGTGTGTGTGTGTGTGTGTGTGTGTGTGTGTGTGTGTGTGTGTGTGTGTGTGTGGGTGGGTGGGTGGAGGGTGTTTAACCTCCCTTCTGACAGTCATCATAAAATAAGTCTAATTAAACAGACTGAAATACAGACCCTCAGGACTTTAAGGGGTCCAGTGATGTTGAAGTTGTCTGACTTTGCTGGTCCAGCTTCTTGAACCTAAATGTTATTATTCATCAAAATGCCGTTGGCCTGGTTGAAGGTGTTCTGCTTGTGGATTCTTCCTCCTGTTGTCACTTCTAAGCAGCTTGGAGGAGGAATGAGGACATTATTCAGTAAAAAGCACTTTGGTGATTCGGTTTACCGAAGGGTCTTATTGTCCAGCATCTATTTGTTTGGGACTTTTCTGACAGATTCGGTGTCATAAAAAATCTTGTGGCTGGGGTTGTGACTGTGACACAGAAAACTGATTTTTTTTTTCCCCCTCAAAGTACATTCAGAGTGTGTATTCATGAGTAATAAAAGCGATTTAAATAAATAAATATTCCTGTGACAAAGTGACAATAAAATTCTGACTTTTTTCCTCTTCAGAACTTTATGACATCACTGGCTAAGAATCAAGATAAAAGGAAAACTTACTGTGCCATTTTAAAAGCAAGACACAAGGAAAATATATTTTATTAGATTATATTAGAATTCATGTATATCCCATAAGAGGCCACGAGTAAATTTTGTGCCAAAATTAAAGGTAAAATATGCATTCAGAAAGGGTTGAAGGTCATGAAGCTGATCTTCAAAGAAATGGAGCTGCAAACAAATCAGTACATAACTCTTTATTCACTCATTCATTAGATGATTTGACAGCAAATTATACGTTCATATAAACCAGTTCCTTTTTGTGACAAACGGGCGTCCTGGCCTGGGTGAACCCCGCCTCACGCTCTATGACTGCTGGGATAGCCCCCCAACAACCTTTAATTGGACTAAGCAGTTGAAGATGAGTGTGTGTGTGTGTGTGTGTGAGTTCCTTTTTCTGACAAAATAGAAACAAAGGTTATTTTCTTCATCAAATACAAGAAAATGAAGGCATACCCCCAGGAAACCAAAAGTGGTGAAAATACAAATTGGACTCATGTACAGTGTCCTCCAAAAGGATTTGAACACTTGGTATTTCACCCATTTTGTTTGTGCCATTTCAAATACAAAAATAAAAATTTCTAAAATTATCTTCCTTAAACTCAAACTCAAAGTAAATCTCTACAAATTGATATAAATGAATTAAAAATATAAAAGCAAAGATGATGAGTTGCATAAGTAACGGAATGCTTTGGTGTAATACATGTAAATAATCAGTTTAATTACCAGTTTGCTGTCAGTGGATGGATACATGAACATTTCCAAGTCACTGAATATGTCTTGAAGTTTATTGACATCAGTTATGAAGAAATACAAACAGTACGACACTCTGTGGTAAATCTGTGTGGAGGAGACAGTTCACAAAGACTGAGTGACTGTGCAAGAAGGAGAAGAGTGAGGAAAGCCACCAAGACACCCAGACAACCCAGAAGAAGTTACAGGCTTCTGTGGCTGTGATTGGAGAAATTGTTCACAGTGCAAGTTTTGCATTTTGTATCATCAGTTATCCAGCTTCATGATGAAGTGGAGCAGAGGAGGATTTTATTCAAAACAAGACCTGAAAGTTCAGCTACAATTTGCCAGAAGGAACATCTGAGATGCAGCCTGGATTTGATGTGTTTAGTGAAAGTCCTGCACATGTCCGTCTTAATTGCTTCCTTTCCTCCAGTTTCCTTGTCCTTCCCAGGTTTCTTCTCAGCTCTCCAGTGTCCTATAATCCGGTGCATGCTAACAAGAAGTTCCAAAGGTTTTCACCGTAACTGTAAAAGAAAGAATACACACACACAAAATTGTTGGTACCTTTCTATTAAAGAAAGAAAAACCTACAATTGTCACTGAAATAACTGAAAAACTTACTGAAAATTAAATTACTTTTTAAATTGTGATATATATATATGTGTGAGTACATCCACTCCCCAAACAGTGTCACAACTCCTCTGAACCTTTGTCAGTTAGAATAAAGTTACCACTTTTGTTGTATGGCTGGGGGGGCCTGGCTGCCGGTTTGTTTGTCATTTGGTTTCCTCCCAGGTGGCATGCATTTGGGACTGAGTGGCTGTGTTGCTGAGGCTGTTAGGACTTCACCCTGATCACCTGCGACTCGTCAGGACTCACAGCTGAGGTGCATCTGGAGGGATTGGAGTATGTTGGCATTTAAGACTGAAGTGCACAGTGTGCATTTGCCAGAGACTCGACCTTGTGACCAGACGGGTGAGATCGTCGTCTTGGGAGCCATCTCATCAGCAGCGGACGCTGAGAATGTCCAGGTTTGATGCACGGTCTGTGAAAGAGGAGAGGGTGAGGTCTCACGCTCGTCAGCACACTTCCTGAGGTACGTTGGATTTTGTGACTAACAGTTATACAGTCAGTAAATGTGGTGTCCCTCACACCTTATTGTATTGAGCTGTTTGTTAGTCATGTATCAGCTTCCACTGCGGTGGTGATTTGTGAACGGGATGTTCCATGCCTGCAGGTTGGAAGCTGATCAGTAATCAAGCCAGGAAGTGTTTGCTGTTTGTACACCTTTAAGTGTTCTGTGTGTAGAGTGTGGACTCACATAATGGTTCCTTCTTTCACAGACTCGGTTGTTGCGGCCACCTGGGGGGTGTCGGCGGGGTCCTTGGGTCCGAAACAGCTTCTGGCTCCGGACCATTAGCGCTGCTGGGAGCGCACCACGCCAGACCGCACCTTTTTGTTATATTATCTTTTGTTATTATCACTGTTATGTATTAAATTCAGTTAGCCTTTGTACCGTGCTCTGCTTATTTCATACTGGGTCCTTCAAACGCTGGTCGGTTCTCCGAGCTGCGTCCGACACATAACAACTTTCTTTCTTTCTTTGTTTGTTTCCTGTATCTGCAGCGATCACGGGCAGACCAGGTGTGCCGCTCCGTTTGATTAAAGGCACCTTGTGTGGCACAGTGGCTGAGGGAGCGTTTCCTCAGAAACGTGCACTGCTTGTGTAGTTTCTCTTCTGACACCTTGCAGAATGGTGGGACTCATCTCCTGCCCGTGCACGCTCGTCTGTGTGCGTGTATGTTGCAGCTTCACTGTGACGGCCCTCAGCAGAGACGTCCTCACTGTGGTCGTCATTCCCCGTGCCCGTGGCGTGCTCTACAAAGTATTAAAAAATCATTTAAATAAAACAGATAAGCCTTCAGACGTGGATTAAATCCACACTGAAAATGTCCGACATCTTACTGCTCTTTCTCCTGTAAAAGAGAAGATAAGCGCTGTGGGACCTAATGGGAGAAAAAGAGAAGCAGAGATGAGCTTGTTTTTACAGTCAGTCAGGTGTTTGCTCAGGATGAGGAAACTAAAGCTTACCTAAGGACGCTTTGGTCCTGAAATTGTCCACTTTGATGCTGTTGGAGACAATGACATGAGCTTTTGTCAACGTTGTGGATAGGTTTTGTTCTCTAACATGTAACTGCTGACCATGTGGGTGATGGAGTGTGTAATTTGGAGCAGACGGTCTTACCGCTGTGACCGTGGAATCATTGAAGTTGTACCATCTGTCACCATCCTGGGCCTTTACGGTGGCCGTGTAATGTCCACCTCCTGGATGTCCAGCATGGTTCACGAGTGCATACAGCTCGTAGGTCTGATCCTGAACAACCACGAGAAGCAGCAGAATGTCAAAACAGGCACCGTGGGGGGTAAAGGTGTAAAATACGACGTAAACGTTACCTGTGGAAGGTGAAGGACATACGGAATGTCCACACTGCACTCGATTTTGACAAATGTCATGTAAGTGTAGCTTAATTCAAACCTCTTCAGCAGCAGCATCAGAACGTCTGGATGAGTCTTAATTATACGACTCTCATTTTTTAAAAAGAAAAAAAGAAAGAGGGGATTTTAATTCAGTAGACGTCAGACAATAAGATCTGGACTAAATGAAGCAGAAGGTGTGTGTGTGTGTTACCACAGAGGCGTTGGCTTTGGCGCTGCAGCGTTCACAGTAAATCTGATTTTCTCCACTGATTTCTGAAGTTTGGAAAAACCTCTGAACACCCTCCACCTGATAAAAGGAAACATTTACCTCTGCACCTTCATGTGGACTGATGAGAATAAACAGTTTAAACAATGTGAAATAAATGGCAAAGTTACGTATATTTTTAATTTCAGCCCGTTTTTTATCTTTATTTTGGGTTGTAAGTTACAGTGTATTATCCCCCCCAGTGGGACAGGAGAAATGGAATCAAACTGCATCTTTGTCTGACACATTTTACTTTCAGTGCTATAACTTATGAACTTATCCAAGTCATTCCAAAACTGAGATATTCATAATCATATTCCATGTTTTTTCACCCAGTTAACCTTTTGTCTGATCTGTCAGGATTTTTACAGCGGAGCCACTTAAAGCTCTGTGAGCTCTGTACATGACGTCATCGTTGAACATCTGTCCAATTTATTCCAACATTTGAAGATTCTGTTCTAGGTTTGCCCTCCCTCAGACCCTGTAGGCTGCACAGCGCTGCCCTCCGTCTGTGCATCCGCCCTTTTCTGGATCATCATCACTTTGAGGTGTCTTGACTATAAATGGTAAATGGAATGTATTTATATAGCGCTTTACAATAATGCCTCACATTCACCCTGATGTCAGGCTGCTGCCATATAAGGTGCCCACTACATACCAGGAGCAACTAGGGGATTAAGGACTTTGCCCCTTAGTGACCCTCGGGTCAGGCTGGGGTTTGAACCGAGGATCCTCTGATCTGAAGCCCAACGCTTAACCACTAGATCACCCCCCCCCCCCCCCCCACTACAATATATAACAATATAACATTGACTATAATATTTCACTGTTCAGATATTTGTCTTTACCACACTGTAGTGCTCATTGTTCGAATCCACCAGTTCAAGAGGTAAACTCCAAAATGAGGCGTCTGTGTTGTTCTCCTCTTCACACCCGCGGCACACGTTTCTATGTGTCAGCTCTCCGTGGAAAATCTAAAGGCACAAACACACAGGGGACACGTTTTTAACTATTATTATTTCTTTATTTTAAGAAGTGAAAATACATTTACAGTGTGGTGTGTGTGTGTGTGTGTGTGTGTGTGTGTGTGTGTGTGTGTGTGTGTGTGTGTGTGTGTGTGTGTGTGTTGTTGCACCTTTGATGCCTGAGGACTGGTCAGGCCTAAAATCTTGTCAAGGTACACAGCAGCATCTTGTTGTTGAAATACTGGAGGAGAAATGAAAATCATCACATTGACCTTTTAGCGATCACCTGATTGGTCACGTGGCAGGAACAGAGACGCCGACCCGTTAAACGTTTCTGGATCACTTCAGTGTTCAGTTTGTGATTTTGCAGCTTCCATAAAACAACAAAATACACCATTTATACAAAGCCCCATATCCGAAAAGATAAACATGTGTGTGTGTGTGTGTGTTCTGATGAGGACTCTGTACCGTTCTGGATGCCCAGCACCTTTGTGATCGCGACTGGAGAACATGTTGTTTTCTTCATCTCGTCAAACAAGCTTTTGAGATGATGATCAAGATAATTTGGACAAGATGAGTCACGTGTTTTCCTGAAGAAAGTGAACACATCGTGGTGAAATAAAGTCAAGCAGATGAGATCAAGACAAAGTCAACTCCAAGGGACCGAGGATCCTCTGGTCCCAAGCTCACCTCTCCACCTTCTAATCTGTTCATAAATAAATACTATCCAGCATATCGCCTCAGTGCGCCCGCTGGTCTACACTTCACTCGTCTATCAAGATGGATGAAGATCAGTGTTTTGAGTAAACCTCATGACACGTAAACCAACCAGGTGTCGAAGTGTCCCACGGCCTCTCTGAACTCTGAGGTCATGAACAGCACTTGCAGCACGCTGTTCAGGTAGCACGTCTGTCCTTGGTTCCTCAAACCGTGGTACTTTATGGGTGCTGGAAAGAGATGTTTAACTATCAAAATGATCAGGAAGTGTTTCTTCATCATCATCATTGTTACTGAGAAGCATCTGACCTGGAAAACTGAAACGTTTGTTGTTGTCTTGTTTGCTACGACCTTTCTTGGTTTCTTTCTTTGCTGATGATCTGACACTGTGTGAAGACTCTCCTTTATATTCACCATCTTTCTTTTGGTCTACTTCTCCTCTGACATGTGTCTCAGCAGTTTCTCCTTGTTTTCCCACGTAACCTTCTCTGGGACTTTCTTCCTTCTTTGTCCTTTGTCTCGTACCTGCAGACCTGGACATATCTTTCTGTCCTTTCTCTGCTGGTCCCTCTGCAGTGTCCCCGCGCTCTTCTTTCTCCTCCTCGTCTTCCTCCGTTTGTTTGTTCTGTGCAGCTTCAGTCTGGAGGTCCTCAGGAGAACCTGCTCCTCTCACATCTTGATTCAAACCATCTGCAGCTATGACATTTAAACAAATGACATCATTCGTGACAGCGTACCAAACAGTTGAAGATCTTCCAAAGATATGGTCTCACTTTTCTGCTTCCTGTAAAAGAGAAGATAAGCGCTGGAGGACCTAAAGGTAGAAAAAGGAAACAGAAATAAGATTATTTTGTTTGTTTTTAGTATCTAATACTAATCAAAATAGTGATGATGGAGAGAATAAAAACTTATCTTATGTTCATGTCCTGGAATGATTCGTGATGAAGCTGTTGAAGAAAAGTCGTGTAGTTCTTAGTTAAAATCATCATTTTCTTAATGACATCTGACTTTGATGTTTTTATGTTTTTGTTGCAGGGTTTATACTTGAGGTTTGACAAATTATGACCAGTTGTTGCTGTAAAGGATTCTATCTCTACCTACTTTGCTCATATAAAAGTGGAGATGTTGACTGGCACGTCATGATCTGAGTGTTTTTACCGGCGTGATGCTGGAATCCTGGAATCTGTACCATCCGTCACCATCTGGGGACTTGATGTCGGCACCTCGCTGAGCGTCACGCACGGCCGCGTACAGCTCATATCTCTGATTCTGGTCATGTGACAGCAGCAACAGCATCAGAAACAAAGAAATCCGGTGAAGGTGTAAAACGTCCTGTAAACATATTACCTGTGGGATGTGGAGGGAGCAGGGAACGTCCACGCGGCAGTCGATTCTCTCACATCTCTGGGAACGCCTGTTAAATTCAAACCGCTTCAGCAACAGAATCAAAACCTGTGGATGAGTCTTGATTTTCCTTTCCTAATGAGAAAAAATAAAAATAAGTATCAGCTGCAAAAGAAAAGATTTGTAAATGAGCAGAGAAGCACCTTCTAGGACTTACAACAGAAACATCTGTTTTGGTTCCACAGTGTTCACAGTACATCTGGTTGTCTCCACTCATCTCAGAAGGTTTGAAAAACTGCTCGACACCCACCACCTGGAAAATAAAACCACACACACACACACACACACGTCTCTAACATTAAATGTAACCTGAAGAGTGTGACTGGACTTTCAGCTTCGTTCTGAATCTTCCATGAGGAAATGCATCAAAACAAGGTGCAGACTTTCAAGAAAATACACCTCATGTTCATGTCTGATGGGCTCAAAAGCACTACAGCAGCATATATTAGTGTTTCTTATGCAACAACCTTCAGTCAGAGCCGTGACGGATGATCTCACCATCCTGACAACTTCACTTCCTGTCACCAGATGAATCCTCCAAGGTCCAGGAAAGCTCATCTTATTGGAAAGATGAATTTCAAACCCAGAAAATCGAGGCCCTGGTGCTGAAGAAGGTGCAGGAAGTGCACAAGTTCTTGTCTTTATCTGGTGCCACAATTCCATCCATCACAGAGCTGCCAGTGAAAATCTTGGGGAAGATGTTCAATGTCAGCCTCAAAAACATAATGAAGAACCTTGATGGCTGCCTGGGATCAGTGAAGAAATCAGGTCCACCACATAAATCTCAAGGCCTGGATTTAACCACGTGCCATCCTGCTCAGGACTTTGTGACCTTTGCTTATATATAAGGTTCCTGTGTCAGTGGTTGACTCCTTGGAGCAGAAGATCAGCTTCTACCTGTACTGGTGGCTTGGTCTTGGACTCTCAGAAGTATGGCACTGTACAGCAGGAGCAACATCTCACATGTCTCTGCCAGAGGGTTTTATGGTCTAACAAACAAGAAACACTCTGTTTGAGAGAATCCAGGAACCCCAGATTGTCATCAGCCAGCATCCAGGTCAGAAGAGTGAAGGGCAGTCGAGGCACCGGAGTCCTGGCTGAGGCGGAGAGAGCTGCAAGGGAATGTGGCTAAAGACCACATCTGTCTGGGATGTTTCCTGAGAATCCAGATTGGTAAATCCCAGTGCAAGGAAAAATGCTGCCTGACCCAGAAGGATGTTTCAGCAGAATCAGAGAAGTGAGAGCTGAGAGGTTGGTGGTCCTGACAAAGCCAGGACTTAGAACAAGGTGGGATTCTGCAGTGCAGCTCAGGATAACCTGAAAAACATTTTATTGTGAGACTACCATGGAATCTGTTTTCTGAATGAGGTTGTCTTCAACAGCTGTCCAGGTCTTACAAATTTCCATGTCTGGGGCAAGAGGGAATCTGCAGCTCAGCTCAGGATAACCTGAAAAGATCATTTTATGGTCTGACTGCTACACAATCTTCTTTTTTTTTTAACCAAGGTGTCTACGATGGCCGTCCTGTGTGGGACAAGAGGATTACCCCAATCCGTCATCTTTCCTGAAGAAGGCAATCACTTGAACCTTGAACACACTCAGCAGTTGCCCAAAGACCCTTTTAGATGGGCGCTATTGAGGGCAACATGACCAGGGTCTCAAAGCCCTTGCTCCTTGCACAGTAAATTTCACTGACCAGAAGAAGACCACCCCTCTCCTCAAGACTTGGAAAAAGCCCTATGATGACCGAAAATAACAACAGAGCTTTCCCCATCTGCCAGTGGGTCATTGAGAATAGACCTGGGCACTTCCTGAAAACATTGGCACAATACTCCATCCAAAAATGGCCGTCTTTATCTGATTACACCAAACATCTGATCATGACACAACGTGTCATACCCTGGAAACATCAAATAGAGGAGACCTATGAGACAAGGTCACCAACCGAAAGAGAGTCAGAGTGAGTTGGCACTCTGATCTTTGACTCCACGAGGTTTGTGCTTCAGAAGAAGGCCATCAGGATCATTACTGACACCAGAGAGACAGCCTCAAGATGTCTCTCTGATTAAAGAGGGAGGCCCTCTTATCCACTGCTGCTGGGATACAATCCAGAGACTGTTGAACTCCGGGTGGGTCACTGTGGCAGGCTGTCTGACGGACAGAGACCCAAAACACTCAATGATCTCACTGATGATCCAGGCCAGTTCAGTGGATTCATGGTAACTGTTCAGAGATTACTCTCCTGACAATGGATCAGGCTTCTGTCCAAAGGTGTCCACCGTCACAAGCTGATGCTCAAAGAGACTAATGACAGTCACTGGTCTCACTGGTTCCTGCCTAGTGGGTGTCTGCTGACAATGACTATGTGTGTTTTGGCTGCTGGCTCTGCTGATTCTGCTTCGTTTCTGGAGCCAGGGTCAACTTCTGGACCTCTTCAGGTCTGCCCAGTGACTGTATCCCAGCTTTGTAGAACATGACCCCTGGAGAACATAATGTATGTCAACATTTTCAGATACTTGTCCTTACCACATGATAGTCCTGATGGTATGAGTTCTCCAGTGTAAGAGGTAAATTCCAAAACAAACAATCTGTGTTGTTCTCCATTCCACATCGAGAGCATTTGTTCTTGTGAGTTAACACGCTGCAGAAAACCTAAAAATAACAACATACAGAGCATGAAAGGTTGGAACTTCACAAATCTTCAGTTTTTCCAGTAATACGGAGATTTAATGTGACGTGTTAAACCTGTGATGCCTCAGGACTGGACCAACGTAAAATCCTCTGAAAGTACTCTGCAGCATCACGTCGTTCATATACTGAAGGGAGCAAAAGTTAACGATGTCTAAAAATCACAACACTGATCTTTAAGTAAAACGTGCAGAAAATTAAAACTCTTTCTGTATCAGTTTAACAAACACTTAAATCTTCACATGGGTCTGTGTGCAAACTGTCTGTCCCATTGTGGCGGTCCAGTGCTTTCATGATGATGTCTGCAGAACACGTTTGAATCTTCAGCCCATCAAACAAGGTTTGAAGATGACGATCAATAAAGTTAGTGTTGGGATTTTCATAAGTGTGTCTACAAAAAAACAAAAGCACATATCGGTGATGGGTTACAAACACGCAATTTAGAATGAAGGGAATAAATACAATCATGGATTATTAGCAGGAGGACAAACCTTCGCACGGCCTCTCTGAACTCTGAGGTCATGAACAGCACCTGCAGGACACTGTTCAGGTCACACGTCTGTCCTCGGTTCATCAAACCGTGGTACTTTACCAGCGCTGAGTCGAGATTTTTAACACTTACAGTTAATGGTACTTTTTCCATCATTATTATTGATGACAGAGTGATTTGAAATAAGCGTCTTACCTGGAGACGCACCAGACTCCGTCTGACTGTCGTTCTTAGAAACCTTTTTGGTTTCTTTGTTTGCTGATGATCTGACACTTTGTGAAGACTCTGCTTTCATTAGAAAATGTTCAGCATCTTTCTTTTTGTCTACTTCAGCAGCTTTCTGGACATTCAGGTCTTGATGTCTTAAGGATGTGTCCCTCATTGTCTCACTGTCATAATAACTTGTTGTGTCCTGTCCTGCATTAACCCCGCCCCCTACATGCTTTGATGTTCTCTTCTGTCTGGCTGATGTTTCATGATCCATGTCCCGTCTCTTCACCTGCTGTCCATCCCTTCTTTCTTGCTGCTTTCCCCCCAGAACTTGTGTCCCAGCAGTTTCTCCTTGTTTTCCCACGTAACCTTCTCCAGGACTTTCTTCCTTCTTTGTCCTTTGTCTCGTACCTGCAGAACCAGACATGGACATATCTTTCTGTCCTTTCTCTGCTGGTCCCTCTGCAGTGTCCCCGCGCTCTTCTTTCTCCCCCTCGTCTTCGTCCGTTTGTTTGATCTGTACAGCTTCAGTCTGGAGGTCCTCAGGAGAACCTGCTCCTCTCACATCTGCAGCTATGACATTTAAACAAATGACATCATTCATGACAGCGTACCAAACAACTGAAGATCTTCCAAAGATATGGTCTCACTTTTCTGCTTCCTGTAAAAGAGAAGATAAGCGCTGGAGGACCTAAAGGTAGAAAAAGGAAACAGAAATATGTTTATTTTTGTTTTCAGTATCTAATATAATCAAAATAGTGATGATGGAGAGAATAAAACTTACCTTATGTTCATGTCCTGGAATGATTCGTGATGAAGCTGTTGAAGAAAAGAAGAAACATATATGAGGTCTGTGATAAAACTAACGTACCTTTTTTTTTTTTTTTCAAAAACTATATGGATTTGAATCACGTGCGATTACATCAGCCAACCTTGAACCCTCGTGCGCATGTGTGAGTTTTTTCCACGCCTGTCGGTTACATCATTCGCCTGTGGGCAGGCTTTGAGTGAGGAGTGGAACGGATTGGCGCGTTGGCAGGCAGCCGGCGCAGCGTGCCACCACAGGAAAAACACCTCCGTGTTGATAACCATTTGTAAAAACCAGACAGCTTTTGATGGCTTTCAGTAGAGTGAGTATCTGAGAAATTGTTTAACAGCTGGACATGTTCCAAGTTGTCCTTAAGGCTTCCAATGGAGGTGTTTTTCCTGTGGTGGCATGCCGCGCCGGCTACCTGCCAACGCGCCAATCCGTCCGCACGTCTTTCATTAATAAACTCTCCTTTAAACAGTGGAATGTCCGGATAAACTGCTGATCCCGACCTCTTCTGAAACTTCTCTGTTCTCTCACGACGTCCTGGGTCAACAGAGGCTTAAATTTGGAGGTTTTCAGCTTGAAACAGGCTGACGATGGCGCCTCAGAGCGCGGCGCGACGTCCCGCTCCGTGGGAAGTCCTTAAAGTGACAGTAACACTCCATAAGCTCTCATCAGCCGTTAAAATGTTCACCGAAAACCAGCTGAATTTCTCGAATGGTGTCCACTTCGATGTGCCTCACAGTTTTTGAAAAAATTTTGATAAAGCAAAGCGCCAGTCTCTCAGCAAGTTGTTAGACAAAGGAATTCCGACGGGAGGGTGGACCACTCCTCACTCAAAGCCTGCCCACAGGCGAACGACGTAACCGACAGGCGTGAAAAAACTCACGCATGCCCGCGAGGGTTCAGGCTTGATAGTTTTTGAAAAAATAAAAAGGTTCGATACTTTTCCCACAGACCTCGTAAATGGAACATAAAACATCCTGTTCATTCAGCATTTATGAAAAAAATGTAGCAAAACAATAACAAACAATTTGCAATCAGTCTGTAATTATTTGTAATTAATTTAATAATAATAATAATTATTATTTCATATTTTTTATGGATGATGATGATAAGCGGGTGTTTTGGAGGTTTCCGCAGCTCTGTCCTTACCACCATGACGAGGTAATCACTAAACATGCGCCAGGTGTCATCATCTGGGGACTTGATGGAGGCGGAGTAATGTGTGTCATGTCTATCCACAACGGCATACAGCGAATACGTCTGATTCTGCTCACGTGACAAAAGGAACACAATTAAGAACAAACAACATCAACAATAAAGCTGTCAAGTTTCCTGTAAACGTTACTTGTGGTGAGAACAGTGTGAAGGGAACGTCCACCGGGCAGCAGATCACATCATATCTCAGAAAACCGTCGCTATGTTCAATCCTCTTCAACATCAGTGTCAGAACGTCTGGGAGAGTCGTGATTTTAGTCTCCTAGTAAAAACACAAACAAGAGGAGATGATCAGAAGCTCAAAGAACAAAGAATGTTGGATTGTGGTTTTGTGATGTATGTTGAGTATTTTTTTAGTACTTACAACAGAAGCGTTTGTTTTTCCACAACGCTCACAGTAAACCTGATCACTGATCACTGGTTTGAAAAACTGCTCAACACCTTCCACCTGAAAAACAAAAAACAGAACAACACAACAACTGTTTATGGACGTGTTCGGTTCAGAAGTCGTGGACGTGTTTATTTGTCTCCACTCGTGGATCTTTGAACCACATGATACCTGGTAAACATGAACTAGTTTAGGTGTCAGATGTAGGTCTTTACCACGCTGTAGGTGTGAGTGGATGAATTCACCAGTTCAAGAGGTAAACTCCAAAATGTAAAATCAATATTGTTCTCTGTTCCACATCCACAGCATTTAATGTTCTTCACCAACTTTCCACAGAAAATCTAAAGATGCAAAAGTACAGAGGGTCAGTTATTGGAAAATTAATTTTCTTCTTCCAGCTGTTCCCATTAGGGGGCGTAACAGCAGATCAGTTGTCTCCATCTCACCCTGTCCTCTGTATCTTCCTCTGTCACACCAACCACCTGCATGTCCTCTCTCAGCACATCCATAAACCTCCTCTTTGTCCTCCCTCTTCTCCTCCTGCCTGGTGGCTCCATCCTCAGCATCCTTCTCCCTATACACCCTGGGTCCCTCCTCTGCACATGTCCAAACCATCTCAATCTCATCTCTCTGACTTTGTCTCCAAACCGTCCCACCTGAGCTGTCCCTCTGTTCATTCCTAATCCTGTCCTTTCACATCACTCCCAAAGAGAATCTCAACATCTTCAGCTCCGCCTCCTGTCTTTTTGTTAGTGTCACTGTCTCTAAGTCGTCCAACATAGCTGGTCTCACTACTGTCTTGTAGACTTTCTGCTTCACTCTTGCTGATATTCTTCGGTCACAAATCACTCCTGCCACCTTTCTCCACCCACTCCACCCTGCCTGCACTCTCTTCTCTACCACACTCTCCATTACTTTCAGTATATTTAAATTCATTAATCTGCCTTCAATACCTCTACACCTTGTAACTGCACTGTTCCTTCAGCCTGTCTCTCATTCACATGATACTCAGTCTTGCTCTGAATGGCTTTCTTTCCCCTTCTCTCCAGAATGTGTCCTTTCAAGATCCTTCTCAACCTGCTCTCACTATAGATCATATCATCTGCCAACTTCTGTCTGTCAACCTGTCCATCACTATTGCAAACAAGAAAGGACTCAGAGCTGATCCTTGGTGTAATCCCACCTCCACCACGAATGCATATGTCATTCTTACTGCGCATCTCACTGCTGTCACACTGTCCTTGTACATGTCCTGCACTACCCTCACATACTTCTCTGCCACTCCAGACTTCCTCATACAATACCACAGCTCTTCTTTTGGCACCCTGTCATAAGTTTTCTCTAAATCCACAAACACACAATGTAACTCTTTCTGGCCTTCTCTATACTTCTCCATCAGTATTCTCAGAGCAAACATTGCATCTGTAGTGCTCTTTCACAGCATGAAACCATATTGCTGCCCATGCTGTGCATGTTCTCAGCCTCACTTCTGCAACTCTTTACCATAAATAAGTTACTGCGGCAACTTTTGTCAGCAATTTTTGTATTTTTATTGTGACTTCTTTAATGTGGGGTGTCATACCTGTGAAGCCTCAGGACTGGTCAGACTTAAAATCTTCTCAAAGTTCTCTACTCCAACATCCTGTTGAAATACTGAAGGGAGTAAAAGTTTGTGACTGCACTTAGTAAACCTTTTCTCTGTTTGAGGAGTGTTTGCAGAAAATAAAACTACAGAGTTTATTCTGTACCATTCTGGATGCCCAGTGCCTTCCTGATGTTGGCTGTGGAACCTGTACGCATCTCCATCTCAGCAAACAAGGTTTGAAGATAATGATCAATATATGGAGAGGAAGGATTTTTAAAAGTGTGCCTGCAGAATGTAAACACATGGTGACTGGTTACCAACGTGCACCGTTAAAGTGAATTAAGACCAAGGTGAATCGTGACCTTTGCACGGCCTCTCTGAACTCTCTGGTCATGAACAGAACCTGCAGCACACTGTTCAGGCTGCATGAGGATCCTTCACTCCACAAACCGTTGTACTTTACGGTTGCTAGAAAGAGATGATTAGTGGTAGTAAAAGTTAACTACACTGAACAAAAATAGAAACGCAACACTTTTGTTTTTGCTCCTATTTTTCATGAGCTGAACTCAAAGATCTAAAACATTTTCTATACACACTACAGACCTATTTCTCTCAAATATTGTTAACAAAACTGTCTCCTTTGCTGAGATAATCGTGTGGCAGATCAAGATGCTGATTTGACAGCAGGATTATTGCACTGGTGTGCCTCAGGCTGGCCACATAAACATGATGGATTATCTCAGCAAAGGAGACGTGCTCACTAACACAGATTTAGACAGATTTGTGAACAATACTGGAGAGAAACAGGTCTTTTGTGTATGTAGAAAATGTTTCAGATCTTTGAATTCAGCTCCTGAAAAATGGGAGCAAAAATAAGAGTGTTGCGTTCATATTTTTGATGATGTAACAGCGTTAACTCACGTGCTGTGTTGTAACTCCTTTGGCTGTAATGTGGCCAGACACTCATTGTGCTTCTTTTGGTGACTAACTGCAAAAAAAAAAAAAAAAAAAATCATAAATGATCTTGAATCATGAAGGAACCTCATTTTTAAAAACAAACATCATCTTACCTGTTTGTGAGATTTACATTTCCTAATTTTTTCAGCGCGTCTGAAAACCAGGTCTGCTGTCTGTTCAGTCCAAACGGCACAAACACACACAGGTTTTGTTCTCTGTCACTAAGAAATAAATGAAACGGTTTCTGTTTCACTTTAACTCATCACTGCTGCAATGATGCATTTAAGGCCGTCGGACATATGACACTTCAGAGCAGAGAGCCCGACACAACAGAGGAAAGTCAATAAACTGCCAAATATATAAAAACATTTATACACAGAAACTGTTTGACAAAGAACCTCAATAATCATCTGCAACAATCTGAATCGACGTGTTTGAGTTTTTGGCTGCCTGTGTTAGTTCAGGGTCACATTCTCCAGTAGTATGTGGAGGAACATTCAGCTCCTGGTGATCTTAATGCGATTTGCATCTTATGTTGATTTGAAACATCAGTTACTTTAAATTGAATTGTCACTTAACGATTTAGGAATAAATTTATCCACAAACCTGCATTTTGAAATTGTTTCAAAAATGTAACAAAGTGATTTAATTTGACCACTTTTGCCTGTAAAAATCTGTAACTTGCACAGCAATGAAATCTGAAAGGTTCAGATGAGATGATGATCACATGACTTACTGGAAGACCTGCTGATTTCTTACTGTTGATTTCCTGCGGTGCCAGAGGAGGGAGACAGACATGTGAGAGCAGAGACATCACACCAGAGTCTCTCAGTCTAAACTTGGAGGCTGCTGGCCAGCCCTGTGAATTCAGACCAACGAGTCTTTCTGAGGACTGGTTGGACTCTGTCAGGACCTGAGGAGGTAAAACTGATTCCACACGGGCTTCCACTGTCCTGATTTAAGTTTCACTGAAGTATGAATCATCAGAACAAAAGGACGAGGTTGTTAAACGGTGACATTCATGCGTTTGAGATCCAGAGACACTTGGGAGGATTTTATGGAGTCACGAGGTCAAAGGTCAGAGGTGTTTGGTGAAGCTGATTTCTTTACAGGAGAATGAAGGTCCAAGTCTTTAGGGTCCTGATGCTGTGTGGCTGTCAGACTTGGACTCTAACCGGTGACCTGAGGTCAGGACTGGATGTGGAACGAGCAGCGCCTCAAACCTGCTGCAGTTTGACTTTTCTTTTCTTGCGCGCCTCCTTGTGCACTTGCACTCTGGCGGAGAAACATAATGATTTTAAACGTCATTAAAAAATAAGCACATTTTCAAACATTAATCTCACCCCCCCCTTTTTAAACCCTTCCCACAAAAAAAAAAAAAAGTCTGGATCCAAACATGTACTTAGTCCATGAGCCAGTCATGAATTTTGACTTAATCTGTACCACTTAAGGGGAAAAAAACGACACTTAGTATCCAGCCTCAGTGTATCATGACCTACACAAAACTGTATGATAACCATCCCAGGGTGGCAGCTGTAGCCAGGTAGGGGTCAATGAAGAATTACACAGAGGTCAAACTTTAAAAATGCTCCAATCATGTTGAAAACTATATCACACTATTTGTCTGATCATAACAATTCCAAAAAGGTATAGTTTGAATGATGCAAAAAATGATGCAAATTATTGGTTGAAATAAAAGGATCAATAATGGAATAGTTTTGACTGTGTTGAATGCTTTGTCTCCAAAGTAAAGGTCAAACAAGGTCAACATCCATTGGATTCTATGACATGTGACATGTTACCCTGTAACATGAAAACTAAGCATGACAGATGGTGCAAACTGTACCTTTTTAGAACCCTATGAACCCAAACAATAATTTGCGTAATTTTTTTACTGAAATTGGGGCTACTTTTATATTTGACCCCTGTACAAACTGAAACTGACCTTTGTCACCATTTTTTCTGTTTTTACCCCATAACTCCAGAACATTCCATCATAGATAGTCCAAACTATACCTTTTTGGAATTGTTATGATCAGACAAATAGTGTGATATCGTTTTTAACATGATTGGAGCATTTTTAAAGTTTGACCTCTGTGTAATTCTTCATTGACCCCTACCTGGCTACAGTTACCACCCTGGGATGGTTATCATACAGTTTTGTGTAGGTCAGGATACACTGAGGCTGGATTCTATGTGTCGTTTTTTTCCCCTTAAGTGGTCCCGAAAAACTGCCTGGCCCATGGACTAATTGTGATGAGGTTAGGACGGGCTGAATCTGAACAACAGACGGCTTCAGATGGTTCAGGTAGACAGGAGAGGAAAAAAAACACTTTGGGGCATTTTGTCACATCCCGACTACATCAGTGTGTCCACAGCGCCCTCTGATGGTCAAAGTGGAAAAGGTGCGCATGTCATTCTGTCTGCAGCAGCTCCAACAAATACAGAGACAGCGTTCTACCAACCGTGAAAACTCTTTAATGCACGAAAGTTTGGGTCATTTGCTTTTCCTCAGCATGCAAACAGACAACAAAGAAAAATATCTGTTTTGATGAACAGTTTCCAGTCATGTTAACAGCTTGGAGGGCACGAACTCCCCCACCAAAACCTCACAATACACAAATATATACTTATTTTACCTCCACCATAAATGTGTTCAGAAATTTTTCATCAAATTCACCTGTAGTCAGATTTGGACTTTTCATTCAGCAAAGAAAAAAAAAAACCTCAATTCATATCTAACATGTTAATATGTGTAAAAATAACAACAGACAGATTTAACAACAGACAGACTTATCACATTTTTACATACAAGAGATTACAGATTTAATGTAATAAAACGTTTTGTTCAGCAGAGCTGCTGTAAGTCAGTCAGCTGCCAACAGCCTTTATGAGGTGTGATGACGTGGCAGCAGCAGGAGGCGGAGCCTTCTGTCAAGGTGTCAGACCTCCAGGAACCTTCACCGCCACCAGGATGAGTGACATGTGCTGGATGCCGTATGAGGACAGCGTGGTGGTGTCTCCTTCCAGCATCCGATCTGAAAAGATTAACCGCAGTGTCTCCTCTCCTTCAGACGCCAAAAGAAAGAAAAAAAAAAACAACAACACATGAGTTTTCTTTAACATCTTGCAGTTCATCTTCAAATGAGCAGTTTTGACTCTCTGTGATTCTTCAGCAAGTCACATCACGAAGGATGAACGAAACGTGCTGCAAATTATTTTCAACAGATGCTGCTTCTGAGTGCGAAATGGCGCCACCTGGCGGAAGGCTTCAGCCACATCACGTTTTTTCCCCCTTTGATGTGGTGAAAATAGACAACAGCCAACTGAATTTTACTCTCTCTATATATATAAGATCAGAAAGATCAGGTCCCTGGGCTTTAATCGCATTCTTGTAAACCAATTCAATAAAATGCTGTTTTAAATCATTTTAAACACATCCAGGACACAGAACATGTCATGATCAGGTTCGTCAGCGAGTTAGATAACGGTGTATTTTTCTTTTCTTTTCTTACCTGCGTTCCCTGGAAGTCTTTGTGTTATTTTCTCCTTCAGCTGCAGAACTGTCATGTTCTTCATCTGTTCCTCAGTGTTACAAAGGTCAATGGTCATCTTCTCGCCCTTTAACCCCAGCACCACCACCTGGTAGATCTTCCCCATCACTGACTCTCAGCCAAACAGCCTTCTGGTCTCACTGTCAGACTTTGAATGAAAAACAGGTTCCGGGAGTCTGTTTTTGTGATGCAGCTGACGGGACTCTTTCACTTTCACCTTTGAAAACTTACGATAGATTGACAGCAAACTTTTAGTTACTCCACTTTTTTTTTATATCTTAATGTATCTCTCATAAAATATTTGCACAGTGCTGCATGACAACTTCAACATGGACACTTTCACATTAAAGGATCCTCAAAGTGGGTCAAAAATAAAGTCTGTCCTCTTCAGAAAGTGTTTTTATCATAGAAACTGTGACCAGATATTAAAAACTTGTCCTCTGATATTTGTAAGAAAATCAGCTATTAATGTTTTTATGACTTTTGCATCCTGTTAAATTTGTTTGTTTCTCTTATTTAAAAAGTAGTTTTAAAAAGAGAACGTTTTGATATTTCAAATCATAAACTTTGTTTGCTCGGTTGTGTTTCTTCTTGTTTTAGCACAAAAGGCTGCATAAAGTGACGTCATGTTGTGTCTGAAGCTCTTTCAGCTTTTCCTGGAGTCACTGTTTTATACAAATAAGTCAAAGAGAAACTGAAGGGCAGCAAAAAAACAAACAAACAAACAAACAAAAAAACAAACTAGTTTTACAGTAAAGACAAAGTGAAAAACAGGTTTTATTGTATGTTATATAACCTGTGTGACCTTTAACCCCTTGAATAGTCAACATTCGTGACTCCTCCTGCAGCTTTGGGTTTTTGTAAACATTTACTGGAAACCACCTGATAGCTCCCCACTCCCTTTTTTTTTTTTATTCCAGCTCTTCCACAGTATGTCCCATAGTATTTTGATAATGGTGTCGCAGGTCGGCCGTGTCAGAGCGAGCGGCCCGCCCGCAGGGGAAATCCAGCCCGCCTCAGCTCTCCATCCTGCACCCAGAGCGAAAGTAAAAGAGCAAAAACTTCAGAGTGACTGTTGGTGTTGAACCACAGAGCAGCCGGTCCGCAAGAAAATGTCCACGGAAAAAAGATACGACCCCAAAGACACCACGCTGAAGTTTGTCAACAGACCAGATGATCTGGATCCAATACGTGAGTAACTCAGACTGTGTCTGTTGACTCCAGTTATCTTGATGATAAATCGACTCTCACTGGTGATTTGTTGAGTGTGATGATGTTTTATTAGTGATGAAATGTTAAGCATCAGTCATTTTTGACAACTGAACTGTGACTTAAAGATTTAGGTTTAAATTTATGTACAAACCTGCATTTTAAATTGTTTAAAAAATGTGATTAAGTGATTTTGACAAACTTTCGGCTGGAAAAATGTGCAAAATGTGAAAGATTGAGATTAAAGAGTTACGTTGACTGTTTTGGTCACATGACTTACTGGAAGACCTGCTGATTTCTTCTTGTTGATTCCCTGCAGCACCAGAGGAGGGAGACAAATGTCTGAGAGCAGAGATGTCCTGCGGTCACGCCGTCACTCCAGAGTCTCTCACCGGTTGGTGCCGCAGTCTGTTGGATCAGGTACTTTACTGTTTATTTATTAGTCTTTATTTTGATACATTACAATAATCTGATTTCTGTCTAAAAGGCTGTAGTCTGTAGCCATGGCAACCGCATCCTCATTCAAAGAGGTGATGTGTCGTTCCTTTACTTTCAGGGCCAGTACAAATTTAAGTGCCCTGCTTTGGCTAAAGGCACACTCCAGCAGTGTGGCGCGGTGTGGTCTTACCAGGAGGTGCGCAGGTTGGCCGTTCTTACCCCCAAGGAGATGCAGTACTTTGAGGAGAACATGGCCCGACTGGCTGCTCTTGAATACTGTGAATTCCAACAGGTGAGTCTTTATGAGGACTGGTTGGACTCTGTCAGGATCTTTCTTTTAGCATGTCGGAATCACGACACCACACAAGGACTGAAGAGTGTTTTTTTTTGTCCTACATCCTTCCTCCAGTGTCCCAGCTGCAAAACCTACGTGGAGAGAGAGGACCTGACCAACCTGTGCGTGCACTGCACAGTCTGCACAGCTGAGAAGAAGAAGGACTACCAGTTCTGCTGGCAGTGTCTGAAGCAGTGGAAAGGAAAAGCTCCAACCTCTGATCGCTGCGCCAACAACGGCTGCACCAACCATGACCTCAGACTTCTCAAGAACTGCGAGACCACCATCCTGCCTCAGGTGGAGGGAGTTGGGCCTGTGCCCTCCATCAGAGCTTGTCCCACCTGCGGCCAGAAGGTGGAGCACGACAAGACGGGCTGCAAGAACATCATCTGCCCCCGCTGCCAGGTCGAGTTCTGCTTTGTGTGTCTGAAGGTCACTGAGATCTGCCTGAAGACCAGTTCCTACTTCATCGCCTGCAAATATGGAGTGGCTCCCAGACAAACCTCCATCCCTGCGTGGCACAAAAAATGACACACACACACTCCCCTGTCAGGTATAATACGGTGTGCAGCTTTATCTCTTTACTCTTTAATCTGTAATTACAAGTTACTTTCCTGCAATGTATCAGCTCAGGAAATGCTTCTGCCAATAAAAGTTTCTTGAATGAAGTGTGTATGTTTGATTTTTACTCCCACATTTATCCAAATACATTCAGGCTCAAAGAAGTAACTCATGCAGAGCTCAAAACTTTGTGCACTTTCTTGTAGATGTATGATCATTTCACATACCAAGGAAAATTTAGTTATTTCCACAGTAAATTTTGGAGTTCCTCAGGGATGTGTTCTGGCTCCAGTTCTGTTCAGTGCTTGCATGGACTGGGTGTTGGATCAGGTTGTAGAAGTCAGTGATGTAGGTGCTTTTGTTGACCTGGACTTCATAAATGCGGTGATTTTTGTTGAATCCGTGAATACTCTGATTGCAGCACTTGAGAAGCTGAGTGAGGAATCTAGTGTCTGGGATTGTGATGGTCCTCGATCCAGCCTTTCAGTGACTTCCTGGGCTTAGTCTTCAGAAGTATAACTGTATTTGGTGAAAGTGTTGAACTTGTAGAGACACTGAGGAGGATCACTGACACTGTGAGGGAACATCAAACACCACATTTAGTCCATGTGGGGAGTTTGTCTGGATGTGATCCAGAACACAGGTGTCTCAGTGTTGAGAACCCGAGACTGGAGAAGCAAGGACACGCCCATGTTTCACCTGGTCAAGGACACACCCACATTTCACCTGGTCGAGGACACGCCCACATTTCACCTGGTCAAGGACACGCCCACGTCTCACCTGGTCGAGGACACGCCCACGTCTCACCTGGTCGAGGACACGCCCACGTCTCACCTGGTCGAGGACACGCCCATGTTTCACCTGGTCGAGGACACACCCACGTTTCACCTGGTCAACACGCCCACGTTTCACCTGATCGAGGACACGCCCACGTTTCACCTGGTCGAGGACACGCCCACGTTTCACCTGGTCGAGGACATGCCCACGTTTCACCTGGTCGAGGACACGCCCACGTTTCACCTGCCTGCAGCAGATATGTGTAGATGTTACTTTGTGGAGGTGTGGATGTGTCTGTTGTCTGCCTGAGTGGTTGTCATCCAGACTCCACAGTGTGGTGACGCAGCACCAGCCCAGGCTCTCAGACCCGACGTGAAAACAGCAAATGTCTCATTAAAACCAAAGTGAATTAGACTAAAGATTGTTGGTTTTTCCTTTTGTAAAAACTAGACCAAGAAAAGAGTTTATTTTTTACAGCAACAGGAAAAAGTTGCATTTGTGCTACAAGCACTTTAATTTATATATAAAGAAAAGATCTGGTTTGAAAGTGAGAGCATGAAAACAGCTGATATTTATTATAAAAAGTCAGATTTAGCAGCAGTCAAAGTGGGAGCGGGTCTGATGTTTCCGTCTCTCACTTCCACGGTTTTCTCTCTTCCTTCTTCCTCGTGCTGCTCTTGTCGCGTGTGTTGTGACTTTGTTGCGTTGCCGCGGCGGCTGCTTCTCTTTCTGGTCTCATCCTTCCTCTTGTTGCATCCTTAGTGGCGTCTCTTCCTCCGGCAGCGCGCTGCTGCGTCCGTCTGGCCTCTGAGTCACTCCCCGGATGGATAAGCATCTTTGTCGTTCCTCTAATTGTCTCTGTGTTGTGGTTTTGCTGTAACTTGTCATTCATCCTGAAATCAGCCTCCGGGTGATGTTTGGTATGTGCTCTTGGCTTTGCACCGGCTACAGCGCCCCCTGGTGTTCTCTGAGTGATTCTCTGTGAATCATCTTTCAGAGATGTGGTTGCTGGTGTTTGTGAAACCCTGCGCGTGTCACCGCTGTGCTTTACATGCTCCTGTCTGTCCTCAGCCCGTCCAGCTCTTCTTTCTCTTCTGTCAGCGAGGTCACGGGAAGATGGGCCGCGAGCTTCTCGGGCGCCGAGTCTCTCTGACTGTCCGCTCGCTTAAGGAAGAAAAAAACCTGATTCTATTACTGACACAAAAACAACAAACGTGCACTTCCATTTAACTCTCACATGATTACGTCATCGTGGAAGAAGGTGGGGCTTACTGAGGTCCTGCTACATATTCCAATGACTTAAACGTGTTTAAATATCGTCCACGCCCTCTCTGATTCTGTGTGGTGATGTCATTTCATTATAATGACCATTTTGCACGTTCTGTCTGCGTGCACGCTGCCTTGTGTGGTGGTTATTATTATTATGCAGATTTTGTGTGAATCAGACAAACATGTTTACTGACAGACAAATAAACAAACAAACATCTCCTCTGTGAACAGGATGTAAGAAGAGCTTTAAATGATAAAGACCAACTGTCCCCCCCACCCCAATGAAAGTATTTCATTTTGCATCTTTGCAGAAAAAAATTTTCTTCTATGTCATCCACCCCCCCCCCACCCCCCCCCCACCCCCAATAAATCAATGAAATTCCAGGAAAGTGAATGCAGCTTAAACGGAGACGTTTCATTGGTCGTTTCTATAAACACGTCATACTGCAGGAAACAATCAGAAATAAATACAACTGAATTTAAAAAATACATCCAGATATTAACAGTTTAGAACATAAAACAAACTCACCTTTCTTGTACATGAGAAGATAAGCCTGGGACCTGGTTTCAAGAAGGAAAATCATTATAACGGCAAAATCACTGTCAACGTGCTCTTGAGCAAAACACAAACTGCCTCAGTGAGCCGCCTTGGGTCTGACAGTAACGATTAATCTGCCTGAATAAAGAGTGCGAGCACGTCGAGGAGAATGAAGGACAGTTTACCTCCTGCAGGCGTTTCCAAGAGCAGCCTGCAGAAAATCAAAGAGAGAATTTTAAATAGTGAAAGTATAAAAACCTCACATTCAGATAATTCACTGCTTCACAATTTATAACATTAAACACAATAATTTTAAATGAAAAATCTTAAATGTGAGATAGTAAAATAACATGCAAAACTTTTCCACAAACACAGTGACATTCAGTAGAAATAAAGTAAAATTCAGATGCAGGATGATATCAGTATCAGTATCGGTTGATAAAAGATGAAGTTAGTTACTGTCAGATATGAAACTTTCTGCAGATACACCGATAATCAGACTGTACGTAAGAGTGAGAGTGACACGAGCAAGTGATCCACAAATACACATGGGGAGAAATGCATTATGGGAAATGTAGTTTGCTTTGGGTTACAGTGCAAAAACAAACAAACAATGACCTTAAGCAGCCAATCAGGATGCATTTCATCATTGAAGTGTAACAGCAACATCTTTTAGAACATGCAGGAAATGCAACCAAGCCTGTAGCCATACAATGAGAGCATGAAAAGAGAAACCAGACGCTCGTTTTTGTGCGTAATAAATAAATAAATAATCGAGCCGATAACCAGTCAGCTGACGCAGTTTGTCAGACTCATTAATTGTTGACTAAAGTTCAAGTTAAGGATTGTAGATGCTAGTTTTAAATAACTCGGTGTGTGCAGACGTATGTCCAGAGCCGGGTGCCTCAGAGTTTTGGTCTTTATGGTTTGGTACGGTTCTGGGTCCTTCTGGGACCGGACAGCACAGACTCACCCTCTGCACTCTGGTGTCATTGAAGTCGTACCATTCCCCGTTTTCAAACGACTTGATGCACGCGGTATAATGGCCTCCTGATAGACTCCCAGAATGCATCACCACAGCGTAGAGGTTGTATGTCAAATCCTGGTGGGAAAAATAAGGGCACAAAATGAACAACTGTGACTGCAAAACATTTTTAGTGTGAAAGAAGGTGCGGAAACAGGAATACCTGCGTTTGTAGGGTTTCAGGGATGTCGGCCTCACAGTGGACTTTGACATAGCGGTTTGTCTCGAAGTCGAAGCTGAACCTCTTCAGCAGAAGGGTCAGGATGTCTGGGTGTTGGGTTATCTGGCATTGCTAGACCACAAAAGGACCACATGAATAAAAGTTCCAGTCTGGAAGACAAAACATCTGCTAAGGACCTTGTAGGTACGTGAGGTTAAAATCTATTTTGAACATTCAATGTTTGTAAAAAGCTGCTGTTAATAACGTGTTCTAGTATTCTTCTCCAGACTTGACTGGAACAAGTCCAGAGTTGAGAAACTTGGGAAAATTAACATGATACCTCGTTCAGCAGCTGGAAGAACCAGCAGAACCCATTCCAATAATGCCTTTTCATTGTTCTTCTTCCTCAGGGATGTGATCTATCCGGTCTCCTAGTCTGGATCCTATATGGGTTTGGTGTTGGGTGGAGTTGCAGAAACCAGCAGCTCAGTGAGGAACTCATCTCCTTCCACAAAGTCACTTTTCACTGATCTTAGTAGATGATCCTGTGATCTTTGACTCACTAGATACTCTGATTGCAACTCTTGAGAATCAGAGCAGTTTCTGGGTTTGTGATCATCTTGGATCCAGACTAAGATCCAGGCTTTGACTGACTTCCTGGACTTGTCCATCAGAAGTATCTGTATGTGCTGAAAGTGTTGAACTTGTAGAGACCTTCAGATTTCAGCAGTGGCATTTGAGTCTCTGGGAAGATCTTACGGAGTCAAAGGTCAGAGGTGTTTGGCGATGCTGATATCGTTGTGGGAGAATGAAGGTCCAAGTCTTTAGGGTCCTGGATCTTCCTGTCCTATATGGCTGTCAGACTTGGACTCTAACCGGTGATCTTTGGTGTCGACTGGATTTTCTTTGGTTCCAGGGCTCTTTGGGGATCCTTGGGTTCTGCTGGAATGACGGGTGAATACTTACGGAAACTAAAGGGAGGAGAGAGAGTCCCAGACCGGACCTGACCAGTTCACGGCGGGGGATTACAAACACCCCATCGTACGTCAGACTCACAAAGATTGCGTCTTTTTTTCCACGACACCAGCTGCAGGACATCTTGTTGTCCCTGCTGACTTTGTCTCTCCTGAAGAACTCCTCGAACCCTTTGCTCTGTCAATGAAATGAGTTTAAAAAAAACACGATTTAAGCTTTTTGTTTAGTAACACCAACAAGATCAGGCGCTGTAATTTGGGGTAGTTTCACGCACCACGCTGTAAGGTTCATGGTGCCAGCTTTCCACTGTGAGTGGCAGAAGGTAAAAATGGTTCCTGGAGTTCCTCTGCTGGTTACACCCACAGCAGGTGAACCTGTAGCTCAGCTCTCCTTTGAAGATCTGCAAATGGAAGTGATGGATTAATAACGGGGGCGGAGCCTCGTGTGTGTGTGTGTGTGTGTGTGTGTGTGTGTGTGTGTGTGTGTGTGTGTGTGTGTGTGTGTGTGTGTGTGTTAGCCGACCTCGGCTGCCTCGCTGCTGCACACAGACAGGATCTTTTGGAAAAACTCGGCAGCGTCCTGTTGCTGGTACACTGAGGAGCCAGAAGAAGACAAAACCTTGTAACTTCTCCACAGTTCCACCATCTGATCAGCGAACGACAAGCTGCATTTTACCGTCTTTAATCTGCAGCAGCTTTGTGATACGATGTGTGTCAGCTGCGCCTTTCTCTAAATCAGCAAACAGTTCTCTGAGGTGCTGATCCATAGATGTTTGACCTTCATTGCTACGGCACAGAGGATGTGTCAGAGGTTACTGTTTTTCTGGACTATAAATCATGTTGTTTTTTTGGAAGGTCCTGCAACTTCCATTTCAAAGTGACTTATATCAATAAAATGGTTGTAACAGCGTAAAAATGCTGCTTTGGTCAGTTTTCTGTACAGTGAAACGAAGCAACACAATATTAAAGATATCTGGACGATGTTTTTAAGGCTCATGTGTGATGGAATAAACTTTACAGATTACTACAAAATGTTTTTTCCTGAATTCCTGAGAAAATATGTTTAAAAAATGATTTATAGTCCAGAAAATATGGTAAAGAAAAGACAAATATTTCTTTAAATCTGATCAATTTACAAATAAATCTAGGATACGAACCTTTTCACAGTCTCCCGGAACTCTGGAGTCATGAAAAGCACCTGAAGAATGCTGTTCAAGTAGCATGTGAGACCAGGACTCTTCAATCCATGGTAATCTGAAAACACAAATCAGTAATCTGAAAACACAATGCGGTAATCTAAAAATCCAACACGGTAATCTAAAAATGCAATGTGGTAATCTGAAAACACAAAGCAGTAATCTGAAAACACAATGCGGTAATCTAAAAATCCAACATGGTAATCTAAAAATGCAACGTGGTAATCTGAAAACACAAAGCAGTAATCTGAAAATACAAAGTGATAATCGAAAAATGCAACGTGGTAATCTGAAAACACAAAGCAGCAATATGAAAACACAAAGTTGTAATCTGAAAACACAAAGTGGTAATCTAAAAATGCAATGTGGCTATCTGAAAACACAAAGTGGTAATCTAAAAATGCAACGTGGTAATCTGAAGACACAAAGTGGTAATATAAAAATGCAACGTGGTAATCTGAAAACACAACGTGGTAATCTCTAAAATACAACGTGTTAATCTGAAAACACAATACGGTAATCTGAAAACGTAACACAGCAATATGAAATATAACGTGGGGATCTAAAAATGTAACACTGTATTCTCAAAGTGCAAAATGGTAATCTGAAAATTTAACGCAGTAATCTGAAAACACAATGTGGCAATCTGAAAACACAAAGCAGCAATATGAAAACACAAAGTTGTAATCTGAAAACACAAAGTGGTAATCTAAAAATGCAACGTGGTAATCTGAAGACACAAAGTGGTAATATCAATCAATCAATCAATTTTTTTATATAGCGCCAAATCACAACAAACAGTTGCCCCAAGGCGCTTTATATTGTAATATGAAAATGTAATGTGGTAATCTGAAAACACAACGTGGTAATCTCTAAAATACAACGTGTTAATCTGAAAACACAATGCGGTAATCTGAAAACGTAACACAGCAATATGAAATATAATGTGGGGATCTAAAAATGTAACACTGTATTCTCAAAATGCAAAATGGTAATCTGAAAATTTAACGCGGTAATCTGAAAACACAATGTGGTAATCTGAAAACACAAAGCAGCAATATGAAAACACAAAGTTGTAATCTGAAAACACAAAGTGGTAATCTAAAAATGCAATGTGGCTATCTGAAAACACAAAGTTGTAATCTAAAACTGCAACGTGGTAATCTGAAAACACAAAGTGGTAATCTAAAAATGCAATGTGGTTATCTGAAAACACAAAGTGGTAATCTAAAAATGCAACGTGGTAATCTGAAGACACAAAGTGGTAATCTGAAAACACAAAGTGGTAATCTAAAAATGCAACGTGGTAATCTGAAGACACAAAGTAGTAGTCTAAAGATGCAACGTGGTAATCTGAAAACACAAAGTGGTAATCTAAAAATGCAACGTGGTAATCTGAAGACACAAAGTGGTAATATGAAAATGTAATGTGGTAATCTGAAAACACAATGCGGTAATCTGAAAACGTAATGCAGCAATATGAAATATAATGTGGGGATCTAAAAATGTAACACTGTATTCTCAAAATGCAAAATGGTAATCTGAAAATTTAACGCGGTAATCTGAAAACGCAACATGGAACTTTGAAAACTCGCACATCTTGTTGGCATTCATCAAATTGTACTTAAGTGGTTTGAATTGTATTTGGTTGAAAGGAGTTCTTCTATTATGATTGATAACCTCTCCTCATCAATTGGCTTTGTTGTGGAGTGCCACAGGGTTCCATTCTTGGCCCTGTTCTATTTTCACTGTACATGTTGCCGTTGGGGTCAATTATAGCCGAGCACAAACTGTCCTTTTTGTTGTTATAATGCAGATGATCTGCAAATCTATCTGCCTATGAGGACTAATGGAAGTGATGCTCTGTTATCATTATTTAATTGTATTCATGATGTAAATCAGTGTCTGTCCCAAAATGTCCTTTACATGAATGATGGTAAAACACATACCATTGTGTTTGGATGTTCTGGCATGTCGGATGCTGTACCATCAAACTCTGGTGCTCAGGCTAATTATTTAAAACCAGCTTTCAAGAATTTGTGATATTTGACGGCTGTTTGAGGTTCAATCAACAAATAAACTCTGTTTTTCATCTTCTGGCTAAAGTAAAGTCTTTCCTCAGTAGACCTGGGCTTGTATCCTTGAAGCATCTCAAAGTCCTCTCAAAGAGCTCCTAACTTAGCTCTGAGGCAAGGAATCTTAGCCTTGGAGTGAGCCAGCAGGTGTCTGAGAGCAAGTCTGAGCAGGGAGGGGACAGAAACTCCTATCTTTGTGAGGAGGCGGGGTTGGCCCCATTGCTAGGTATGATGCAGTCTTCCAACAGCTGTGATTGGTTGTCATGGAAAGGGGAGGAGAAATAAAAAAACAAATGGGCTTCGCCCTCCTAGTCATGAATGGACAGTAAAAATCAACTGATCATATAACCTGAACTGTATTAAGACGTGTAATCGTGAGGATAACTTAATGTCCTGATGATGAAACTCAGCAAAATTAAATGAATTATTACACAGCTTGAAAATGTTTGAACGACTGTCATTCACTTGCCGATTATCTATATATTAAAAGTGTGCATGCATGTGTGCGTGTGTTTATTTAGTACATTTATTGTGAGTACATAATTATAAATATGTTAAAAATACATGCATGACACGAGAAAGTGAAAACACTTATTTCCATTGTGGTCCAGTTAAAAATCAAATGACAAAATAGAAGTAATAATAAAAGAAAATAATATGAATACCGATAATAATAAAATAGTTATAACATTAACAGTGAGTATATGACAAAAACCTAAACAATATATAAATACATTAAGACAGTAAATTAACATAAAATAATAATGTAGATCAAGCTGTCATCCTACATACGGAGAATATCTCTGCTTCCTCTCTGTCTTTTCTGCCGTTTTCTCTGTTTAAGACACTCTTAGGCTTCTTAAAAGTCCTCCTCTTAACAGTTTGGCACCTTAGGAGCTCTCTTAAGGCCTAAGATGTGTTGCAGACGACTTTCATCTTACCAAAGGGAAATTCTAAGGAATGTAAGAATTCGGGGAATTCTAAGATTTTTTTTTTAACCTTCAGCTGCTTCGTGGATATGGGCCCTGATCTTCAGATGGCCATTCATGCTTTCATCAGCTCCAGGTTTGATTACTGTAATGTACTTTATGCTGGTGTTATCTAATCTTCTCTTGGTTGCCTCCAACTTGTGCAAAATGCTGCTGCTTATCTTTTAACAAATACTTCCAGAAGTGAGCATATACTCCTGTACTTCACTCGCTCCACTGGCTTCCAGTTCATTTTAATGTTCTTGCACCTTCCTACTTGTCTGAAGTTTTAGCTCTCCTTGTTTACAGTAGGACATCGCGGGCGTCTGGTCGGATTTACTTAAATGTTCTGAGGTCAAAATATAAACTCTGAGGTGATGGTGTTTTTGCTGTACCTGAACCCAGACTGTGGAACAAGTCACTTCCTGATTTACACACCATTTCTGACCCAGCACTTTCAAGACTTATTTATTTAAACTGGCTTTTAACACCTGGTGGCGCTGCGACATATTTTTGTTTTTGTGTGCCGTTTTCACTCTATTCTTGTGAATTTTGGACACCGTCTGGCTGCTGTAAAGGACTTTATGAATAAATGTTGATTGACTGTCAATGTGGAAATAGAAAAGACAGCGTAACAACCCAAAAATACAACCTGGCAACGTGGCACAACGAACGAGGCCGCCGTGTCCGTTAGCTGGGAGTTACCTGATGCCTTCATGCCGTTGAGTTTGTGCTGTAACATTTCCACAGTGTTACGATTCATCCTGATGCGGCTCTGAGGACTCAGTCCATCTTTAGATGGTGAAGCTCTTCCTCGTGCGTGGATTGGACCTTCTGAAAACGCAGCAGTCTCTCAGAAATCACTCAAAGGTGCAAAACAAGAGAAGTTACTCAGTGATTTGCAACAACTTTTTAAATTCATTAATATGTTCATGGTTCCTCCAGAAATCAAGCGGATTTGTTTTAAAAATATCAGCTGCATGGTCAGGTGACTCACAGCATCCAATCATATTCATCCATGTGCTGGCATGTTCTGTATTTGCTGTGTGTATACACTCACTATCAGTCTCAAGCGTCTGTATTTCTTAATGACTGATGCAAATTAAATCCAAAACACACTTCTGGTCCGGAATGGTTGTAATGTTCCTTTAAGAACTCTTTCCGTCAGAAAACCTTTCTGTGCCCCGTTTACGGTTTTATTTTCTTAAAAATTACGCAGCCGTTAAACACGTTTGGTGTGATTTAACGTCAGACGGTGTCGATAGTGAGAATAAAAACCGACTTACCAGGACGGTATCTGACCCGCGATCCTGCAGAAAACTGCTTTCACTTTTCAGACTGGCCCGTTGCCAGGTTGGCCTATTATAAGCACCGGGGCGACAAAAAGAAGATTCGCCTTTTTGTCGGGGGGGGGGGGGGGGGGGGGGGGCACTGTGTGATGTCTTTTAATGGGACCTTTTTAATATAATTGCAAGAATGTGAACGAAGAAAATATAATAGCTACAGGTAAGAGACATGTCTCCACGTGCCCAGAGTTTATGTGGACATCATGTGTGTGTGTGTGTGTGTGTGTTGGGGGGGTAGTGTTAATATGATAAATTGTCGCTGGTGTCCTCAGACACGGACTCCTCTAACTCCTGACCACTAGGGGCACTTTAACCACGTAATGTTTTCACAGACATGGTTATTTTTCAGCAGATCTGGCAACCAACTCCCCGTTCCCGCCGTCCAAATAGAGCTGAATAAACACTAGAGGGGACATCAGGCTCCTTTTTGCAATATTTTAATCCGCCATCTTGGGAGAGGGATCATCGCGAGTTTGTGACGCACCGAGAACCGTCTCTTAAACCAACAACCGTCAGAAAACACGCCATCTGGTGGCTGCGGCAAATACTACAAAAAAAGCGACCTTCGAAGGGGCACTTTGTATGTCAGTATGAAGTAAATACGGCACATACCTCAGTTTCCCTGAGGGAGTCTTCCCAGTGGATGACTAAAGTTCTTGGTGTGGTGGTTTGCAGTCTGGACTAAGGCACGTGGGGGTTTTTGCTGATGACCTCTGTGAGGGTCCATCAGTGACGGTGGCGTCCACACGCCTCTTTGTTCATCTCTTTATTGGTTTTATCTTCGGTATTTTGGTGTTTTTTTCTGGTGCAGGCTTCACTTGCAAATGAGACTTGATTCTTTATGTGATTTTAAACCTGGTTAACTCAAGAAACCTCAAGAAGTCATAAAAGAACTCGGAAATGTGCAAATCTTTATTTTCATCATGAAATCAAACAGACACACAAAGTCAAATAATACAAATGCAAAAATTCAAATAACACTTATAACAGGAACACATACTTTAAACAAGTTTTTTTTTTTAATTTATGAGTCTGACTGTATTTAAAAAAAAAAAAAAACTAAACTAAAAAAACTAAAAAACATGAGACCAATACATTCTTTTTTGTTTTCTTTCCTCTGGCTTCAGGTATGAATGAAGGAATGCCTGTGATTGGCTGACGATTGTCATGTGACAGCCCGTTCCATCCCTTCAGATCCAGTGATCCACGGGACCTGAGCTTCGTTTCTCTGGGCTCACGGTGTTTCCTCGCTGGGCTCCGGTGCAGCAGCGTGGATCCTGATGGGCCAGAACTTCCTGCAAAGCGTCCTGACTGCAGCCTGGAGACACACAGCACCAACCACCCCGAGTCCTGCAGCCACCAGGAGCTCCGGAGGAGGTCGGGTCCTGGTCTGGACAGGCATGAGGACCTCAGAGGACCCACTGAGCAGAAGGAGACTTTGGTTAAGTTTCATTCCAGAACCGAGGTGCCTGTTGATGGCTGGACTGACCTGGCAGAAGTCCGTCCTGCGGTGAATCCGGTGATGCTGTCTGAGGGAGGATCAGCGTCTGCGTATGAACATAACCTCCGCTGAGGGCAGAAAACCAAACCCTGGTACCCTCGCACCTCCAACAGCCACAAAGAAAAGACGTCAGAGAGATACAGTCCTGACCTCTGAACTGGTCTGAGAGGATCCACATGGACCTGGATTTGTTTTCAAATCCTTTCTTCATATCAATGATGTGCTTTGGTGTTTTAAATTAATTAAAATTAATTAATCCAGTTTGTAATCAGATGTCCTTCTGTTGTCTTTGTGGATTCAAACCTCAGTCATGCCGACTCCTGAAGGCCAGATCCAACAGCAGTTTGGTTTAGTTCTCTTAGAATGTTCAACTGTGGTTCTGGATTCAAACCTCATCAATGCCTTTGCCAAGTTTAAAACCTTTAAGTTCAGTTTTTATATCAAATCCCCAAAATAGACTAACAGCTGCTCAATCATTCAGTGCTTCAAAGGTTCATTTAAAGGTGTCAAAACTTCTTAAAGTCGAACACGAACCCATCTCCTGATGCACTGACTGTGTAATGTTTTCAGGTTCTGGGTTCAAATCAAAGGCTTTGTTGAGTTTTGATGGCGAACAAAGAAATGAGAACTAAAGATTGTGAGAACAAAAGACACCAAAGTTGGCTCAGAATGTTGGAACGCTGCTCACATGTTTTTGAGGTTATGGGTTTGATTCTCTCCTGAGTCTCCAAAGATGTAGGCGGTTACAGAGCCAAAAACTAAGACCAGTTGACATTTTACAAGAGGATGTAAGACCTGAAACCACATGGACAGCAGCAGTACAGCAGAAAACACTGAGGACTCAAACCCAAGTCCTGAACTGAAACCGAACGGCTGGAACAGCCAACATGCTGCTGGTCAATAAAACAGCACTTTAGCTTCAGTTAACCTCAAGTGCTTCATGTAATCAGATTAAGCTGTTCATAGGTTAGCTAGTCATGCGGGGCGGACACAGGTGTCCACCATGGTGGGTTTGGGTTGGACCAGACCAGCTGTCAATCAAATGAACATATTCACCTGAACGGTGCTTCCCGCCGGACAGTCCATCCAGTCTGAGCCTGACACCTGGATCTGGAATGTTTCCGGTCCAGTGCATCTGTGTCTGTAGCAGCGACCTGCAACTGAGCCGCTCTGGTTCTGATGGAGAGACAGACACAGAGGGAAACAGGAACTATTTACAGATTCAACATTCAAAAGGCCTGAAGCACCTGAAGCCGCCTCTCAGTTACACCTTTGATTGTTGGAAAACAAACCTCTGCGGTCAGGTTGGAGAAGAAGCAGCGACTGTCGAGTCCGAAAGACTCGACGCTTGGGTTGTCCTGAGCTGAGGGCGGGGCGTTCTCCACCCTCCAGCATTCACTCTGGACACAAAGTCACATGATCACACGGACCACCTTCTGTTGGACAAACAGGACAACCAGACTTACTCTGTTCTTCAGGGGCTTAAACACCCGACACCCCTCCAGGTACGGATCAGTCTGGCACTCCCCCTTGTGGAGATGCAGATAATGACAGCCAAAGCCACTGAGGAGAGAATAAAATCAAATAAAACCTGCTGAATCCGTCGGAGCTACAGAAATGTGAGAGGACATCATCGTCCACCTGCCCGTGCAGAAAAACCATGAGGAGTTATGTTGACAGGTTGACAGGGAGCCAAACGTGGATCCTTCACCTGCAAAAACAGAACTGATCCATCATCAAACTGATTCATTGATTAGAGTCATTCTGATCAAGTGTTCCCTCACCGCGTCCCCACACCAGATTCTGAGCCTGGTTCTGGTTGACGGAGTACCAGCCCGTGTCCTGCAACGCAGCCAGCGTGACCGGATCGATCCGTCCCAGGTTTGTATCTGGCAGCATCGCCGCCATGATGGAGCCCTGCAGGAACCGTGACTCCCAGTGAGAGGACACGCCCCCTGGAGGTGCGTCCTGCAGGAGGAGGAGGGACAGGCTGGTGTCCAGACTGAAAACATGTCTCAGAGGGTTCGCTGCTCCCTACCTGGTTCTCCAGCGGCCCCCCCAGCTCGGGGTCGGTGGACTCCAGGTGCCTCTGGAGGGCTGAGATCACAGACTGGGTGTAGATCCTCATCTGACCCGATCCATCAGGGTGAAGGGCTCGGACCCGAGGAGAACATCCAACTCCTGCTGCAACCACGAAAAACACAACAACAACCTGGTTCAGCTTCCTGTCTGAGTGGGAGCAGAACCAAAGTTCTACAACGTTCAGGTTCGGCTGCAAAATGTAAACGTGAGGAGTAAAAATTAAAAACAGCCTCTAGAATCAAACAAATACTTTTCCACAATCAGAATTCCAACACAAAAAGAGAATTCCTGACCAGGGGCCAAAATGTAATGACCAATTCAAACCACACGGTGGCGTCACTGTTCAAGTTTTAAGGAGCCGTTTGAGTGTGTTTATTTTGTCGTAGCGCAGTTACAAAGAAAAATGAAGTCTGTAACTTTGTACCTCGTTATTCTCTTGGAATTGGAATGTTCCACATTCCAGGTGACATTTTATGTTCACTCACTAACGATGAAAAGAATTTAATAAATTAAAAACATTTACTGTCGTGTAACAACATCAGACGTACGGAACGTTTGGAACAGTGACAAATAAGGATGAACCTGGAGTGGAGGAGGAACAGTCTGTCCAGGTGTGGAAAAGCTCTTTGGAGAATCCAAGAACGTGGAACAGTTCATGGATCACAGTCTGGAAAACAGACACAGCAAACAGTTTAGATAGATTTGAAATTTTAAATGAATCAATTCAAAACATTAAGTTATACAAACAACTTTTTTCTACAAATATTGAGTACAAAATGATCTAAATTTTAAAAGAAACAAAAAATTGTTCACTTTTACAGCCAGTTCTCTTTAAATTAATAAGATCATCAAAGCCTGACTGCATTCAAGAGACAAGTGAGGGAAGCCACCAAGAGAGTGTTTGTGCTGGTATCTGTTGTACCTGCACGGCAGTGTTGTGTCTGTATGCGGCGGTGCTCAGCTTGTCCCGGCACACGACCACCACGCCGGCTAAAGGCTTCCCGCCGCTGTCGGTCTGGCAGTGGACTGCGTAGGCTAAAAGTGAGCGCTGGGAAATAAAGAGGAGGGTGACATCAAAGTCATCTGTTACTCACAAGTAATCTGACACTGGATCAGCTCAGAACATTAAGACAAACATATCTGCTGTTATATCTCCAGACAGCTGATTTAAAGGTCATATTGATCGGCTAATTATTTGTGATGACCTGTGCGTCGCTGACCTCGGCCCTGCACTTGTCGGTGGTCTGAACCAGCAGGTACATCAGGAAGTCTGTGTCTGGGACTCCGGCGCCGTCGGGTCTCAGGACAGTCCGGCGAGACGAGTCGGCCTCTGGGAACACATCACATCCACGCAGGTGTTCATCTGGGATCTGAACGTGGCGGAGACAGTTTAACACAGTGAAATATGTGCCAAATCGTAAAGGAGCAGTGAAAGTGTTTGAGGAGCTCACGTTCACATCCAGGCAGGTCTCAGTCCGGTAGAAGATGTTGGCTCGACCACACCTGAGACCAGACGATTATTAATCTATATACAGAGAGACTCTCAGGTTACAGACTCCACAACTTGACTGACTGGAGGAGTCGAGTTTTGGGGCAGAATTTAAAGTTCCCTTGGACCTATCACGTACAGCACCAGAACCTGGACTAGGTTTCGCCAGATGCTTATTAATCCAATTATTAATTCAGTTTGATATGACAGCTGTAATGATGGAAACAGTTCACATAGTTTGGGAAGAGCGTTTTTACCCGGAAACAGCAGCCTTTTGTTTTTACTGGACAAGATAACTCAAACACAGCTGAACAGATTTCCTTCAAACTTGGTGAGACTATGACTTGGAGAGACAGCTAGAGGTGATTTGATTTTGGAATATTTTGGCCAAAGGTTAAAGGTCAAGGAAAGCACAGTCTACAACCTCCACTCACCTGTTGTAGTTGGCGGCTCTGGAATCCCTCCAGATGAACTTGCAGTATTTGTTCTGATCCCTGCTGAGCAGCAAAGGACCAGTGACTCTGCGGACTGAAAACAAAAACCAATCAGTTCACCCTCGTTAGTGCCACTGAAGTAACGTACGTCTGGTAATAACGGTACCTGACAGCAGAGATGACACCGTCCCAACCGCCTCGCCCACAGCCGCCTCCAGCTTTGCTTGCTCTGACTCTGACAACATCTGGCTCTCTCTTGTGACCCAGGTCCGGATCCTGATTGGCAGTGGGGCCTCTCTAAGACTTCCCCTCTGTTTTACTGAAAGGTCACGGAGAGGTGACGACCTCTGCCTTAAGTGTCTCACAAGCTGCCCATTCTGGACTCGGGGTCCGGTCTCCTTGGGTGGACTGGTTGAAGCTCGGACTACTCTGACCTGCGCCTGAACCTCATCAAAGATGCACTTCTGCACCGCCACAGGAACTTCCACCAACACCAACACCAGCACCCCCACCCACAACGCCGGCGCTAAAGCCATAGTTACCATAGCTACCATAGCATCAACTGATGGTGGGGACAGACAGGAGCACATTTATTTTGTAAATTACAAGCATCTCATGTTTTATTCAGAAAAATCAAAATACACAAGTACAATTACCAAATGAATTAATTTTAATTACTTGTATAATTGTGCTGTTTAATCAATTTATATTTAATTTGTTTGTGTCTGTGATAGTTTCTCATTTAAACTGCGATGGAACTTTTTGAGAACACTATAAAAACAAATTATCATAAACGGATGATACGTTGAACAAACAGGAAGCTGTTTGTTAAAATTCAGAATTAATTACATTCAGCGTATTTTCAATTAGCTATTTAAAATGCTGCAATGTGGACGAGAAAGAAAACTCAAAGACTGAAAAGGGGGGGGGGGGATCAGCCCCATCAACAACCACCCTGGAGCCGCTCGTGTAATGCACGTATGTGAGGTTTTATTTTGAGTAACTCTGATGGCTTAAGGAGTAAAACTCTTAACCAGGCTGACAGGAAAAAACACTATTTTAAAATGCAAAAAAATGAGACCAGTAATTTGCACTCTGACCTCTCAGAAACAAGTATGACGCCAACATGAAGCTCATTTTTAAAAACAGTGAGTTTGACCATCACATTGTTTATGGTCAGAAGATGTTAAACACACGTATGAAGGAGCACAGCTGATCTTCTCTGAAGGTCAAACCTGGATCTTTATTTGTTGTTGCTATAAATAATCTGCAAATGTCTGAGTTTTACTTCACGTGTCTGACTTCTACAAATATAAAAACTATATTATCTACACAAACACATGCACACAGTCTGAAGGCCACGTTTTAAAGTCATAATTACCGCGCCAGCCCTCAGACGTCAGCTGAATCCTTCTCCTCCAAACGTGGCTCGGTTCTGCAGCGGCGGTCTGAACACTCGTCCAAGACCAGCGGCCACAAACACAAAGAGCGCCGTCCCCCCGAGAGTCGCTGTGACATTCCTCACCCAGAGAAGATCGCGCCTGCTCACGTTTTACTACCCTCAGAACACACGCAAACACATCAAAGTGCAAATGTTTTACTCTCGGCCACATTTTTACTTATATACAGTGAAACAGACCCGAATAAAAGCTTAAAATTAAAGTCACATTCTCTCTTATTTACCTCAGGACATTGAAAGTTTAAAACTCAGACACAAATACATTCAAACAAAACCACTTTAAAAGGGAAAAAAAAACAATATAATAATACAAATGCATGAAGGAGTATTAAGAAAAAAAAAAAAAAAGGTCATACAAGGGATTTATTATTGTTATTAGTTTTGGATTTTCTTCTTTTAAACAAATGCAACTTCCGGTTCTGTGTTGAATTTATTTGTGACATTTCGACTTCCTTCTCAAAATGCAAAATGAGTTTAAAAAAATAAATAAATGTCATTACTGTACCTTGATGGTTTTTTTTTTAACACTCCGTCATACAAATGGCACACCACAAGTTTGCTGTGTCAAAACGTCATCATTCCCTCGAGTTCAGGACTTTTTTTTTTTTTTTTGTCAATTCTCTCACCTTTCAGTATCTCAGAATCAGGCACTGAAAAGATTGTGTGTGTGTGTGTGTGTGATAAAGTGTGTGCAACGTGCATCATCTACACAAACCTCCTCAAAAAGGCACTTAAACAGGGAGCAGATTTTTTTTTCTTTTCTCAAGAATATCAGCGAGTGGCAGAAGTACATAGAGGCGACACTCTCCGCCGTCAAAGACTAAAATGCAAACTCATCCACACACGTGCACTGACATTTCTGTCACCATGCCTCAAACCTTACGGTAGGACAACGGTCTGCCTCGGGGGTGGGGTGGGATGAGGAAGAATGTTTTGTGCAAAAGTTTACCTTCAGTGTGCACGCTGGCAGAATTAAACTCACATTAAAGCATGCGTTTCAGCTAACACACAGACGCAAACGCATTAAAAACAAAACAAAAATCAATGGTCTGATTGAAGAGAAGGCACCAGACTGGCACAGGGAGGTGAGTCTCGCCAGGCGGTACTCCTGTGCTTCAGTTCAAACAAAGCTGGAAAGACCGGATTACCCAGCAGCGTTTCTTCAGGACAGCATTGGCACGTCGTCCTCCAAGGCAGCGTCCTCCGACAGAGGGATCAGCAGCACCTCGTCGTCCGAGGAGAAGGAAGGGGAGCCGGAGAGGGGCATGGAGTTGGTGGAGGAGGGTGAGGCTCTGAAGAGGGAGATGCTCAGGCCCAGCGTGTGGAAGATGGAGGCCAGGGAGGGGCTGCTCAGAGGCGTGCGAAGAGCACCTGCGGGCGGTGCTGGGGGAGCATACGGAGGCGGAGGCGAGGAAGCAACAGGCTGGAGAGAAGGAGGAGGCGGGGGCAGAGGAGATGGCGCCACCTGCTGCTGCTCTGAGCGCACCAACAGGCCAAGTTTCTGAGGCGCCGGCTGGTTGACCGCTTCCACGGCTGATGAGGAGCTCGGCAAAGTGGACTGACCCACTTCCTGACCGGCAGGGGGCGTGTCCGACTGCTGCTGGCCGGAGCCGGACGTCTGAGTGGGACGAGAGGGAGGTCTGGGAATTAGACCCCACCTCCTCATGCGGCGCACTGCCCGGCGGACGAAGCGGGGCCTGCGCCTGCGGTGTGGCGAGTTGGCGGCATCCTGGCGGAGGAGCTGGAGAATCCCTCTTAATGAAAGAGATGACGGCTGGCGTGGAGGGTCGGGTGACGTGAAAGACAGGAGAAGAAGAAATAAGAGAAAATCAGTTACAAGCCAGTTTTGGGTTTTTTTCAGCATTTTAAAGCGTGAAAGATGCTGCAGCAATGAAGAAACGGCGCAACTCAGTAAAAACAGCACAATGTGGTATCCTTTAAACGAGATAAACGAGTGTTAAAGGAGGAGACGCTCTCTCACCTCATTAGGGTTTTCGGTGGGGAAGTCCTCCACTGGAGGGATGATCCCCTGGGCAATCAGCTGACCGTAAGAGGGAGGAGCCTGTTGGTGAATCAGCTCCGCTTCCTGGCGGCTGATTGGAGCAAACATGCTGCAAAAAAACAAACAAAAAATAAAGAAAAAAGTTTTTTATACACACACACACACACACACACAAAGAGCTGTCCTTTGTCTAAAAGTCCATCATTTCAAACTGCACAATAATTCAGTTGGGTAATAACTAAGCCGACTTCTTGACGGTGACACTGACTATAACGGTGCCGCAGGGCGGACGTGAAGGTGACGGTTTATGACACGCAGCCTGGAGGCTGTTTTTGTGTGGAAACTACACACCAGAAAAACAAAGTGTGCTTCTTCTGACTCAGCGATCAGCAGAAAGTCTGGTTCAAGTCACAGAGCTCAGGTCTGCTGATGCAGACAAAAACAAAAAATGCTGCACGACAGCAAACAAGCAATACAAAGACAAATTCTGAAAAACAAAAATAAACTCAAAGGACAAAGACTGAAGTGATCGTCAGACCTGTACTCCCGGGTCCTGAGTGAGTACAGTTTGCAGGTGCAGCCCATGGCGATAACCAGCAGCAAGCCGCAGATCAGGCTGCCCACTGTTGCTGCGGTGATGACCTTGCGGGGCAGGAAGGCGGTGCAGTTCAGCTCATCCGTTCCGTCCTTGCAGTCGACCTGGCCGTCACAGCGCCAGCTCTCAAACACACACCTGCAGACATGACAATGAGTCGTTTGTGTCAACGAGCGTGCAGGAATGAGGACTCGTGTTCACGTAGCGGGTTCAGCGACGTGCACTAACCTGTCGCTGTCGCAATGGAAGGTCCCCGGCTGGCATATGATGCAATCCCGCTCGTCGCTGCCGTCGGCACAATACAGCTGGTAGTTGCATCTCTCCGTTACTGGGTAACACACCGGCCTGCCGGAGTAGTGACTGGACACCACCGCCCTCTGACCCGTCATGCCGCAGGCAAACTGGTTGCGGGAGCAGCCCCTGCAGCCCTCCTCGTCCTTCCCCGTCTCAGGACAGTCCCACTTACCGTCACAGCGCTGTTCCTGTGTGTAGCAGCCGCCCGCTGCCCCGCCGCACCTGAATTCCCACGGCGGGCAGTAGGTTCCGACACGGAAGGTGGCATTGAAGCCGCTGCCCTCTGAGCCTGGACAAGTCCTGTAAGTCAGCGACAGACGGCCCGTGTGCGATTCAACCTGAACCGTTTTGTAATTTGAGGTGCTTGTGATCTGAAACAGACGAAGACAGAGATGGTGTGTTAAAGGTCTGGATTCCTGGATCCAGACCGTTTTTGTAGCATCACTCAGACTCACGGTTTTAATGACGTCCCCGTTGCCCTGCTCTCCGTTGGTGACGGTCAGTGTGTCCCCGGGCCCCAGCACCAACTGCTGCAGATCCAGTCTCAGGGGTCTGGAGTCCTGAGGGTCCAACGTCCACACGCAGAACAGCGGAGGACCCCGAATGGCTGGAGGTGAGAAGGTCCCATAGAAGGTTTGGATGAGGCCTCCACAGGGCCACTCCACAGGAGTGGGCGTCACAACAAGCTCTCTACGGTCCAGAGGCTTCTCTCGATCCACCTCAGGCTCCTTGTCCCCCCTGTCTTTCAGCAGTGCCCAGAAATCTGCATCAGCATCCCTCTCAGATGACCTGTCTGGGCTCTTGTGTTTGTCCGTGTCACGGGTCCTCTCTGCAGACACCTCCGATTTGGTTTGTTCTCCCTGTGCATCGTCAGACCCCAAGATCCCAGTCGGTTCTGGAGTCCGGGTTTCTTCATCACAGCCCTGCTCATCAGTACCGTCCTCGAGACACTCCACCTGGCCATTACAGCGCCACGTGTAGGGCAGGCACCGTCCATCCAGACACCCAAAGGACAGCACTGGACATTCAGCAGTGTCTAAAACAAACACAGAACATTACAGACTTCATCGTAAAAAGATAAGCACACCTTTCAACCACTTCCTCCTTTTGTCAGTCGTCACGCAGCACATCATTAGCACAGAAGAACAGAGCGCCACGCTCTCACACCTCTGGCGTAGCTCAGCCGGAATGATGACACAGGAAACAGATGTGGGAGGAAATGGTGCATCACTGTGATGTTTCCCCCTTTGAACTCCATCGGCTGTGGCAACGTGGAGCCGCACAGAAGAACCGGTTCACCTCCAGCTGAAGATTTTATAGACACCCATTCTTTTTTGCACCGAACAGAAAACTGGGAAAAACTGAGAACATATTCAGAAAAAAGAGAAGAACTTTAATCGAAAAAAAACATTACACGTTTCAGATTTGATTCCTAATGTGCAGCAGGCCTCATGATTTCATTTGGACTGTGTTTAAAGACTCCTCAGCAGCTGTACCTGAGAATAATGGGTTCTCCTTCAGAACCCTTGATGATCCAGCAGTCGGAGGTAGAGACAAAGCGGTTGGACCAGCTGTGGTAAGCGGAACTCCTGATCTCTCCCCATTTACTATCCAACACTTGAAGGGAACGCCCACATCGGGCTGAGGAAAAGCAGGACAAAGGTACAAGAGGATAGAAATTCAGTTAAGATCTATGAGTGATTTTATGGTGTCACGTCTGCATGTTGTGAGAGAAAACATCATCAGCTCAACACCTGAACAATACTACAATAAAACTACAACTGAACTGACCAAAAGACCAAAACACATTTGTTGCAGGTCTACGGCTACAGAATAACGACAGGTTCATAAAATATTAGATACAAAACTGATTTCATATCATGCAACCCCAGTGACAGTTTGTCTCCTTACCAGAGCACAGAGCCGGTTTAAAACAGCTCCAAGCTGAAAACAGAAAAACAACAGAACAAGTCAGGGACCAGCAGCCACAGACAGAAACACAAATCCACAGAAATCCACTCACCAACTACAGAGAAAACCAAAACGGCACAGAGGCGGTAAGTGACTACCATTGTGCTTTTCCACTGAAAAAATAAAACTTGAAGACTTAAAACAGTGTTTTAAAAAAGTCAGAAAAGAGCCATTTCAGGAAGATTTCTTCAGGATGACTTCATCTGTAATGGAAAAGAGACAGTTGATTTAAAACAAACAAACAAACAAACAAAACGTTTTTAACAGTAAATCATCCGTCATACATGAGACTGACTGATTTTGTTTTCTGTCAAAACACTTGTACGGTCCTTAAAAAACAAAACAGAAATCATACTAATTGATAATGAAAACGATCCTTGCTCTCAACCATTCCTCTTTAACTATCGCATTAATAAATCCAGCTAACATCCACGCAGACGTCTGGCAGAACTGTTTATTCTGATCCGGATTCGTTTCAGTCTGGCAGAGTTTACACACAAACCGATTTCCTTCCGTTTAGTTCCCGTCGCCAAAAACTGCCACTTTAAAGTCTTTCGGCTCATCTCCCTCTGTGTTAAATCTCTTATTTCGTTTAGCCCTGGATTGTGATTTTATAACGTCCTTTGAGGCAGTTTCGCTTCGAAGAGGAAGATTTAACGGCTAGCTTAGCTAGCTAAGCTAAATGCTAAAGCTAATATCCTTGATTCCGTCTTGGTTTTGTTCGCTTTGTCTGGGACACGACACTCCGAACAAACATTTTCTAAGTGTTCACTCAGGAAACTGACGCTGAAAGACTACTAATGTGTACGTGAAAAGGGGTAAAACTCGATTAAAAAGAGGAGAGTCGAGTACAATATACCTTATCAGTCGACCCGTCTGTTGACAAGTTCTGACTGGGCTACTTCCGGGTGTTTCCGGCGCCTGACGACAGTGGGCGGCGCCTATTGGGTTTGTCTCTTTTCATTCATAAAATAAAACTTTTTTTTTTTTTGCAAAATATTCATATTTCAACCGTTCGACGAATGTTTTAAACATACAGTTTATATTTCGACTGTCAGTAACTACAGTCGGTAAGATGTAGTTTTACGTCTTAACACAAGATGACGCTGTTGGTCGACTCTTTACAAACACCAAGCAACAATTAAAAAATAAACATAAAATAAAATAAAAAGGATGTGGAGTCTCAAATGGAAAGAATGCCCCTTCAGTTCCATATATATATATATATATATATGTATGTATGTATGTATGTATGTATGTATGTATGTATGTGTGTGTGTGTGTGTGTGTGAATTTTTTTGTTTGTTTTTGTGTACTTCATTTGTTATCAGAGTCGCATTTTTAAAATAATTTGTGACTTGTTTTTACTGAAGTAATCTTAATTTAACTAAATACAGTAATCATGACTAACCTTGTTTTTTTTTTTTTTTTTTGCCAGTGCACTCATGTCGAGTTTTTTTTTTGTTTGTTTGTTTTTTACATAAACGTTCGAAATTTTGAATTATATACTTTATGTAATTTAACTGTTTTTATTACAACAAGTATTATTATTGTTATTGTTATTATTATCTGTTAATTAGGTTATGTTTAGTGGAAAAAAATACGTACTGATTTTCATGACACCTGGTGGAGGGGTGTGGCCTCAATCAAAAAATAAACCATTAAATTATGGTGTTGATCTTAATCCAGATATTTTGTTTATTTGCTAAACAATGCCAGATTGAGCGTTTGTCAGTATTTTTTTTTTTTCTTTTATGAAATAATCCATGGATTAAGTAAAAGTGTGGTCTGCCTCATCTGAGGTGTGTGTTCCAATGACTACACCTCTATTATTATTATTATTATTATTATTATTATTATTATTATTATAATAACAGAGTTGTGTGTGTGTAAAGTTTGGAAAACTATAGAATATATCGGGTGTGGGGGGGGGGGGGGCTGATAGTGATCGCTTTCGTCACAGGAAAAAAAAAAAGAAAAAAAAAAAAGCGTTGCGCACATCTGGAGTGATCCGGGGTTCGGGGGTTGGAGATCCAGCGGACAGTCCATCTCTGTCTGACCACGTCTGCAAAGACAAAGTTGGGCAACACTCGGCACGGATCATGTCAGCACTTTGTGTTTGGTTTTTAAAGTTGTTTTTGTGCTGAAATCCGACCGTCTCCGTGCGCAAACTGACACTTTTGTTCTTATTTCATTAAAACCACACTGAGGACGTGGACTCGATCAGTTTTTTACGGTGCGTGAGGACGAAGGTTCGCGGTGTGGATACTGGTGCAGAATGCGGATCCGGATCCTCTCTCTGGCCTGTGCGCTCTGCTTCGGGTTCAGCTCCGCGGCTGCAGATGTTCTCAAAGCGGAGGTCAGTCAGCTGGAAAAATATTATTTTTCTGTATATTTGAAGTTCATTTATCTGACGGTTCATCATCGTAACTTGTATTTTATTGTATCAAATCAGGGTTTTGGTTTTTGCTGTCCACAGGTTTTTTTTTCTGATTCTACACTGTAACATATTTAACACAATGGTTTTATTTTAAATGTTTTTTTTTGTTTGTTTGTTTTTTTAATCTCGTCTCTGGTGTTTGACCGTTGAAATCTTTGTCGGATTTGGACCCCAGTTCTTCAAAATCCGGATCAGCAAGTTAAAAAAAAAAAAAAAAAAATCAGTTCAGGTTCTGGAACTCGAATGATTTTTTTTTATTTTCTTTTTAAATGATACGACAAAGCTGAATTCTGGGATTGTTGTGCACACTCCACGTGCTCTTATCGTTTATATCTGATCAATAATTTCCGGTCAGGAACAACAGTCCGGTCCATAAATATTTGGACAGTGGTTCATTTTTTGGGGGGGGGACGACCCTTACCAAAAAGTAGTATATGCAAGTATGTTTCAAGTATACTTCTAGTTTACTTTTTATATACTTATCAGTACTATTTTTTGGTAAGGGGACTTAAGCTGTCGTCCTGCAGAATTTCAGCTTGAACCAAAACATACATTCATCACTGAGGACTGAGGACTTGTGGACATTTTGGACGTCCCTCCGATTTCCGTGGTCATAAGTAATCACTTTTATTGCCAGTTTTATTGAGACAAGTCAGAAATCTGTCTGCAGAATGTGCACTGAGCAGACCGGTGAGGGAAGCCACCAAGACACCCAGAAAAAGGTTCTGGAGCTGTGATCAGAGAGACTGCGCATGGTGTCCCTTTTGTCTGTCCTCTCACCAGTTCTACAGCTTCAGGGTGGAACAGAGAGAAGGACTTTTTAAAACAAAGGCATGAAGTTTAAACTACAGTGTGCTAGAAGGCACATGGGAGACATGAGCCTAGATTCAGTCTGTTTTCTTCTTACTTCTTCTTCTTTTACTTTCTATCTCACAACCTCCATCCTATGGCCTAAGAGTTTGGGCTTTTGGGGGGGGGGGGGGGGGGGGGGGCGCAGTGTAATAAAGATCAGCAGATCAGATTTATTACTTCAGTCGAATCAACACTTCCTTGTAGGAAAGGAGTTGAACTGCCCAAAGGCAGGTGAAAGTGACTCCTCTGACAGAGTCCACGTTTGGTGGTCATACCTCTGGATCAAAATCTGTCCCTGATAGAGGAAGAAAAGTGTCAAATCCATACAGACTGTGGAGGAAAAGGCTGCAGTTCTGTGAGGACGGGATCCTGGAAGGAGGTGGAGGACTTTAGTCACTGACCACAGGTTGCTGGCATGTGAGTCAAACCAGACATGGTCAGGTCACTCCAGGCCTCCTGAGGGGGCGAGACGCTTTAACGGGCCCCACAGCTGGCCTCTGGTGCCACACAGACCCGCTCACCGAGCGATGTGGCAAAACCAGGACCGGCTAACAAGCCGCCGCTTTAATAAACGTGAGACACCAGACACAACGTCAATGTCTCGCTCGGTTGTGTGTCACTGTGGGTTTGATCCGGTGTAAACGGCAGCTGCGGTCGCAAACGTCTGGATGCAGAAGATAAACTTTCATTATCCAATGACATCACCAGAGACCTAAAACCTGGGATCAAATGAAAGAAGAAAAGAAAGACAACTGAAGATAATGAGACAAACAATAAACATCCGTGACATCACGTGTAGCTTTAGTGCGGGGGGGGAACAACAACAGGGCCTAAAAAGCCAAACCCAGATAGAAAATCCGAATTCTTCACTTCATGGTTTCTGCAGCGTCTGAGTATCTGCATCTGGTTTTGATTTGTCTCAGCGTTTTCTTTGTTGTTCTAATAAAACGCTGCATTGGACATCGTCAGCAAAGGAGGAGGGGAGCTACAAAAACACGCCAGTCTAAAACACTATCCTTCCTACGTAGCCAAAGGTATCCTGAAGATTTCCTGGAGACGGGCGCCTCCTGAATCCATTCAGAACATCTGGGTTCCATCATCTTCACCTCCAGCTGAGGGCTTGTTGCTGTTTACATCAAAGTGAAGGTTTCTGGTGAAACAAGCAGGCAAAGTCGCCATGAAACAGTCCAAACAATTAGCCGTTCATACGGATCAGAAACAAACTTTCCACCATGAAGTGAACAAGTGTGGAATATGAACTCGAGGTAGATGAACTTTTTCGAGATAATGTTTGGAATCAGCCCGGTTCCTACTCAGCCTCTGTGAAGGTTCTCCTTTATTCTCCATGTTGGCGTTCCTTCTCTGCTTTCTTGTCCATTCTCATCACTCTTATTCCACCTCAGCAATCTCATTCCTGATACATCCACCTTCTTCTTCTACTTTCTTACTTCTTGACCTCCGCTGTCCCAGCTCCCTGTAGCATTGATACCTGGCTTTCAACATTTGCCTTATTTCTTCATTCACAAAACCTGTAGTACTTTTCATCCCTTGAACCAACTTCAACATCTTCAGTACCTTTGTCTTCCAGCTTCTTCCTGAATCTGGATCTTAATTAAACCTCAGCTATACTATCTTCATGTTAACCATCAATCTTGTCTTCCAAAGCCCATTTCCTCCTTTCAGCTGCTGCAGACACCATGATCTTCAAGCCCAAAAATCAGCACATCCATCACATGAAGAGGCTAAAGGCTTAGAGAAGATTCCTGGAACTGGAAGCTCGACTCACTCAGATACTGGCTGAACTAAGCCTTAAGCCCTGATCCCTCACAGGCTTAAAGGTGGTCACCGTGCACTTTTCCAGGCTCATGGATTTCCTCAGGTACCCCTGTACTTTATGTCACAACACTATGAACTGTGGGTAATAGCTTTGGGTCTTCTGAAAAGTGGGTATAAAGGGCTCCAAATGTCCATGAGAGACTCCTGGTGCTCTTGATGGTTTGACAGTGGGACAGTTCTAAGTTCTCTTGGAGATAGTGAGAAGGGCCTCTCAGTCTGTGAGCCCAAACACTCCTCACACACGTCTTTGGTCCTGCTCGTGCACCTCCTGACGTAGACGTGGACCCCTCTGTCAGAGCTCTTCTCCAAATCCATAAACACCATCTAAAGCCTTTCAGGTTGTCCTTCCTTTACGAACCGTGGACATGCTGCATTCTGATTCCAGCTCTGCTCAGGTGTGTTTGTCTTCACCTGAACACTACAAGCGCTCGTGCCAAAAGTTGGTCCCTAAAGACGGGTTTGGTCATGAACCTTCGAGGCTGCGTGTCTTGAAGATGTCAAATTATCAGACGGCGTCAGAATATTGAGTTTCAATGTGCAAAAAAAATAATCTTCTCTGATTCTGTTTATATTGATCTGCAGGAAAAAGGAAAAAAAAAATCCTAAATTACAAAGATCTAGTGCGAGTGCTAACTAGGTCACCTCTGCCCCCCGCCCCCAATAGGAAGGACTGACTCAGCCTCGTCTCCTCACAATTAAGTTAAGACGTATTTTCTCCCCTTACACTGGTTTTCTTTTGCTGCTCTTCCATCTAATGACATTTCCTCTCCTGCACCGGGTCAACTCTGGACTTCACATCTTTCTGTGACCACGTGGCTGACATTTTTTATTCTCTCCTTCCTGCTGAGATAAAAAAAAAATAGACAGGATTTTTTTTTCTGACTACAGAAATCGAGATTTGCAGTAAAAGTGTTTAATCAGGTCATCGACTCGACACCTTATGCAGTCTTTATCTCATTTAGGAGGTGATGGTCTCATGGTTAAGCATTGGGCTTGAGACCAGAAGATCCTTGGTTAAAATCCCTGATTGTCAAATCACTAAGGGCCCTTGGGCAAGGTCCTTAATCCCCTAGTTGCTCCCAGTATGTAGTGAGCACCCTGTATGGCAGCACCCTGACACTGGGGTGAATGTGAGGCATTATTGTAAAGCGAGATATATATATATATATATATATATATATATATAAACATGGATATGTACACAGTCACAGCTGCTATAAATCTGTGATGTCACACACACAGACGCTCGTTGGTCATCTTTGAGCATAATAAAGACCAGCCTGACCATCATGTCTGGTGGGTTGGACACCACATAAATCTTCTAGCCAGCAGCACAACAGCACTTTACCCTTGCAGTGCACAACTAAATGTGCACGACACATTTGTCAGCTGACAGAGATCCCACTTGGAAGTTGTGTTGGTTTTGTTTAGGGCTGGGTATCAATCAAAAATTTTCAATACCGGTTCCTGAACAATACTTTTTTTGATACCTATTTTATAAGATCAGTTCTAACAAAAAGAAAATGACATTACCCGTAGTACAAATCTTGAGTTTTGTTTTTCAGCTTTGGTAATTTTCCACTCCAAGCAGTTTTCTTACAGAAAAATAAATAATTTCCAGTGCAAAAGAACACTGTAGTTTTTGTCAAAAGCATTTCCTTTCAGACATTTTGGCATGAATGTCTCTACATAGTGTCTGAGCTGAGCTCAGCTGCTGCACGTCAGCGCAGGACGTCTCATTTTGGGAGGAAAAAAACATTTTGATCAGTTGCACTTTATTGTTTGTATTACAACATTTGGAAATAGGTGCAATTTTATTTAAACAGTGATTCGCTTCAAAGTTATTAATTCCGACCGGACTCCATCTTTCTAACTTGACTCGGCAGAGAGCCGCGCAGCGTTTGGAGAGTGAGAACAGAACGAAGGACGATTCTTTTTACTTTCTCACAACAAGCCAAGAGTCCCAGTTAGTGACTTTAATCCACACAAAAGTGACTCATGATTGACATATTTTAATGGTTCTGAGAGGGGTTAAGAAGCGGATTTGCCGCTTCTGAAAGCAGCGAAGCAAAAACCAACAAAGCAGTGGTTCGGAGCAGTGCTTCATTGCTTCAAGTACGTACTAAGTTGCAGCTGAAGTGGAGTCTGATGGAGGAGATTTTGAATCAGGCTCCTTGTGCTCTGTAACATCCACAGGTGAACTTGAATGCTGAGGGGAGGACGGCTGCAGACCTCTCTTCTTGCACGTGATTAACCTCTGGGTACCAAAACTTGGAATGTTTCAATACTCGGTACGACCGAAGCATTTTGGTCGGTGTCACAAAAGAACTGAAGTTCGATACCCAGCCTTAGTTTCGTTAATGTACTGTCAGTTTGCTATATGATGGCAACAGTGCGACTCCAGTTGGCTGCCTAAACACACGTGTGCTTGCAGGTTCCTGCCTTCACTCCACTCCAGTCAGTCTACATCTGAGACCTTATTCGTCCATACAAGTTCTGTCTTTTTGCACTAAAAGATCAACTGATGTAAATGTGGATATTTTTGTCACGAGTCTTGGAGGAAGTTGTGGTTGACTAATTTAGTGCAGCCAGTAAACAAATCCTAACTCTGTGTGATCTTACAGCAGTGTGTGACAGGGAGTGAGTGATATGTGGCGTCTGCGTCCAGATGAGTCACAGTCATGCCACAGTTTAACACGTGTGGATACTTCCTGGATTGAGGGATTTTTTTTTTTTTCTTACTATAAACCTTGCCATGAAGCAAGGCAGGTCAGTGAGCATGTGTTGGGGCTGCATGCTGCACCCACCCATCCATCCATCTGCTGCCAGATGAACCGTGGGCATGCAGACAGTTTAAAGTATATTTTATATTTTCATTGCATATACGGTCTCAGTGGTGCCACAATGGAACCATTTCCACCACATTTACAACATACTTTGTCTGTGTGTTCATGGTGTCCACATTCTGCACAGACTCAGCATTCTGTTGACTGAAGCAGCAGCCAGCCCTCTGACCACACGTGTAGCCAGCTAGCCAAAGACCTACAATACCAGCCATGGACAAGTCTCACTAAATAGAACCTTTGATGGCGGCTGCTGGGAGTTCCAGGTAGGAGGGGGAGGTCTGGCGTCCTGACCGGAGGCCACGGAGAGAATCCTGTTAGAGTGGAGGAGTGGTTTGGTGAGAGAAGTGGAGGTCTTGATGGGGTTGGGGGGGTAATGTTTCATCCAGTGGCGTGGGGAGTGTTTTTATAGAAGCAGATGCGTCACCAGACTGGAGCCGCAAGACACACTAGCAGCAGTCAGCTCGGAGACGGAGAGAAAGTCCTTCGACACAGCGGCGGTTCTGCAACATTTCAGCTGGGATGGGGTGGGGGGGCGGAGTCTCTCTGAAAACCTGTTCCATCGTATTGTTCTGCCAATAAACTAAATCTAATTTCTGTTACATTTTCACTGTCCAGCAGTTTATTGGTCTGTTGTTAATTCAACTGCTTCCATTAGGGGGCACCAGAGTAGACCAGTTGTTTCCATCTCACCCTGTCAGTTTAACGGTTTCTTACAAAAGAAAAATATGTTTAAAAGGTACAAACATTTAAACATGTATCCACTAGGGGCAGATTAGCACTGAATTATTTGTGGCTAACATGTAGTCATCTTTGTTGTTGCATTGGTGATCTCACGCCAGGTCTTTTGACATCATTGGGAACAAAGTCTTGAAGGACATCACCTCAGAACATGTTGTAACCAGCAGTGATGCTAGTAACGCGTTACTCTAATCTAACCACTTTTTTTAGTAACGTGTAATCTAACACGTTAATCTTTCCAAATCAGTTAATCAGATTAAAGTTACTTCTCTAAGTCACTGTGTGTTACTATTATTTTTCATTGTGGGTCGACAGCAGCATTAAACTTGGTCTGTGGGCAGGAGGTCGGGGTTCGACTGGACTGCCCACTTTAAGTGAGCTGTGAGCTTTTCATCTGCAGTTTTCTGCAGCTACGACTCGTCCTCACCTCTTAAAGCGCGGTGACAACAGCACACCTGCACTGAGCTTTACAAAGACATTTTATGCTTTTTTTTTCCTCCTTTATTTAGAATTCTGAGCTGAGCCGCTCTGTATCTGTTCGTTAAAAACAGCTGATCCTCCACGACATCAACAACTAACACTATTTTCCACTCAAATGCACCTTAACTCTCTTTCTGAGGACCACATGATGTGAAAACGCAATAAAAATTTCTTACCTGTAAATCTGGTCATGTTTTCTGCATAAATAAATGTTATCCATTCTTTGTGCTCAAACGCCAAAGCAGGGGCGAATCCAGATGGAATGGGGGCGTGGGGGAGGGATGTGCCCCCCCCAACACCACTAGATTAAAGGTCCAGATTTGAAGCCTTTTTTACTACAACTACTAATACTACTTAAAATAATAATAATTTCGACAAGTAAAATGTTTAGAGAGAATTTAAATGTTAGAAAAATGTAATAGTTACATTTATAAACAATGTAGGTTTGAAATTGCAAGTTTTACTGTTACAGTGCTGTCAACAGTTAAATATGAGGTCAAGAAAGATTATTTTACTTTTTATAAAACAAGTATTTATTTTCATTGAAGTCAAGAAAGGGTGATTATAAAGTGAGTTTTGGCAAAACAGGTATCATTGTCATGTTGAGGTGGCAGAGGGTTGTTGTGGGCAGCTGGAGAAAGTAACTAAAAAAGTAACTAGTAATCTAATCAGTAAAGTAAGTAAGTTACTTTTTCAAGGAGTAATCAGTAATGAGTAATTGGATTACTTTTTCAAAGTAACTGTGGCAACACTGGTAACCAGTGAAAGTGACAGAACATAAAGGAACAGAGTGAACGTTTTAACGTCACATTTCGGGCGACCTTCACCAGCTGCTAAATGTTTAGAGGAAACGTCCTCTGTGAGTCTCACAGTAGTGACCTTCGTGTCTCCTGGTCCTTAGCCTTTGGGAGGAGCTCATGGAGTCATGAGGTTGGTGGACAGAGGTGTTTGGTGATGCTGATATCTTTTTGTTGCCGGAGACTGCCCCCCCCCCAAAAAAAACAACGCTGGTTACAAAATGATGGATGAAGAGATGAAAGAGTTGAAATTGTTTCAGTGTTCAGGACTGAAGAGCGAGGTGAACGCTCTCATTGTTCTCCAGCATCGCTGCTCACCAAGGCTACAGTAGATGTGTGTACTCGAGCAGTATACCGTAATGTACATTTATGTACTCCCACATAGGTACTGCAGTTCCATCTCTCGGATTTTCCCCACTTGCTGGTGAAGTTTTGGCAAAAATAAATAAATAAAATCTGCTATATTTGTGGAACCAGAGATATCTGTGGTTTAGAGAATGTGTAAAAGCTCAGCTGTGTTTAATCGTACGCCCATCGCTGGACCACCAACAGACAGCTGTGGAAAGAAGAGGCTGGCCTTTGTTGTGTAAAGATAAATACTTGTGGTTCTGTTGGACAAAAAGAGCGCGAGGACAGAGGTCTTCAGAAGCTGGTTTGAAGAACACAGCTGGAGCTGAAAGTGGTTCTTTTTCCATCATATGATGGCGAGTTGTTGGCCACAACAGTCGAGACAGAGTTCTGGCTCATTGTGACTAAAATGACATCAGTGCTTTCACATTTACCGTACGTCCAGAAAGTATTCACAGCACTTCACTTTTTCCACATTTCGTTATGTTACAGCCTTATTACAAAATGGATGAAATTCATTTTCCCCCTCAAGCTTCTACTCACAACACCCCATAATGACAACATGAAAAACTGTTTTTGTTTGTTTTTCTAATTATTATTATTTTTAATAATTTGCAAAAAAAAACAAAAAAAAAAAAAAAAAACAAAAACTTATTTCACATCGTCATTATGGGGTATTGTGTGTAGAACTTTGACAGGAAAAACATGAATTTACTGGAATAAGACTGCAAAATAACAAAATGTAGAAAAGTGAAGTGCTGTGAAGACTTTCCAGATGCACTCCAGGCTTTTATTTGGCCTTCAGTTCCTCCCTCATCTCTCCAAAACCCCACGACAAAGTCACCCCTAAAGATTTCTTTGGAGTATGTGGACGCGTAAAGAAAAGACAATGAACTTAACGCAGTTTCGTACCTGGTGTCTGAGCCAGCTGAGCTCATAGAAGCAGGTCCCAACAAGAAGCGAACTGTGAAAACACACAAACACCAAATGATACACATGATAATCCCTCCTGTAGGTTGACTGTCTTCAGGGTGAGTCTTTAGGTTTTATGGTGATTCTCTGTAAAAGCAAACAGAACAAGTCAAAGTAAAACACAAAGTCCTGAATACAGCATATCAGATTTTATAACATTTGGGGGTTGATCTTTGTTACTATGGTGTATTTGCAAATAGTTTTAGAACAGAACATTTTTTATTTACATGAAAGAGTCATCTGTCCCTTTCTTTTAAAAGGCAACTTAAAATTCAAGATAAAAACGACAGGATTTAAAATTTCTTTAAAAACAGACTTTTTCTGCAACTTTTAACTGTATGTTTTCATAGAATAATATAGTAATATTCAGTTTAGAAATACAAAGAAAAACTAAATAGGGCTCATATTTACCTCCAACAAAGATGATGAACAAAAAATCTGAAAACTACATGATTTTATTTGAAAGAAATTTGGATCGGCATCGGCAGGATGAGAGCCTTGCCTTTGATCCTGTTTGAGTTGATGATTATGATTGCCAATTTGATTAGTCCTCAGGATCGAAGGTTAGATGACAGGATCAAAGCAAGATAGGCAAGCAAACGGAAAAAAAAATCCTTAAGCTTCAAAGATGAACAGATAACAAACAGGACATACAAACGTGACAAGAATCAAACATTAGCAATCAGGATCAAAGATAAGAATTCCATAAGAAACATTAGTATCACAGGAAAGTGATCAAAAGTGATCAAGATCTCAGAATGTTAGAGGAGAGATTAATGGAATAATCTCTCAGAATGACAGAGACAGAAAAGGGAAATGTCAGAGACATAAACAGACTGGTACCCGATGGGCCTGTTTGTCTAAAGTGTGTCTCTACGCATTCCCTGCTGATATATTTCTTTTCTAGAAGTGTCACACATTAATTAGAACGAGCAGTAAAGTAAGCCTGTGCTAGCTTGCAGATTTGCTAGCAGTGCTGCAGATAATATTATAAAATTATGCTCTATTTTCTTTTATGAATTGTACTAAAAAATGTATCATTTATAGTCTAGGGTAAGTCAGTACTGGATCAAACAGACACACACTCTTTACTTATGTGTTTTTGGGTAGCAGTAGTGTTACACGAGTTAGCTCAGTAGCCTAGCTTAGTGCTTTTCCCATGCTAGATAGTGTATAGCACAACCACTAACCAATAATACAAATCAGTAATTATGTAAAAGCAACATGTGTGTACAAACCATAGTTCTGTCAGCAATAATGCACACAGAAGCAAATTATTCTGTTATAGCTTTTCTGCAAGCTAGCCCACATGTTCAGTGTTGCTATAGGAATGTTACCATCCTCCTGTCAGAGTGTTCTATGATGCATACCACAAAATGCATGAAAAAATAGGCCAACAGTTTAAGAACAATGTTTTTCAACGTTCAATTGCAAGGAATTTAGGGATTCCATCATCTACAGTCCATAATATAATCAGAAGATTCAGAGAATCTGGAGAACTTTCTACACGTAAGCAGCAAGGCTGAAAACCAACATTGAATGCCCGTGACCTTCGATCCCTCAGGCGGCACTGCATTAAAAACCGACATCATTGTGTAAAGGATCTTACCGCGTGGGCTCAGGAACACTTCAGAAAACCATTGTCACGTAACACAGTTCGTCGCTACATCTACAAGTACAAGTTAAAACTCTACCATGCAAAGCGAAAGCCAAATATCAACAACATCCAGAAACACCACCGCCTTCTCTGGGCCCGAGCTCATTTGAAATGGACAGATGCAAAGTGGAAAAGTGTGCTGTGGTCTGACGAGTCCACATTTCAAATTGTTTTTGGAAATCATGGACATCGTGTCCTCCGGACAAAAGAGGAAAGAGACCATCCAGATTGTTACCAGTCCAAAGTTCAAAAGCCAGCGTCTGTGATGGTATGGGGGTGTGTTAGTGCCCATGGCATGGACAACTTATACATCTGTGATGGCACCATCAATGCTGAAAGGTACATCCAGGTTTTGGAGCAACACATGCTGCCATCCAAGCAACGTCTTTTTCAGGGACATCCCTGCTTATTTCAGTGAGACAATGCCAAGCCACATTCTGCACGTGTTCCAACAGCGTGGCTTCGTAGTAAAAGAGTGCAGGTACTAGACTGACCTGCCTGCAGTCCAGACCTGTCGCCCATTGAAAATGTGTGGCGCATTATGAAGAGCAAAATAGGACAACGGAGACCCCGGACTGTTGAACAACTGAAGTTTACATCAAGCAAGAATGAGAAAGAATTCCACCTACAAAGCTTCAACAATTAGTGTCCTCAGTTCCCAAACGCTTATTGAGTGTTGTTAGAAGGAAAGGTGATGTAACACAGTGGGAAACATACCACTGTCCCAGCTTTTTTGAAATGTGTTGCAGGCATCCATTTCAAAATGAACAAATATTTGCACAAAAACAAAGTTTATTAGTTTGAATATATCTTAGCTTTGTGGTGTATTCAACTGAAGAGGATTTGCAAATCATTGTATTCTGTTTTTATTTATATTTCACACAGCGTCCCAAATTCATTGGAATTGGGGTTGCATTTGGTCCTATTATCTGATCTTAACTTAACTGCTTTTTATTGCTGTCTAACTTATAAAACCAAAGTATTCGCATCCATTTGGAACATGATGGAACACACTGATTTGTTGCTTGGCACGCCGACATACAAATACACCATAAAATTTTTACATACCACCTTGAATGCAACGTGAGCACGACACCCACTTATACTCACCTACATCACTTTGCAGCCAATCACATAGCCACCGACTCATGGCAGGCTAAGGACCGCCCACATGGGGGCCGGCATTGACTCAGGAATAAAAGTTAATGCAGGGAGAAATCTGGGCTTGGTGCATGTGGTTTGTTCGAAGACTCCAGCACTGCTTTAGATGACTCTGTTATCAGTGTAGGCACCTTTCAATACAACATCTAAACTTTGAAGTCCATTTCCTATCCAATTCTTTTTGAGATCACTCACCACATGAAAGAACCTTAACACTCTGACAGCATGTCATCGCTATTTATAATTAAGAGTTTTAGTCCATCACGTCCAGACTCTACATTGACATACATTTAATTCTCACACTCTTCTCTACCAGGCTTGGCTGCAGCAGTACGGCTACCTGCCTCCAGGTGACGTTAGAGCCCAAGCCATCCGCTCGCCCAAGTCCATCGCCACAGCAATAACAGCCATGCAGAGGTTTTACGGCTTGACCGTCACTGGCTCCATAGATGCCAACACATTAGAGTAAGTCCCCACAAGAGGAATCACCCAATAGTTCCCAAATGCTCACTTTCATGTGATTAACTCAGATTTTATTTGGAAATTGGGAACTTTACTCTGGTGTTTCTAGGGCAATGAGCCGGCCGCGGTGTGGCGTCCCAGATAAATTTGGACCAGAACTGAAAACAAACCTGCGGAGGAAGAGATACGCCGTGCAGGGTCTAAAGTGGGACAAAGCCGAGGTGACGTTCAGGTACGTCTACACGCAAATACTGTAAAGGACTTATGATAAATCTGAGGAGATGTCAAGTTTTTAATCTGAACAGAATATGAAATATTTGAATGATCCACCGTGGTGGTCCAGAACAAACAGGAGCGGCATTAACAAACTTTTCCTTTAAAATTTGAGTATAGTGACTATTTGTGTGGAATAATTTATTCTGGATTACACTTTAATATACCAAAACATAAGTCTGGTTCTCTTTGTCTTGTGGTATCAAGGTGACTTTTGAGATTCTCTGCTTTAAATCCTGCTGCCTTTGTTCTCTACCAAAGCATACAGAACTACACGCCCAAGGTCGGGGAACGGGCCACGTACGAAGCCATCCGGAAAGCCTTCAAGGTTTGGGAAAGCGCTATCCCTCTGACCTTCAGGGAAATCCCCTACAGCCACATCAGGGACAAGGTGGACAAGTTTGCAGACATCATGCTCTCCTTTGCAGAGGGCTTCCATGGTGACAGCACACCATTTGATGGTGAAGGTGGCTTCCTGGCTCATGCTTACTTCCCTGGCCAAGGCATTGGTGGAGACACACATTTTGACCTGGCTGAACCCTGGACCACTGGGAATGTTGACCAGGGGGGTAAGAGTCCCAGGGCTATATGGTGAACCACTGAAGACTAACAGAAATGGACTTTCTACAGTAAACATGTTTTTTAACCATCTTTCACCAGGTAATGATGTCTTCCTGGTAGCTGTGCATGAGTTGGGTCACGCTCTTGGACTGGAGCACTCCAATAATCCATCTGCCATCATGGCTCCCTTCTATCAGTGGTTCGACACAGAAAGCTTCCAGCTTCCTGATGATGACCGCAGAGGCATCCAGGCAATCTATGGTTAGTTGTTTTCCCTTAGAACAGTTTTTTTTTTTTCCCTATCAAATTTTATTTCCAGTGTTGATCTGTCATCAGAGGTAAGACCACAGGGAACATGTCAACTTCCTAAAGTCTGCTAGTTCCCAGAGTAGTCCTTTTGACAACAGTCAGGAATCCCTCTATGCCATTTACTTGTAGAGCCACATTAATTCCGGGTTATAAACACAAACTACAATGTTGTTCAAACAGAACAAAAAGGTGCTGCACCGCCCGGAGCTGCTGGAGTCAAAGTGCCACATGAATCCTTTCTCATGCTGTGACAAGACTGCGAGCTGCTGGGTTGGTCAGTCCTTCTTCACAATGTCCAGTTCTTCTTGACCCCCCCCCCCAGGATCATTGCACAGGGCAGGCATGTAAAGCAACTGGAATCAGGATCAACACCTCCAAATCGGAAACCATGGTCCTCAAGAGGGTGGGTTTTTCGCTCTGTGTCAGGGCAGTTATTTCCCCAAGTGCAATAGAGTAGTTTAAGGATCTCAGGGTAAGATGACACATGAGATTGATAGGCTGATTGGGGCAGTGTCTGAGATCCTGTAGACGCTGTACCAGACTGCCATGTTGAAGAAAGACCTGAGCCAGAAGGCGATGCTCTCAACTGACCAGTGAATTTACGCTATTATCCTCACCTATGGTCAAGAGCTTTGGGTAATGACTGAAAGAACAATGTTGAGGTGGAAATTGTGTCCCTCTGTTGGGTATCTGGGCCAACACTCGGACAGGGCCAGGATCTCAAATATTTAGAAGGGACTCAGAGTAGAGCCACAGTTCCTTCACATTGAAAAGAAATGAGGTGGTTCACTTCTCTGGTGAGGACCCCCCCGGTTGTCTCCCATGGGAGGTCATCTGATAAGACCCCCGTGGAAGACCCAGGACACGCTGGAGGGATTATATTTACCAGCTGGCATGGAAACACCTTGAGATCTACCACAAAGACTTGGCAGAGGACAGGGAAGTGTGGGATGAACTTCTTTGCCTGCTCCCAGTCTGACCGGATACCCGGATAGGCTGCAGAAAGTGACCAGTTGAACATTGGCGTTGATTCTCGTACCATCTTGTGGACATGAGTCAGCTTGTGCCCGTTATGTGGATAATAAATGAACTAAATTTTTTAAATTCCATCTCTTCTTTGTTATAGGAAGCAAGTCTGGATCACCTCCTCCTCCCCCTCAACCCACAAAGCAGACCAACCCCTCCAGACCAGACCATGGCCCAGACATCTGTGAGGGACACTTTGACACCATCGCTGTCCTTCGAGGGGAAAAGTTTGTATTTAAGGTGCTTCCTTTTTCAAAGATGAAATATTTAATGCAATCTAGATTTGGGGCAGCTGGGGGGGTGGGGTGGGGGGGTGGGGGGGGCTATGGATGGATGGATGACTATAAGGGGGACAAATTCCAACTTGTTGCCAATCTCAAAACCAGATCGACCTCCTCATCAGGAAACTTCCTTTTTTTTTTAAAATAAATTTTTAATTAATTTTATATATTTTTTAAAATAACTAAATTGTTTGTGCTGATGTAACACCTAAAATGTGTTTGCAGGATAAATGGTTGTGGCGCCTCCGCAACAACAAGGTACAGCCCGGGTACCCGATGCCGATCGGTCACTTCTGGAAGGGCTTGCCTTCAAACATCAATGCTGCCTATGAGAGGGATGATGGGAAATTTGTCTTCTTCAAGGGTAGGTTGTGCTTGAGCTCAGACTGAAAACAGTTTTAAGAAGACTGAATCACTGCAGCCGTATTTCATGTCTTCATGGTGACCAAAGGATCCTCTTTCATCGTCTTCCTTTTGTTCCATCTCCAGGTGACAGGTATTGGGTGTTCAGTGAGTCCAGCTTAGAGCAGGATTCCCCCAAAACCCTGAAAGACCTGGGAACCGGTCTGCCCCAAGACAAGATCGATGCTGCTCTATTCTACACGCCAACGGGACAGACATACTTTTTTAGGGCTACAAAGTGAGTCCGACTTATTTTTCAAGAACTTCCTCGCTCACATTCATATTTTCCTCCTTTGTAAGTTCGAGTTGCTTGTAGTCTTCTTGTATTTTCTTTCATTCTGCTTCAAGTAGACCTGTAAATCTGCTCCACCTGCTTTCTGCGTGAACACCCCTCTGCTGTATAATTAGGATTTCTTTCCTTCATATATCTCACATTGCATTTCTTACGGCCTTTCCAGGTATTTCCGTTTCAGCGAGCAGATGCGCAGGGTGGACAGTGGCTACCCGAAACCCATCAGCACGTGGATCGGTGTACCCGACAACATCAAAGCCGCCATCATGAGCGAAGACGGATGTGAGTGTGCGCGTAACAAATGGAACTTCTGGGTTTCTGTGTTTTACAGCTACAGTATGTTTTAATATTGGTCCATTCTGAATACGTTTGTTTTACTTCGATACATCAACCATGAGATTCTGACAGCAGACGTCATTCAAGCTTCAGGATGAATTTTCAAACAGTGGTTTCAACACAGGTTCATAGTTTACATTTTAAAAAAGTTTCATAACATTAAAAGGTTCCTGATTTTTTTTTTTTTTTTTTTTTTTTTAACAGTGCATATTTCACATTTGCATAAACCTGGTGACGTCAGAATGATACAACCCCTGGCAAAAATGATGGAATCACCGGCCTCGGAGGATGTTCATTCAGTTGTTTAATTTTGTAGAAAAAAAGCAGATCACAGACATGACACAAAACTAAAGTCATTTCAAATGGCAACTTTCTGGCTTTAAGAAACACTATAAGAAATCAGGAAAAAAAGATTGTGGCAGTCAGTAACAGGTTACTTTTTTAGACCAAGCAGAGGAAAAAAATATGGACTCACTCAATTCTGAGGAATAAATTATGGAATCACCCTGTAAATTTTCATCCCCAAAACTAACACCTGCATCAAATCAGATCTGCTCGTTAGTCTGCATCTAAAAAGGAGTGAACACACCTTGGAGAGCTGTTGCACCAAGTGGACTGACATGAATCATGGCTCCAACACGAGCGATGTCAATTGACACAAAGGAGAGGATTTCTTAAAGCCAGAAAGTTGCCATTAGAAATGACTTTAGTTTTGTGTCATGTCTGTGATCTGCTTTTTTTCTACAAAGTTAAACAACTGAATGAACATCCTCCGAGGCCGGTGATTCCATCATTTTTGCCAGGGGTTGAAGAAAAAAAGCAGATCACAGACATGACACAAAACTAAAGTCATTTCAAATGGCAACTTTCTGGCTTTAAGAAACACTATAAGAAATCAGGAAAAAAATTGTGGCAGTCAGTAACGGTTACTTTTTTAGACCAAGCAGAGGGAAGAAAATATGGACTCACTCAATTCTGAGGAAAAAATGATGGAATCATGAAAAACAAAAGAACGCTCCAACACATCACTAGTATTTTGTTGCACCACCTCTGGCTTTTCTAACAGCTTGCAGTCTCTGAGGCATGGACTTAATGAGTGACAAACAGTACTCTTCATCAATCTGGCTCCAACTTTCTCTGATTGCTGTTGCCAGATCAGCTTTGCAGGTTGGAGCCTTGTCATGGACCATTTTCTTCAACTTCCACAAAAGATTTTCAACTGGATTAAGATCTGGACTATTTGCAGGCCATGACATTGACCCTATGTGTCTTTTTGCAAGGAATGTTTTCACAGTTTTTACTCTATGGCAAGATGCATTATCATCTTGAAAAATGATTTCATCATCCCCAAACATCCTTTCAATTGATGGGATAAGAAAAGTGTCCAAAATATCAACGTAAACTTGTGCATTTATTGATGATGTAATGACAGCCATCTCCCCAGAGCCTTTACCTGACATGCAGCCCCATATCATCAATGACTGTGGAAATTTACATGTTCTCTTCAGGCAGTCATCTTTATAAATCTCATTGGAACGGCACCAAACAAAAGTTCCAGCATCATCACCTTGCCCAATGCAGATTCGAGATTCATCACACACACAATATGACTTTCATCCAGTCATCCACAGTCCACGATTGCTTTTCCTTAGCCCATTGTAACCTTGTTTTTTTCTGTTTAGGTGTTAATGATGGCTTTTGTTTAGCTTTTCTGTATGTAAATCCCATTTCCTTTAGGCGGTTTCTTACAGTTCAGTCACAGACGTTGACTCCAGTTTCCTCCCATTCGTTTTGTTGTGCATTTGAGACATATTGCTTTAAGTTTTCTGTCTTGACGCTTTGATGTCTTCCTTGGTCTACCAGTATGTTTGCCTTTAACAACCTTCCCATGTTGTTTGTATTTGGTCCAGAGTTTAGACACAGCTGACTGTGAACAACCAACATATTTTGTAACATTGCGTGATGATTTACCCTCTTTTAAGAGTTTGATAATCCTCTCCTTTGTTTCAATTGACATCTCTCGTGTTGGAGCCATGATTCATGTCAGTCCACTTGGTGCAACAGCTCTCCAAGGTGTGATCACTCCTTTTTAGATGCAGACTAACGAGCAGATCTGATTTGATGCAGGTGTTAGTTTTGGGGATGAAAATTTACAGGGTGATTCCATAATTTATTCCTCAGAATTGAGTGATTCCATATTTTTTTCTCTCTGCTTGGTCTAAAAAGTAACCGTTACTGACTGCCACAATTATTTTTCCTGATTTCTTACAGCGTTTCTTAAAGCCAGAAAGTTGCCATTTGAAATGACTTTAGTTTTGTGTCATGTCTGTGATCTGCTTTTTTTCTACAAAATTAAACAACTGAATGAACATCCTCCGAGGCCGGTGATTCCATAATTATTGCCAGGGGTTGTAATCACACATTAGTGTCTAAATTCATTACAATAAGATTAAATTACCGAGAAAACCATCACTAATTACACAACTTCCTCAAGGTGTCAAATGAGCACAAGAATCTTTTGTCATTTTTCACTGAAGTGCTCAAAAAGCTTGTTTTTATGGGAGCTACATGCTAACTAGCCAGGTAAGCTGGCTTGACTAGCGTAGGTATCTTGCTAGCTACTTACCATGAGAGTAAGTTGATTACCTAGTAAGAAAGTGTACTAGTCACTCAATTGACCACAAACTAGCTCCTTCGGCATTTGTTAAAAGGTTGTGCAGCAGAGTTTTATTAAAGTGTAGCACACAGAACTAGCTAATACATTAGTGCTTCCAGTTTGGACAGTTTCGTCTGTCTGGGCACCTTCTGAGGACTTTTGAATGCAAATTCATGGATCAAAGTTCACCAAAGTTGAGCACCTAATATCTAGGTGCTAGTCCAAAACATAAACTGGAACTAGGAAACTAGAGCTGGGAAATGTTTACCTGTATTTTTGAGGAAAGACAGTTGACTTGTTGGAATCAAAAGCAACTGTGACAGTTATTATTTTTTTAACCCACACAATTCTTTAGTGAGGTTGTGGTGCAGGTTTTTCTAAAATATTACCCAGGCAGAGGTTGGTTACCTGTAGCGGTGTGGAGACGAGGTGAAGCCTGGACAACAAGGCCGGAACAATCTCGAAAACATGACTAACAGGCTAAATAGTGAGTGTGATGAGGGGATTGCAGGCAGATGTTTCAGGTGGCTAAATAGCAGAAGGTGTGGCATCGACCATGATGGTCCATAAACAGAAACGTCAGTGAGAGTAATGACAGAAAGTAAAGAATAATTTACCTCTCTGTTTCCCTCAGCATACACCTACTTCTACAAAGCCAACAAATACTGGAAGTTCAACAACCAGTACATGAAGGTGGAGTCCGGCTATCCCAAATCTGTGCTCACCAACTGGATAGGCTGTGAAGGGGAGGAGCCTAAAAAGGGGCGGGAGGAGGAAGTGATCATCATTGAGGTTGACAAATCTGAAGGTGGCGTTCCTCCGGCGGCGGTGGTGATCCCTCTTCTCCTCTTGGTGCTGGTGGCGGCCACTCTAGGCGCCCTTTTGTTCTTCAGGAAGTACGGCACTCCTCGGCGCCTCCTCTACTGCCAGAGATCTCTGCTGGACAAAGTGTAGACGGTGAGAACGAGGACTGACAGACTGCCACAGACGGACAGAAAGAGGAGGACAAAAAGGGCCGAGCAACGTTGGAGCGAAAGACGGAGGAAAGAAAAAAATGAGTGAAGACAGGAAGACTTGTTCAACGTTGGGGGCTGGTTTCTACCAGAAAAGAGGGAAAATGGCCCTCCGAACAAAAATCAGGAAAATGTCTGTTAACTTTTTACATGTACTGTCACGTTTTCAGAAAAAAAAGAAAAAAAAAAAAAACTCAGACGCAGAGAAGAAACATGCGCAGAGAATCATCACGGAAGATCCACTTATTCTCGATTCTCACACTGCCCAATTAATAAAATAAAATAAAAATCTGTACTTCCTCTGGACAACTCGGCAAAACTGCCGATTCTATCATTTAAACTAATGTTGAAACACGTTTCACTTTAGATTTTCTTCAGTACTGAATCATTGTGACGTTCTTAGGAACATTGTTTTATTTGGGGTTTGAAGCAGAAATCGTTTGAACTGATTTTTTTTTTTTATTCAGCAGAGAAATATCATTTTCTACCATCTGCTAAATGCTAATGTGAACAGAAAACACAATAATTACATATTACACCATATTCCTTTAGCGTGTCAATAAAGTTTAGGGATGGGCAACAATGGCCGAAAAATGAATGAACAAAAAAAATTATTAAAAATATTGTGAATGGAATTACATGTTTAACAAAGATTATGACCTTTTAACAGAAAAACACAACTCCTTCATTTCAGGATGTAATGTACTATTTGATAAAACAACCAACACCTGAAAAAAGGAGTCTTAAAATGTTGCATTAGTAATAAGTGAGCGCCCTCTGTTGACAGGAGGTCATAAGATCAAAAGAAACATTTATAGTTCATTTTTATTCACTTGAAAATTCATCTCACGACTGAATTCACTACAGTAAAGGCTGTGTTCGGCCCCCGGGCCACCAGGTGACCGCCTCCAATAATCAGGCCTGGACTGATTACAGGCTGTGTCCGGCCCCCGGGCCACCAGGTGACCGCCTCCAATAATCAGGCCTGGACTGATTACAGGCTGTGTCCGGCCCCCGGGCCACCACCTCCAATATTCAGGCCTGGACTGATTACAGGCTGTGTCCGGCCCCCGGGCCACCAGGTGACCGCCTCCAATAATCAGGCCTGGACTGATTACAGGCTGTGTCCGGCCCCCGGGCCACCAGGTGACCGCCTCCAATAATCAGGCCTGGACTGATTACAGGCTGTGTCCGGCCCCCGGGCCACCACCTCCAATATTCAGGCCTGGACTGATTACAGGCTGTGTCCGGCCCCCGGGCCACCAGGTGACCATATCTGGTCTCCTACGATGTAACCTTGACGCATGGAATGAATTTTAAGTTTGCCAGTTCATTAACCAGGTTATTCAAAAGCACAAAAAGTTTGAGGCCTCAGTGTGACTTAAGTTGCTCTTCTGTCGCAGCATTTTAAACTTGACGACGGCTCAACATTTCCAGAAGGTTTTTAGTTTTTCCTCCATCATGGCTGCACACGGTGATGTAACGAACAGATGAGACTTGCAGGCAAAAAAACTCTTCTTAGTGCAGACAGTCTTTTTTTTTGGGGGGGGGGTATGTCTGTAATGGAAAATCTAATACGAGCAGAGCTGATGAGTAGTTTAAAAAATACAGTGCAATTTCTTGTTATTACTGTTGTTATTATAAGTATGATTATTGTTATTATTGTTCTCTTGTAAAAGATCATTTTTTTATTAAATCTTGTACGTTCCTGCTGGACAGAAGCGTCACATGACAACAGAATTAAATCCAACGTTACATTTGTAGATCTGACAATGTTTTATTAGTTTCTTTTTATTCTGAAACACCCAATTGTTGCAACGGAATATCAAATAACGATATTTATGAACTATGACATAAATGGTGCTGAATTTTTTTTTTTTAACTAAAATTAACTGAAGTGGAAACGATTTTGCGAATAACAATAATGGTAATTATATTTATAGTGATGACTGTATCAATAAAAGTAATGAGATTTTTCTGCTTGTTTTTATTTTATTATTTACATCCTCAGAAGATGTGCAGGGGTGGTGGCCAAGTGGTTAATGCGCTTGGTTTCAGTTCAGAAAGTTCCGGGTTCAAATCCCACCCCTGCCACATTTCTCCATGTAATGTGGAGTTGCGTCAGGAAGGGCATCCGGCGTAAAACTTGTGCCAATTCAACATGCAGATCCACCTTGGATTTGCTGTGGCGACCCCAAGTGCAAACAAGGGAGCAGCCGAAGGGACTTACTTACATCCTCAGAAGATGTAAAAGCAAAGTATTTTTAAAATGACATGCACATATCCCATGTTTTCATATTATATGCAACCTTTGCCAATGAAGCATTAACCTTCAAAAACAAACAAACAAACAAATAAACGAACGCCTTTCATGAACTCTGTTTTTATGTTCACAGAATTTTGGAGAATTTTCATGTTTTTGCATCAGTTTAAAAATTATCTGAAAAAAAAAAAAAAAAAAAAAAAAAAAAAAACCTCTGACATTTCAGTAATGAGTCAGTCATTCTAAAAATACTGTTCTTAGTTCCTTAAATAAAAAAGTGACATTCTGAAATTTTTCAGCAAAGCATTGCAAAAAGTGAAACTCAAAATGAATTTGATCAACAGACAAAGTTCATTTGAAAATAAGTAAATAAAAGTCAGCATTTGCCTTCTCTTTGATCAAATCTTAAAAACTTTTTTCAGTGGTGAACTTAAGTTAAATTTAAAACGTTGTTCACATTAACGGCCAAACTTACCTGAATCTGAATTTCTGCCAGGTCAAATGTATTTTTCCATTGCGATGGACATTCTTGTTTTTAAGTGACGTGTCCACCCTGATCCTTCTCACAGCAGTTACACTCTCAGACATCTGATCAGACAGACCCACAAATATATGGCAACATTCACACTGGCAGCTGAAATGACTGGAAACCTTTTTTGTTGTTTGTTTATTTTACTAGAACTGGATGGTTCACATTCATAAGTGACCTGTATCGCCAGAGAACCAAACCAAAAAGTCACACATCCAGCATCACTCCGCGTGTGTGTGTGTGTGTGCGAGAGAGAGAAAGGTTTACACAACATAAAAAGATCACTGTGTGTTACTTGTAGGTACAAAAGTCAAGTTTATGCCATTTGAACTGGTAATGTAAATGTAGCCCAAGGGTTCGAAATGCAATGAATAAACTTTTTTTTGTCTTTCAGAGTACACAACAAGATCAGATCTGTCAGATGCAGTTAGAAAAACCAGATTCAAATCACTTAAACTGGCAAATGTCCAAGTTGCCAGAATCTGCTATGAACAAAATGCCATGTTGAATTCTGGTTACATCAGCTGGTAATGTGAACATAACTTAAGTGCCTCAAATCTAAGATCAGATTTGTGTCACATGCAGAGGTACAAAATCCCAATTTAGGTCACTTCAACTGGTAATGTGAATGTGACCCAAACTGCTAAAATCTGACATTTCACAGCTGCAGAGAAAAGTCACCAGGTCACAGTCTGGACACCAGCAGCCGTCACGTGTTCAGGATCAGGTCGGAAAAAGAGACGCAAGTGTCACATTTTTCTAAAATGAGCAGAACATCTGGCGTTCCAGAAACGTGAGCCCGAGTCTGTGTGTGAGCTCAGCTCTACTGTCAAACAAAAAGAAGTGCAGCTGAAGACAAACAAACTGAAAGCAAAGAGAAGTAAAAAAAAAAATTTGGGGGGCAAGGAATTTTCCCTCAGCTGCTGTTCAACTTATTTTTATGAGGCTTCAGGTTTCACTCCTCTTTTACCACAAGTATCTCCGCTCTGTTGGTGCGCTTTCTTTTTCCCCCTCGAGCACCCTGACATTCCCTAATTCAACTGCAAACTGTCGACTGTCAGTTAAGAGGTCAGAGGTCACAGTCCAAACACCAAAACTGAAACTTGTAACAACAAGCTCATTCTGAGTGTCAAAAACCCTATGAATCATTTTATGAAGCAATAGTGGAAAAAATTTAATGCAATGAATCATTTCTGAATGACTTGAAGACGGGTGGAATGTAGCATCCAGCACACAGGACGTGTCTGAGTTGATGTGCAGGTTGTGTGATTAGTGACGCAGTTGGCGAACATGTCAACATGAAAACACCCAGAACTGCAGTTTTTGGGGAAAAAGCAGAAGAAAAAAAAAACAAAACAACTCTGGGTGACATCACGGCGAGTTTGCAGTCTGTGGTCAAAACAAGGACTGTGTAACGTATGTCACAGCTGCCTGAAATAGGCTGTAAGCGGTGAATAAAAACAGATTTTGCACAACACAGCGCCTCGTCGAGGCTTCTGTCTGATTCCTTGCAGCGCCGATTTAATCTGTGCTAATTACACAAAAATGTCTGCTGAGAAAAGCAAACAGATTCTGGCGTCTCTTGCCGGAGAAGCCGCATGATTCACTGTCCGACTCCACACAGATAAATTAACTGTTACCGCGCAGACTCCAGGTGCTTCAGGAAACACCTGAGAACATCTAGGTCAAAACGAGACCTTTGCTGAATCAAGTGTCTCCAAAAAACCCAAACCAGGTGCACTCCCCCCCACCAACCCGGTGTCAGGCCGGTCTGTGGCCAAAAGTACATCGGCCTCAAAGGCACCACATGTAAACTTGACCCCTCACCTTCCTGGACTCCTCCCCCCATCGCTGACTTCTGCACAATGAGCAACATCTGCTTCTCATTCCGCTGCCACCGCCCCACCAAAACAACACAACAGAGTCACAGGGGAGGAGACAGAGGAGCGACAGCCCTGCGGGTTGAGGAGGAGGTGGAGGCGGGCCATTGTTGGTCCAGGTGTGAGGTTTTTTTTTTTGCTAGCTTTTCATTCAGTGCTGCCTGCTCAGCGTCCTTCTGTAACACAACAAACACTCAGCTCCTCTGGTCAACACCGACCCTGCACAGGGAGGAGGAGGTGAAGTCCCCAAGAAAAGAATCTGCAACTCAGCGGCTTGCAGCTGTAATTACAGTGGAGCTCTGCTGATGTCTGCAAGAGAGAAAAGTGGAGGAGGAAGGGAGCAGGAAGAGGGGGAGAGAAGCTTCCCTCACTTTGTAAACAGTTTGTGTGTAAAGTCCAAGTTGGTCTGTGTTTGTGCCGACTCCACGAAAAAAAAAACCCCCGCAGCAACAAGATCCTTCACATTAAAACCGCGACTGACTGTCACCTTTAATATTTACAAGATAAAAATTCACATCAGAATTTCTAGGAAACAAAGGACATGTCTTCAAACTGTCACAAAATAAAAGCCCAAAAATCTATTAGACTTACAACGGCATCAATCTCAAATTCAGCCACATTAAATCAGCAGCTGCAGGAAAGTCACACAGTATGGCAGCACTGAGTGAGTGCAAGAAGGAGACAAGTGAGGGAAGCCACCAAGACACCTGTGACAGCTCTGGAAAATTAGCTTCACTGGCTGCAACTGGAGAAACTTTGCATAGAAGGATTTCCACAAAAAGATGCAAGGATTCAACCACAGATGCCTGTAGCTCCTTCAGAGTTGTCTGGGTGTCTTGGTGGCTTCCCTCACTAGCCTCCTTATTGCACTCTCACTCGGTTTTTGAGCATTGTCACACTGTATTTCTAAATGGAAACAAAGTCCAAGAAAACATTACGGGTCACGGGTGGTTTGGAGCGTCTCCCAGCAGTCAATGGGTGAGAGGTGGGGTTCCCCCCGGACAAACCACCAGTCTGTCGCAGGGCGCTATGGTTACTGGAAAATATGACATTTTTGCCACACTCCTTTAATTAAAGCTGAAAGTCTACAAGAACATTGTCGTTTCATTTCAGCTCTGCTGTGGTCTCACACCCGCACTGAACTAGAAAAGCTGTCACTGTCCAAATACTTATGGACCTGGCTAACTGAGCAAGTCTCTACACATTTTCTTGTGTGTGCGTGTGTGTGTGTGTGTGTGTGAGATGCCAAGATAAATTTTTTTAATTTTGGTTTATTTATTTGAAGAATATTTTCCAAAAACTGTAACAAAAAGTGCAAAATTTCTGATGTTGATATTTTAAGAGAAAATGGCTAAAATAAGTGGGTCATCTTATTACCACACATCAGAAGGTTTTGTTGTTATTCTTCAAAACAATCTAAATCTTCAAAGCAGAAAACAAGATCACCATTTTCAGACATATTACTTTATTTTAAAGAATCTTTCAGAATCTTCAGGTTTTTTTTTTTTGTTGCAGCCACTTGATTTTTTTTTAATCATTTTTTTTCTGATGTACAGTTTCAGGACCAATCCATGCTTTGGGGCTAAAAAGGAGGATTTGGGTTCTCTGTGTTACACGGTAACTGAGCAAACAGGAAGCAGTTTTTCCTGCTGGAATTCGACCTCAAAGTATTAAATATCGGCCTGTGTGGTTCAAACAGCGTGCCGGCTTACTTCCAGCCACCAAATGTCCTCTGCAGACTTCAGACTGCTGAACAGCTCATTCCAACATTTTCCATTTTTACAGATGCTCCATAAAAACTTCACTTCAGAGCGCTGACAAGTCGAACCTGGTACTCCATCTGGGCTTTAGTGCCCATTTATTTTTTATGATTTATCTGCCCAGTGGTGTTAAAAATGTTTGTTTTTAAACTTTTTTCCTCCGATCTGTGTGCTTGAGCAACATTCTTTATGTGTTTTATGACATCACACGAGTCAGTGCTGCTTTGTGTTTGCCGGCTCCGCCCTTCCTCTTCTGGGCCAAAAGCTAAGAACCTCCTCTCTGAGCTCTGATCCAGACGAAATGGAGTTGGAGCCTTCAGCCAAACTTCAGCCGGAGAGAGGCTGCCTCCTAGTGGACAGTCTGAGCCACGACTTATCAGAACTCGTTTTAGCCCCGTTTGTTCACATCAAAACTCCAAATAGCATCCAGACAGACAGAAGTGACGTTTATTACATCAAAACATTAGAGCTCAAATAATAATAAAAAATGGACAAGCGTCAAACTCCGAGTCTAACTTTGAGAGTTTTTCTTGAGTAACAACTTCCCTTTAGGTTTGAGCAGCAGAGACTTTTGGTGCTCCTCCTTCCTTTGTTCCTCCTCCTGTCGCTCTCTGTAGGCTTTTATTCCAAAATCCATCTCAGAGTTCAGCATCACAATACGTCTCTAGGAGGAGCAACAGAATTAGTGTGGCGTTACCGAGGCGTGCACGGCGTTACCGAGGCGTGCACGGCGTTACCGAGGCGTGCACGGCGTTACCGAGGCGTGCACGGGGTTACCGAGGCAGATAATGTGCAACACTCACCGATAAGGCCTCTCTGGTTTGCCGCCGTCTCAGGTATCCCTTTGATGGAGGTGCTGGTCTTCCATCTGACCACAACAATAAACCAACACAGAATTTAACAGACACGCAGTTAAAAATAAATCAATATATTGTTTGATTAACTCAAAATGAGGTCAAATTACCTGCAAAGGACCAGTCAGGCAGATCTGTCATGGGTCCGTACTCTGAGCCGCTGCGGGCGAGTCCATGCCTGTCAGGAAAAACGCAGCTCACATATTCAGAGTGTTTGCTGTCACATCGATATGTTGTTTTATTCATGACATCATACGGTCTCATCAATGAGCACTGAACTATGAAAAACAGGCACCAAATTACACCTCAGCTGGTGCTAAATGAGAAACTTATAAAAAGAACAAATGAATAAACTCCCAGTGACCTTGTTGTTTGACCCTCTGAACCACATATCATTAATACCACAGTAACAGAATTACAACCCAAGAAAATTTTTAACATTGTGGCCATATTTTGCTGTCTATACTGTCATCATCATGTGGCTCAAACACATGCAGAATATTTTGGATTGATTGTTGAATGTTGCAGGGGTCGTGTCAGAGAGGTCTGGCTGCTTCAGCTTCAAATTACAAGATCGGTGCTTTATTTAAGATACTGATACGAGGGTAATACTTATTATGGGCTTGAATTAGTTTCTGTTATTTGGGAACAGCATTAAATGATTAAATTTATACATGAATTCTTAGTTTTATCATACACTGATCACCAAGCCATTAGGTCATTCTTGGTTTTTTTCAGGAACTAAAATTCTATTATTTGGGGAGTTAGGGGGTTTTATGCAAATAACCCCGGGAGGAAATCTTAGGAAGACTGAGGAACTATAACGTACGTACTAAAGCAATATATATATATTGGGAATAACATTAATTCATCTTTGTAACTGTATTTCTGACAGCTTCATTCAGATCCTGCCCAAACATTTCAATGAACTTCAGAAGGCAACCTCACTTGTTGGTCATCTGTAATGAGGCACATTTCATTCAACATGTTTCATTGAGATCAGCAGATTGTTTTTGAGATATTGAAATGTTGTGAAATATCATGTTTGGCAGTAAAAAGACGAGGATCAAAATCTGACGAGTCCTTCTGCTCGGTTAGACTAATTCATCACGTCAACTATAGGTTACATAATAAAAGGGAACAAAAAAATTAAAAGCCCTGGATAATCATATTCATGTTCTGTGCATATCGGAATTAGTACACTTCCAAAAGTGTGATATGGGAAATCTCAATACTATTTCTGAGAAACCTGAACCTGTTTCAGAGGAAGTTAATTACAAGAAGGCAGCTGAGAATTCAGAGCCTCATCCCGCTTCCAGAAGTGACAGTCACTTCCGGAAGCACCCAAACTTCTGGAATTGTGCAGAACACTCTCCTACAGTCATTAAATTACAAACTTACTCATTCCTCCATTTATCTCCAGCCTGACATCCACATGTGGTGCTAAACTGTCTGCTGGAGTGTCTCAGCACTGAAACAAACAAACAAACAGACCGGAATTTATTAATAGCAAATACCAAAAAACACCATTACTATTCTCATTAAAGTGCTTTTAAAGCTGCCTTCAGGCACATCCTGGCGATTCTTGATTTGAATTTATTCAGCAATAAAATTACAGAAAAATACTGCAGAGGACAATGCAAAAAAAGCTTCCAATACAGATGCTTATTTACATTGTGATCCTCGAAAAAGCAAAAAAAGAAAGAAAAACAGACACACACAAAAATGAAATACAGTAATGGAAAAGCTCAACAAACTCCTCATTCGAACTGTATTATGTTTATTGAACATGGGGTGCTTTGTTTTACGAGTGGGAAAAGTCATCATGTGGTCACTAACACCAACATTCAAAACACCATGTTGAGAAATATTGTCACAATCTGACACCATAATCAAATCGATGATAGAAGCACTAGTTTTGTTAACACGAGTTGGAGAGTCAATGATCTGTGACAATCCAAACAGGTCACAAAAATTACCTAAAGACCGTCTTAGGTGATTTGTATTTACAGACATGGGTGTAGAAACATCCGTGTTAAAGTCACCAAGAAGAACAGTTTCACAAGGAGCGGATACCATTACTGCAAGAGTCCTCAAGTAAGCCATAAAAGTCAGTCTGCTTGAGAGGTCAGTAACTCACCCCGACTAAGATAGGACGAGAACGAGGCAACAAAATATCCACCCACACTGTTTCCAGATTATCCGAGTGAAGGTCAGCGCAAAGATTGAACACAAGATTGTTGCGGATGTACACGCAGACCCCACTGCCATGCCCATCTCTATCATTGCAGACTATGGTCAACCCGGAAAGTTGCACTTCAGCATCGGTGACTGAGCAGTCCACCCAGGTTTCGGATATGCCAATGATTGCTGCCTTGGTTTTATCTGCAAGCAGTGCAAGTTTGGCAATCTTCAAGACAAGACTTTTGCAATTCAGATGCAAGATGTGGATTCCTTAGCGCTTGAAGCACAATAAGTCATTGACATGATTATCACACCCAGAGATGTCAAAGTCCTCTGGAGAGTCGTTCATAGTCTCGGCCGCATCAGACGAGTCTAGTACTGTAGCCATAGATGACACCGTACAATTATTACAGGTAAAGGTATCAGATCTCCATTGCACACCACGATATCATACAATGAGACGGTATGTCCCCACACTTAATGTGCATCCATTGGTCACACAAGTCACAGGCAACAGCTTCACAACACAGGGATATTTAGGAGTCCATGAATAAACAGGGCCTGGGCAGGGATGAAGATCACCACAGAGGGGTAGAAAGCATGTAAAACATCAACTATCAGTGTCCCTTTGACACGTTCACAGCAAAAAGCGTTTGTGTTTAACTGTAGCTACGACTAAGTCCTTAACGGTGAAGATGAGCAAGTCCACAGTGAAAGTTACGGCTATACAATACTCTTCTATAATCATTCGTCAGTGTTTGTAAAACTCATTAATTTAAAACAGTATTACAAGTGGCACGAGACTGTTAGCATCGATGCTAGCACTGCTAGTTTATTTCGAATTGACGGCTAAGATAACGAATTCCAACAGACTGCTGTTAAACATAAACATTTACAAAAAGGAAACGTTCATGTAAACTCAAACGCGGGATCACATAGACAAAAAAAAAAAAAAATTCCCAAATAAATCTTCACCTGAACGACACAACGACCTCACGGCCGCCGCCATGTTGCCTGCACTGTCTGCCTTCTTCCAGCAGATGGCGCCAGACATACTATTATTACATTTTGGACCGTTATTTTGAAAGCGGAACTTAAAAGACACGGTTCATTCTTTTTTTTATTTTAGTCCTAAAATGGTCGCCTAACTTACATAAAACATCCAGAATTTTTTCTTAATAATGTTAATAATGAATAATTACATTTTTTTTTGTATTTTTAACTAATCATAAATAAAATTATGTCCTTTTTTAATTGCTTTGTTTTAGCACTGATTTAAATCTGTTAAAATGTTTCATATCTTTGTTTCAAACTTCAGGAGGCTGACACAGACAAACCCCCCTGTCGGTTGGTGAAAAACTACTTTAAATATTGTTAATAACATGCATAAACGTTAACGTTATGGTTTTATTGGTTAAATTTACTAAATAACTGCTTCAAACATAAAAATGTAGACATTTTATGATTCAGTAAGAGCAGAGTTGGAGCTAGGGGTGTGGCTTGTGGGTTTGAACTCACCTGAATCTTCCATTTTCATCAATAGCACATATTACTCTCTTTTAAAATTTAAAATGAATCAAACAATTATTTTCAAATATGGCTCACAATATTAAAACATTGAAAGTAAAATAAAAGCATTTTAGAAAATGATTCAATGCTTTGAAATGTTTGAAATAAATGAAACATCTGCTTCAGTAACTGAATCACAAAATATAAAATGAACCAACTCTTTCAGAAGATGAGTGTCTGTCTTAAAATATCAAAGATAGCAAATGAATCACTTCCCTACAGTTTTGAAACCAGAAACACTGCAAATGATACCTCAGAAAATCATTTACTGACTGAAAACTCTTGAAACATTAAATTTTGCAGTTTCATTGGAAAGCAATACTGTGTCACAATCTGCAAAGCAGTTTGTGAATCAATTGCGTCAGGAAAATAATTCTGTTTCAAGACATTTGAAAAACAAAATGAAACCAACTGTTTAGGAAAAGTATCCAGTGTTGCAGCACAGAAAAGCACGAAATGAAACATTTGTGAGAAAATGTTTCACCATCTCAAAAAAGCTCAAAAGAGTAAAAGAACAAACTGCTTCAGAGTATTATTCGCTCTTTGAAAAGAGAAAAATAGTGACAAGATGACACCAGAAAATCATTCATGATTTCCAAATGTTTGAAACACGAAAATGACAATTGTTTAGAAAATGATACTCTTTTCAAAATGTTCAAAAACATGAAGGAACCAAGTCCTTCAGAGAATGAGCCACAACTGCACTGTTTCAGCATGGTTGTTGTTTTAAATACAAAACTAGCTGCTTCATAAAGTGATCCACTGCATCAAATACCAGAAACAGTGTGTGTGTGCGTGTGAGTGTGTGTGCGTGAGTGTGTGTGTGTGAGTGTGTGTGAGTGTGTGTGCGTGAGTGTGTGTGGGGGGGCTTCAAAGAATAATCCACTGTTTCAAAACCACAAAGACAGCTTTGTCTGAAACAATTTGTTTCATAATCCTTGAAACAGTAAAAACAACTTCATAAAATTACAGAGATCTTTCAAACTGTTTTTAAAAAAATCTGAAATGATTCAAACTGATTCAGCAGGAATTGTCTCCAAAATGATTGAAACTAACACTTGTTTTTAAATGCAGTTTTCTAAATGTGCAAGGGTAAAACCTCAGGCTGCTTCAGAGAAGGATCAACTGTTTCAAAATGCTTGAAACCTGCTGTGTCATAAAATATGTCTGATTGCTCAAAACAGTACTTAAAAAAGTTTCAGATAATTATTGTTTCAAAACAAGAAAGAGTACGAGAGGCAACTGTCAGGAAATAAAAGATTTGACATTTTAAAATGCCTGAAACAAGAAAAGAATCAACTGCTTTTAGAAATGCACCGGAAAAAAATTCACATTTTTGACAACAGTTGAAACATTAGTTAACAACAATAATAATAATAATAATAATAATAGTGACTGCTTTGAGTGTGTTTGAAGTGTCAGTAAAACTTGTTGAAAGTTTTTTTTTTTGAGAACATGTTTCCACTCGCAGTGCCGCCGCGTGCGTGAGTCTGCGGAAATTCCCACAGCTGCGGTTGAATCAGAACCCGGCAGGTCCGTGGGTTGTGGTTCGGCCGTTAAACGGCGCTCTGCGCGCGGAACGTGCGTGTTTCCTCTGGTCGTCCTTGGAAAACTTAGACCCGCCGAAAAGAATCCACTTGCCCTGTCACTCCGCCGTGTCCCTCCGCGCATTCCACAGGCTGGTGCTACAATAAAGTAGTGCCGCCCACTTGACGCAGTTTTATACCAAAAACAACAATCAAAACAGTTAAACGTTTAATCAAATAACAATCGAATTAAAATGGTCACGAAGGTTAATGTTTCATTCAGCAAATATTAGCAGTAACTACACAATAAGTAAAAACGATCAAGAAGTTAGAATGATTTTTTTAAAGGAATGATAAATGTCTTTTGACAAAACATAAATGCAAATATTGTTTTCTTTCATCATCATTGCAATAAATATTTCAAACTGCGAAACAAAAGCGTTAAAAATTCTAAAAACAATAACCTGATGGGTCCTTGTTTTTATTAACTCGATAACGATTTAACATTACATTATTATCTTCGAACTCTACCAATACTACACTCTAATAACACAATAATATTCTGATATATATAAATAAAGTTCACTCTAGAATGCAGTGGTTGCCATTTTTCTTCATCCAGAAGATTAAATTCGAACATTCCTATTTAATCACAAATGACTAATTTCAAATGGAAGATTTTTTTAAAAATTCTATTAAGAAAATCGGCAAATCTTTAAAAAAAATGTTGCCCAATAAAAATGCGCGTTTTTAAAGGTGGAAAATTGTCACACTTTCTGTTTATTTGTAATTATATATATATTAACCGGCTTTTCATTTTAAAACTCTATTTGTGGATAATTCTTTCGCACAGTACTGCATTTATATGCTAAATAAGAAAATTAGTGTTAAAGTCATCAAAACTTTGCCATTTTTTCCTTCTTGGGAATTACAGTTGCAATTTTGTTTGTTTTTATTTTTCCAGAGAATCTTTAAGTGACGAAACAGTCGGACCCGGCGAAAATGAGTTCCGGCTGCTCGACGAAACCGTCCGCCGCTGATAAAGGAAAAGCAAGAAGCGTTAAGTTTCTCACATACACAGCGCGCAGTATCCGGTTAGTTTCAAAGTAACAGAAGAAACGTCACCGCTTTCCAAAGCGACCCCGTTAAAGGAGCGCAGTTCACAAAATAAAGTCCAAATCTGTACATACAGCTCCGGTGAAATGACTAAACTACACGTTCATCGAAGCCAAATCTGCAAATAAACTTTTCATTTCAGTAAGATAATTTTGCTTACATTTCCTAGCGGAAATGGTTCCTGTTGTTGCGTCTTGCTTGACGAACTTCTTCAGAAAAAGGGGTAGAGGGAAGAAAGAAAGAAAGAAAGTTGTGGACCGTGCAGTGCGATCGGGGACTTGAGTTCGGCACCGGACGGCTGGGATGTGACTTCAGCGTTGCTCCCGTTCGCTGTTTTTTTCCCCCGTTTTCTCGTCACACGTCTCCGCTCCCGGAGCCGGGACAGAATTCCTGCCTTTGAAGACGGGATGATCAAAGGCCGGCGGGCTGGGACTCCGGTTCAACACTTTCTTTCCGTTTTTTGAGCCCGTTAGTTGTGAGATGAGCGGCAGACGGGCGGCGGGTGTCACCGACCCACGTGAAGTGTCTGCTGCGTCCTGGCGGATCTCTTTGTGCTTGAATTTTGAAAAAGCCGCACTGGCTGAGAGAAGATGTGGATCCACATGAGGGGCCACAAAGGAGGCCCTTCGCGACCCGGGTCCCGTCCTGCTTTTATCCTGACATCTTTTGGGGGGAGGGGGTGGTGACTTCATTATCGTTATTTTTAATGATCTAAAAATCCAATGGATTCTTCCTCAGGACAAAGTTCACGTGGACGTGGTTTGTCCACACGAGGACAAACCGCATGAGGACTGAAGTCATGTAACTGATCTGAAATGTCCTAAAACAGTTATTTATCTGCTTTGTATTTATTGTGTGTGTATATAAGAGAGGAGGTTTTTAGTTTAACTGCTGGGTTTCGCTCGGTTTGTTCATCTGTAATTTAAGTCCTCCAGGAGTTCCATCATGGACAGACCCATAAGCAAGTTGTTGGAAAAGTTAAAGCTAACCGACTCGGGCAGCGTGAAATTCAACAGTTCAAAGAAAAAACACGACCCCACCAACAATTCCAACAACAGTAACGCCAACGCTGGTATCGCCGGGGGCAGCGGTGCCGGCAGCAGTCTACCGCCGCCTCCCAATCCTGCCAGTGCCTCGCCTTCACGACCTGCCCAGTTCTTGCTCAGCTCTCTGGCCACAAGCGATGCCTGCGTTCCAGTCAGTGGGAGAGGAGGAGGAGGAGGAGGGATGGGAATGTCCCAAACTCCACTTCTACCTACAGCACCAGCCTCCTCCACTGTGGGTTCCATGACTTCAGATGGTGACCAACCCCTTCACCCATTGACCTTGGCGCCACTGAGGCGGCGCTCCCATCAGCAGCGTGCTTCCTGTTACCTGGCTGAAGGCGTGGATTCCCACCTGAGGCGTGAGTCTGGCCTGGGCCCAGAGTCCGACCCTCTGGGATCGTTTGGCTCCAAGGCGTCACTCAATCACCGGCGCTACTCCCTGGAGCTCCAGCAGCTTGTCCGGAGACAGCAGCTTCTCTCCCAGCCTCCACCTCTGGCTGTTCCACCACCGTACCCCACCACTGCGGGTTATGGGTCAGCTCCCAGGCCCAGCGGAGGCAGTCTGGCTGAGGTCGGTTATCTGTCTGAACCTGAGAGGCACAAGCGGTTCTCTCTGCAGGAGGCTCTCTTCTACAAACAGCTAAGCACAAGCAGTGAACTATGGGAAAGTACCAGGCCTGCTTCCCTCTCTCACCCACCGCACCGTCCCTCGGATGTGACCGGAGGAGGTGTTGGAGGGGGCTTCTTTTACCCTCCAGGACCAACTCCGAGCCCACGCTCTTCATTCAGCCTTCAGGAGTCGGTGCTGGTCAGTCCCAGGTCCAGCTTTGCCTCCAGCACTGCCAGCGGAGGTGGAGGTGGAAGTCCCATGGGGAGCCGTTGCAGTAGCAATCGGACAAGTGGCATCAGCCTGGGCTATGATTCCCGCTACTCTGCCTCTGGAGGCCTCCCTCCACAGCAACCTTGCCTGCAGTCTGGGGGATCCAGTGCTGGATATGGGACTCCAGGAAGAGCTGGTATAAACCCTGTGGAGGCATGGACTCACTATCTGGAGGGAGCAATGCGTCCAGCTCCCCATGACACCCGGCATTCCTACCCACCTGCTGTAGGAAGTCCAGCAGCTGCATGCTACCAGGGTGGACCAGAGTGGTGGGAGGATCAGCAGCCAGGAATGAGGGGCAAGGAAGGGGGGGTGATGGGAGAAAGAGCCCGCCACTCAGACCTGCCTGGCACCCGGTACCAAGAAGAGCTGACCCGACTTCTACTGAGAGATGCAGCACTGGAAGGGGAGGGTCTTATGGAGGGGCTCAAGCTGAAAGAGCAGAACCTGAACATGGCAGTCCTTGGATCCAACTCTACAGGAGGGACGGTCAACCAGGAAGATCGTGGAGCGGCCACTGGAAGAGAGGCTGTGGAGAACCGCCAAGAGTTCTTTGGTGAGGTCATACGACTCATCTTTTAAAGTGTTATGTTTGTGTAACCACAAAGTGAAAACTTTCTAAATCTGTCAGGTCTTTGTTTGAGCTGATCAGCTCAGTTGGTGTTTTCGCTGATGAGTTGAAGGAGCTTGACAGCACAAACACCTGAGGTGAAGGTTTGGATAAAGACCCACATCCTCATTGCTCTGCATGACATGACTGGCCATCCCTCATGTGCATCTCTTTATCAAGTTAACAGAGCCCGACCGATACGGATTCTTGGTGCACCGATACTAATGCAAGGAGTAAAACATTTACGATATCAGTCTATCTGCTGATGTATACATAAAAAAGCCAGTGATTCCAAACGTAACTGAAACTTGATTTTTACAGTGCAAACATGAACTTTATTCTAAATAACTACAATTATTACCAACAACCAACTGACACACATCACGCTCCTGTTACGTTGCCTTCACTTAGGTTGTCAGTGGTTACCATTTGCAAAAGATAGCGTTCTCATCTGTTTTGGTCTCACGCAGTTGGTGGCACAGCGACTAGTTGTCTCTTGTTGCTGTGAAATGGCCACACTGATAGAAAATGAATGGCAGCTGCTCGCTTTGCCTCGGTCTCTTGTTATTATCTAATGCGACTAAGGGGTGATGGGGTCCCAGCCATCCATGACAGCATTATAAACAATGAAGTCAGAGCGCTGTCAGATGGACAAGCTTCCAGTGCCAAAATGTTTTTCTGCATTGTTTATTCAGTAAAAAGTTTTCATATAGGCAAAAATAACACAGATATCACTATAGTTGTAAAATTATGATATCAGCCAATATATTGGTTGAGCTCTGCAGTTTAACACAGCTCGCCAAAAAGAGTTTGTCATCAAAGATGAAGAGATGCAGGCACTTTAGCATCAAAACAAATCCAGTTTTGGTGCCTGTTGCTTTAAACTTAAAGGAGTTGCTGTTTGCCACGCCCCTTTCCATCATCTGACATCTGTAACATATGTCACACACAGGTGTGTGAACTGAGCTGTTTTAGGGGTCGATTTTATATTCGGTGTGGTACTTCCAAAACACACACAGACTTTTTGGACTTTGGGTGTGTTTAGGGTGTAACCTCACACCTACTTATCAGGTGAAGATTCAAAAACTATTCATGTTGGTAATACGACACCTTTAACCCAAATTCAAATATTACCTCCCTAATTTGAAGGCGTCTTGTGACTTTAGGAAAGTGTACAAAGGGCGGCGGGTCCCACGACATCACAGTGTTATTATCAGCGCCTGGTGCCGGATCACAGGTTTGTCTCTAAATGAAAGGGTTGTGCGGTATGCAGGAATGGACAGATTAATAGCTGGAAGAGTGGATGGATGGATGGGGCCTGCAGAGACATGCACAGTGGAAGCGTGCAAAGCATAAAAAAGAGAAAAAGAAAAAAGCAAATAAACTGATGGACAAGTGGAAGCGTTGATGGTTAAAAAGGAAAATGAAGGTTCAGGAACTGATGCCAAAAATATCAATCTGAGAAGTGAAGTCAACCTTCAGACCTTTAAAAGGTGAGGTCACCCCTGAGGCCGAGAGCGGATCTGCACAGACGCAGGAGTCTGCTGAACTGTTAGAGGTGTGTGTGTGTGTGATTGTAGTGGGTTGGAAGTGTTGCTAAGAGTGCCTTGATATATGTGTGTGTATGTGTGTGTGTGGCAGGGTGTGTTTCCAGGAGTGACTTCAGGCCACAGTAATGGTGTGTGTGTGTGAGTGTGAGTCATGGGTGAGGTTATGCCGCCTTGGCGTGTGCTGCAGCCTGTTTTTCTCCTCAGGTATGCGCGCCCAGGGGGGACGTACAACACGGTACCGCGCCCAGCCGGAGGCGCTGAGCTCAGCTGCCAGTGTGGCTTCAAGGTGGAATCACAAACAAACAAACAAACACTGAAGTCCAGATCAGACGTAAAGTAAGGATTAAAAAACAAACAACAGATTTAGACTGAGATTAAAAATTCAGGGCATATATATATATATATATATATATATATATATATATATATATATATATATATATATATATATATATATATATATACTTTTTTTTTTTAAGAATCCAGACCTTCATTACTTGTTAGGTTGATTATTACAGAAGACAAAAATTTTTACAGGCTGCTGACACGTCGCTTATCTGGCAGCATTGAGAAACCTCATGAAAAAACAAACAGACCAAAGGACCAGCGTCATCTTTATCAGCGTGCTCGAACCTGTTGGGAATTCAGATACAGGCTTACAGTGTTTCCTTTTATCTGCATCTTCTTCTCCTTTGATCTCCTCTCAGTATTTCCAAGGGGTGGTTTTATGACATCACACGGATCTATACTCATGATGCAGCAACATACTGATCCACACTGAAGACTTTATATTTCTTTTTAATTTTTCTTTGGATATTTTTCCATGTTTTCCAGACACTGGATTTGTGACATCATAAGATCTATGAAGCCACCTACAGACAATTTTTTTAAGCATTTATTAATTTCATTTTACTTAAATTTTTTTCTTGCATTTCAAAAACCTATGACATCACAAAGGTCAATATATATAGTGTCTAAATTATCTACAGACAAACCTTTTAACTGTTTATCCCCCCTTTATCATTTTTCTTGTATTTCAAAAACTGTCTTAATGACATTTTCCTATTATTATTATTTTTGCTGCATTTCAAAAACTAGCTTTATGACATCACAATGAAGTTCAGGAATTCTTATTTATTTATTGCCTCATAAATGTGTTTAAAAAAGCTGGCTTCATGACATCATAAAAAACACTATTGATCAGTAAAAATTGTGAGGAAGCAGCCATCATTATTTCTCAGACCACTACCAGATATGTGAGAAGGACTTTATGGTGAAACCATGAATTATCAGTTGTAATTAAAACAGTATGTGATCGATTACTGATCAGTGGTAATAATGTGTACAACACTTTTAATTCCAACCCTTCAGTTAGTTTTATTTATTTTTAATTTTTATTATTGAGGTATGTGAATTATTTCATCAGAAAATGTAGAAAAATCTCACAATATTGAAAAAGTTGGAAAATAATAATAAAATTTGACGAGGTGTGCAAAAGTGGCCATTTAAAGCCTTCCTGTACAAAAAAGGCACACGTCTTTTGTGGATGCCTTTGTGAGTTTTTTCCACACTTGTATATATTTTTTAAGTGGAATACGCTCCTCGATGCCGTCATGTACGCGGTTCTGCATGTGGCGCCGTCAGATGTTCGATTTACAGATGTGAGGATCTGGTTTCTGGTTTTGCCACAGAGTCGTGTTGCATGTTGCTAAATTTTGAAGGGAATGTCCGAGATCACAGCAGCAGAGTGCTGGAATTCTCCCCAAAGCACATCAGGCCAGAAAAACGCCACCACGGCCTCAAATAGATCACACAGCGACTGCAGCACCACAAACACAGGCTCCACGCCAACAAACATTTCCCAAAACCACCAAACGCCACAAAGCTGCACGGCGAAAAGTCTGAAGTGTTTATTTTCTTGGTGATGAGGACAACTTGCCTCTAACCTCAGTAACCTCGAGCAGAGATGGAAAAAAGAACAGATAGTTACATCAGCTCTTAGTGATCGCCACAGCTCACCCAGAAAGTGAAAACTATCAGTCGCAGTGAGCATTTCTCCGTAATGTCCACATTTTATTATGTTAAGATAACGATGGTCATTACAGCTGAAGGTGGCGTTCAAAAGGTCGGATCTTTTTGACCGGTGGCTCCAGTTGAATGTGGACCACAGGCAGTCAGCTGGTCTTTCTGTTTGTTTACTTGCTTTGTTTTTTGGAAATAAATCACATCATGCCACATATATGTCCAAATTTTTAGACATGGACTCTTCTGCCCTCCCTAGCAAACAAGCAAAATACAAACCCTTAACTTCTATGGGGGACAAAATATGGACAATCTTGAAAGCGTCTCAGAGTGCAGTACAAAAGGACATTTGCAGGGTCATCTCTCATAACGTAATGCCCGAAATCGCCAGAAATTGATTTTTAGTGTCACGTGATGTTATTTAAGCAAAACATTTTTAAAGCAATTGAGAAAATGACTTTCAAAAGCTGAAAACAAAATGCATATTTTTAGGTTAAACATTAAGAGTGTGTGACGACATTTTAAGTTCAATATGAGTAAAAGCAGCATTTAAAAAAGGGTGGAGCAATTTTTTTTTTACATTTTGTCAGTTTTTAAATCTCATGTCTCATGAAATTACAAAACAGCATATTATGATGTTATTTGTGTCTAGTGATTAAAAAAAATTCATGCAGAAATGACTTTCATTTGCATAAATCTGTAAATAATCAAAAGTGAATATGTGTAAAATACCAGACTGACCACTGCGCGGACAAATTCACAACCTCTGAGCCCGTGCTGACAGAGATACGACCTTCTGAACGCTTCCGTTGACTCATTTTCACATTTACTGAAACAAGCATCCATTTTCTGACACTGGGTTGTGGTGGCAGCAGACCAAGCAGCTCAGGCCACACTTCCCTAGCAAACAGTGAACAGAAGTGCTTTTGGAGTCTTTGGTTTAATCTCAAATATGCACAGCACCAAACTGAGCACCGGGAGCAGTTTAGGTTTCAGCGTTTTCCTCAAGGACATTTGAGTAACGGAGAATTGATCCTTTGATTAAGGGCGAGCCAACTCTGTACGACACAGGTCAACCCGACCCGGTGTGAACTGATGGTTTAAGATCTGTAAATGTGAGCCGAGTTGGATTTGTCTAGTTGAATGTCTTCGGGGGGGGGGGGGGGGGGGGGGGTGACTGGTCAGTCCGAACAGACCAAACGCTTAACAGACGAGAAACTGGTCTCATTGGGTTGTTTTGGTTGCCACCGCTGAGAAACGATAAAGTCCTCGTCGATAATAAGATGTCCTGTTGATGTGGTGGTTCCCCCCCTCCCAGAGGATTCGGGGTCTGGTCTCTCCAGGTTGTAAGTGTGTGAAAATCCCCCCGGTGGTGCGAAGAAGAGGATTTACAAATGTTGACACTTTGTGAGGAGTTGGATTTCAGGCACCGCCTCCTGGAATTTGGTGTAAACGAAGTGCTGGGCGATTAAACTGTGCGTGGTGTCTCTCGCTGTGCTCACAGGACAATGTGTGAAGTGTGGGAAAGGCGTTTACGGGGCGGAGAACGCCTGCCAGGCCCTGGACAGCCTCTATCACACGCGCTGCTTCACATGCGTGTCCTGTGGTGAGTCCAACCCCCCCAACACATAAAACACACTCCTAAACCCGCCTAAAGTTCCTAGGAATCAGCTTTGTTTACTGCCGTCTGCAGGACGCACCCTGAGAAACAAGGACTTCTACAACGTTAACGGCTCCGTGTACTGTAAAGAGGACTACATGGTAAGAGGAGACACAGGCTGAGAACAGTCCACGCTCTGATCCTGACCATCTTCTTTCTCCACAGTTTTCAGGATTCCAGGCTGCTGCTGAGAAGTGCAGCGTTTGTGGACACCTTATTCTGGAACAGGTGAGGCCACAAAACCCAAAAAGACCTTTGAACATCTCTGTTGGATTGAAAACTCCCGTTACTCTGCCAAAAGTTATTTTTAGTTAATCACTTCCAAGTTTTCCTGGAATGCGTCCCAAGACCCTTGAGAGGAAACAGAAGTTCATCCTGAACTTGGGGTTCCCACGGAACCTTCAGTGCCTTTTTTTGGATTTTGGAGTCTTCAGACTTTGAAATATTTTACCATATTTGCACCACATCCAGCAGAAACAGTCGCATGTTTCAGACCCTCTTGGCTGTGAAACATTACAGTCTTTATGTTCCGTGTAGTTTGAAAAGGTGGACAATTCCGGGATTGAACCTGGACCATCCCCAGAAATTGTAAATGTCGTCTCCAGATCCTGGTCCAGTGTGGCTGATGTTTGAGGAGAACTGAGTCTCTGACTTTTATGTAAAACTTTCAGTCAACAGGCAGGAAAGTCATGGAGACAGAAACGAAAATGTCCTGACTGATAAATGTTATGTTTTTAGAGTCCAACATAAAAATTCACCTGGATTTAGTGGAGTTTGTAGAGAAGACTGATGTTATTTGAACAAAACAGTCAACAATTTGAACGTTGGCACGGGTCAGCATTAAAGAATTATACAATAACATCTGGAATCCAGGTCCAGATGTGGAGCTCATTGATCTCCGACCAGAATGTTGTCACCGGAGACGGGGATCAAAATGTCAGAGAACATCACAGTGTCCCGTAGGCAAGGAACTCTTACCAAAAAATAGTACTGATAAGTATATAAAAAGTAAACTAGAAGTATACTTGAAACATACTTGCATATACTACTTTTTGGTAAGGGAACGCGTTCTGGAATCTGGACTTAGCTCATCGTGAATTTACCTGGTGACACTTAAAATTTGTAGAAATTTTTTATGTGTCACAATCAGCGATGCAACAGCACCCTCTAGCGGCATAATGAGACGTGTTTTTCCGTAAGAGTTTTTAAAGATGGGTTTTATTTTCCCACAGATCCTTCAGGCTCTGGGGAATTCCTACCATCCCGGCTGTTTCCGTTGCGTGGTCTGCTCCAAAGCTCTGGATGGTGTGCCCTTCACCGTGGACCGCCACAGCAACGTCTACTGTGTGGTGGACTACAACAAGTGAGACACGGCGTGTGTTTGAACGGCGTTACAAACGTGTTCAGGTTTCACATCTATTCCATATTTACGCTGCAGTGTTCCAGAGAAGGGGGTTGTGCTAGAGCCTTTTAAATTTTATTTATTTATTTTAATTTTGCAACTCTCAACACCAGGGCGGCGCACTCCTAAGGAACCGTGGGATTCTGGGTCTGTTGCTTTAAATGGGAAAGACCTGCTGCAGGCCCCGCCCCCTCTCCCAAGGGAGGGGAAGCGGTGACATCATGCACCTACCAGATGATATTTAAGTGTAAAATAAAAATGAAAAGAAAAAAAAATTACTTCATGTTGAAATTTAGTTATTATTATACATCTGTTTCTTCAATATGTCACAAAATTGCAGCTAATTTGATTGAAGCTAAAAGTTTATTTTGGGGCAATTCAACTGTGAATATTGTGAGTTTGCTCCATGAGAACAACTTGAGGACAACGTGACAGGAGGAAGTGCATGTGCAAGGTTCAAAGTTCATGCTGCATTCAATGGAAACTGGGAATTCAGAATTACTAGTTTGGAACATGGAAAAATACTTCCAGTACAGCTGATAATTTGGACTTTTAGTAAAGCAAGTTAAAAAAAAAAATAACAAAAACGCACTTGTAAGTAACCTTGGGCCAGTGACCTTAACCAGTCCAGCAAATAGCCAGTAAATCCTGTCTGAAATACACTCAACAAAAATATAAACGCAACACTTTTGGTTTTGCTCCCATTTTGTATGAGATGAACTCAAAGATCTAAAACTTTTTCCACATACACAATATCAGGACCTCCACATACACAATATCAGGACCTCCACATCCAGCATGTTCACCTCCAAGATCGTCTGAGACCAGCCACTCGGACAGCTGCTGAAACAATCGGTTTGCATAACCAAAGAATTTCTGCACAAACTGTCAGAAACCGTCTCAGGGAAGCTCATCTGCATGCTCGTCGTCCTCATCGGGGTCTCCACCTGACTCCAGTTCGTCGTCGTAACTGACTTGAGTGGGCAAATGCTCACATTCGCTGGCGTTTGGCACGTTGGAGAGGTGTTCTCTTCAACTCTATGCGAAGGAGATGTGTTGCACTGTATGACGCAAATGGTGGTCACACCAGATACTGACTGGTATCCCCCCCAATAAAACAAAACTGCACCTTTCAGAGTGGCCTTTTATTGTGGGCAGTCTAAGGCACACCTGTGCACTAATCATGGTGTCTAATCAGCATCTTGGTATGGCACACCTGTGAGGTGGGATGGATTATCTCAGCAAAGGAGAAGTGTTAACTATCACAGATTTAGACTGGTTTGTGAACAATATTTGAGGGAAATGGTGATATTGTGTATGTGGAAAAAGTTTTAGATCTTTGAGTTCATCTCATACAAAATGGGAGCAAAACCAAAAGTGTTGCGTTTATATTTTTGTTGAGTGTATGTTCATATTATATATATATATAGTATTTAAAAAAAAAGATCTTATTGGGAACATAAAAGTGTGAATCATTTATTAAATGTTGTGACAAAAAAAAAAAAAAAAAAAAATCCTAACATTCAAAGGGATTACAGCAGTGTTTCTCAAACTTTTTCAGAACAAGGACCACATAAAAAAAAAAAAATCTTGCAGACCACCCGACTCCCCAAATATTCAAAAACAATCATTTATATACAACATAAGTTCATAATGACAATAATACATATATGCTACTACTGTTTACTTAACTGTGGAGTCATTTTTAACCAGTTTGAGAAACAATTTTCAGTTAGAATATATGTTAAAATGTGACATTTTACCAATACACTCACAGACCACTAGGGGTCCATCATGGACCACCACTGGTCTGTGGACCACACTTTGGCTGTATTATAGGTTTTACATTTAATTGTTCCTTTGAAGGTACTTTATTAATTTAATGATTTTGATAACTGTAGGATGTAACTCAGAATCAAATCAAAGAATGACTTTTTGTTGTTGTTGGTTTTTAAATCTCTTTTCCTGTGTTGTTCTGCAGGACGTTCGCCCCAAAGTGTGCCGCCTGTTTACAGCCCATCTTACCCACTGAGGTAAACCAGCACATCAGCCGTGTCGTTTTCATTTGCTCGGCTCCTGAAAAGCCGCGGTGTGCTTCCCTGGAACATGAATGAGTGAGTTTGTTCCCTCCACTTTTAAGATACTTTCTCAAAACCAAAAAACGTCGTCGTCGATCTCACCACATTAAAGGGGCACACTGGGCTAAATAATTCAAAAAGCAACTTTCTTTTATGATATCCTGCCTGCTGCACACTGCCACCTGCTGGGCATATTCAGGATCATCTTATCACAGGTGTAGTAAAAATTAGGAGCAGGTGCAGTGAAACCTCCACATAACTTGAACCAGTTGGGTCCAGATGTGAAGGACAACCACTGGTTTTTCCTCTTTGCTCCAAAGAAAACCATCACTTTATAAAAATGGGACAATTATTGAGGAAGGACAATCAAAGAAAATTTTGTGAGGAATTTTAACACTTTATATCAGTGTAAATTAATTATTTTTTGGCTGTGAGACTGAGAGGAAAGAGGCGCCATGTTCATTTGAGTCCAGCTGAAAAGATTTTTTTCCCCCTTGGACTGGGAGATGATTCCTTGCATCATTAATGCCACTTTACCCATATTTGGACTTTAGGGTCTCTTGACCATCTTGAGTTTTTGTGTTGAACTTGAGGGGACAGACTCGCTCCATGTTCCAGGGTAACATCTCCAAAATACTCTGAAAACTCAGAATCGTGTGCCGAATTCCGCCGGACTGTTCCATGCCAGGTTTCCATGTGTTTCAGGACAGCGATGAGATCCTCAGGGTTGTGTCCATGAACAAGGACTATCACTTCGAGTGCTACCACTGCGAGGTGAGCCGCCCGTGTCGTTGTCGTGCGCCCCGTCACACTGGCCGTTTTGCCGATAACTGACCTGACTTCCGTCCTTTCCCCAGGAGTGCGGGAAGCAGCTGTCGGATAAGCCTGGCTCCCAGTGCTTCCCCCTGGACTCCCATCTCCTGTGCCACTCCTGTCACCTGACCCGCGTGTGCGGCGTGCACAGCATTCCTCCTCCTGACGCACACTGATCAACACCTGCACGGTGTTAAAGAAAAGCTGGTCTCAACATGCCTGATTCTGCTGACATGAAGACACTTCCACTGATTTACTGCTGTACTTATACTATTACTGTACTTATACCATTACTGTACTTGTACATGTTGAAAAGGGAAAAAAAAAAAAAACTACTGCTTGTTTTCAGCCTGTGCAGCTGTTTGCTGTCGAAGAACAAACTGCTTTGTACATATCCTGAGCAAATGGTTTGCACTTAATTTTGACTTTACTGTAAAATTTGTGCTCATTTGTACAAATTGGGGCAAAAAAAAAAATCATTACTGTAACATCATTTATAATAAATATTTTGTCAGTCCAGCTTCTGCATTTTTAATGCATTAAATATTCAGACTTGACTACTTTTTCTACAGCATACTGGAGTTAAAAGTGCAGATGTTGAGCTTCGATGTTGGTATTAAAAGCAGATCAAAGTGTCAAAAATCAGCATTTTTACCCCCCAAGATCCAGAAAGATCCTGGAAACCGAAATAATGACCAACTGCCTAAAAGGTCGTCCAGGTTCCCCTGAAGCTGTCCTCGGTTCATCCGGGTTCCACTTCAGTAAATGGACTGCATTTATATAGCGCTTTTCCATCTGCATCAGACGCTCAAAGCACTTTACAATTATGCCTCACATTCACCCCGATGTCAGGGTGCTGCCATACAAGGCGCTCACTACACACCAGGAGCAATAGGGGATTAAAGACCTTGCCCAAGGGCCCTTAGTGATTTTCCAGTCACACCTTAACTACTAGACCATCACCTCCCCACAGTAAGCAGAATTGGATTCAGGTCAGGAGTTGTAAACACCCCCCCCCCCCCCCCCCCCCCCAACCAAAACAATCCCAACTCTGGCTCAAAGACTCAAAGTCCGTCTGCAGAGTTTTTGCTTTGCAGACACTTTGATCACACAGTTCTTTCCCCCTCTCTTTGCACCTGGTTCTCAGCTCAGGCCCGGTACTCCCCCTTCATCGTGTTTAACATGAAATTACCAAAGTTGAATCTGTATATTTCCAAAAATTCCTCCTGCTCCCCCAATGATTTTGTACTTTGACTGTACTTTGAGCAGGAGTGGTGAATGCTGTCGTCAGCTCACTGCTGTTTTTTTTTTTTTTTTTTTTTTAGGGGACCAACCTTAAAAGAACCACAAATTTTAATGTTGGACTGCAAATAGAGGAAATGACACCTTTTGGTCACTTTCTTTTCCATAAAATTTAAATCTGACAAAGTATTGTAGCAGTGTTCTTACATTAGAATGAATTTTTGTTCTGAACACTGCAGCCATGAGGTTTTTTTTTGTGGGCTGTATCTTACAACCTGAGGTCTGGGTGTAACTGAACACATTTCAACACACTGATAACCAATTTAGATTTATTATTTTTCTTTTTTTATTCTTGGTACATTCTGCGCCTGCTGGAGGACAAAAAAAAAAAAAAAAAACTAAAAACAAAATGTAAAATATTAAAAGTGTAACTGTCACTATTTGAAGATGAGCTTTAATTGGGACACGGGTCAGAGTGGCCAGAAGGAGACTCCAGTGCAGACCAGGTTACTCTGCCACAATTCACCTCCACACAATGTCACGACCTCTGAACCTGCTGCTTCACCGCACCCCACGTCCCCACAGTTCTACTTTCAGTGTTCAGACTTCAGTGCCACTTGTACCGTTTGTGGCAGACGACTGTCACAGAGACGACAAACCCTGACTGAAGGGAAAAATACAAACTAACAGCATACAATTCATAAAAGTTCAAACAAAACATTTCTCCACTTTCACAGACGCAGGAAATCTAGACTTGTAAAAAAAAAAAAAAAAAAGAATTTTTGAGATGATGGTGAGCAGGACATGAAATGAGCTCTATTTTGGGCCGGTCTTATTACAGGGCTCTGAGGAGGAACTGTGTGCCCGCAGGACTAAAATAAAGAGGCGACTCCCAAACCTCAGCGGCTCCAAACCCAGAAGAAGAAAAAAAAACCTCCTAACCCCCGCCCCCCTCCAGCTGACATGAATCAAGGCAGACAGAAAAGAAACACTGCCCCCTACAGGCAGAACAGACAGACCGGGACACTGACACTGGAAGACAGAAGAACAGTGCAAGTCCTAAAAAATCACTTATATTGACGTCTGGATGAAGCGACAATGAGGAGGCGGAGTCAGGGAACCAACAGCTGTGTGTGGAAGACGAGGCTGGTGTCAAAGGAGCGATGGGAGTGTTGTTTTTAGGAGAAGTCCATGTCCACTGAGCACCGTGTCCCTCACCCTGCTGGCACCTCAGCGCCGCCTGTCCCTGGGGTTGCTACGGCTATGAGACCGCCTTCCGGCGCCAGCGGTTGGCGAGGCTCGTCTGGGCCGGTGTCCGTCCCTCCTCCTGTCCCCCTCTCTGTCTCGGCCTCGCTCCCGCTCTCTGTCTGGGTCTGCCACTCGTCCGGCACCGCCGCTGCTTGCGGCCGCGCTGCCATCCTTCTCCCTGACCTTCAGCCTGTCTTTCTTCTCCTGCTCCTGTCTCTTCTGCTCCTCTTCCTGCTCCTCCTTACGCTTTCGCTCACGCTCCTTTTGCCGCTCCATGCGGTCCAGAAGCTTCTGCGTGACCTGGTGAAGAAACAAGTGGTTAGTGGCTGGAAACACGGCGGTTTAAGATGCTGGTAGGCGGTGTGCGACCCACCTGCTCCTCGGTGAGTGGAAGCCAGTAAATACACGGAGCTGCTTTGGTCTTGAGGAACAAGTCGTCTAATAATTTGGCTGGAGGCTCGTCGGGCTTCTCTGTTAAAGACACAGGAGAGAAGAATGAAAACGTTCCTGTATTTACGGACCGCTCAGCGACACCTACTGTTGGAACCGGCGTCTCACCTTTCTTTTCCGTCTTCCTCTCCTTGCTCTTGGCCCGCTCCCGCCGCCTCCGTTCCCTGTCTCTGGATCGAGAACGCTGCCTCTCCTCTCCTGGTCTTGCAAATTCGCGTATTTTGTCGCGGTCCCACTCCCGCTCGCCTCGGGCGCGTTCTCTGCGCTCCATTGCTCGCTCGCGCTCCGCCCACTGATCACGCACACCTGGCACGGCACCGCGGTCTCGCTCACGGTCTCGGTCCCGTTCCCTCTCCCTGTCGCGGTCGCGCTCCCTCTCCCGCTCTCGTTCCGGCATCAGAGGAGGCAGTCGGTTTGGAGGAAGTGCTGGAAGGACAACGTGGTCCTCCTCCTTGTTTGGCTTTATGATGCCTTTGTGGAAGTCCAGCTGTGGATAAAAACGTAGAAGGATTTCACACACGTTTAGCGTCATGTCTCTGTACGTACGGATCCTGTTCCAGTTTTGGTGGCAGCACTTTTTTTTTTTTACCTCATCCTGCTCACAGAAATCCACACTGAGGACTTTGGGATTGCTCTGAGGCCACTTCACTCCGTGGAGAGCAGCTCTGGTGGCAACCGCCTCCTCTGTGGTAGCATACTGATTGGACAGAAGAGAATCAGTCGCACCAGAATAATTGTGTGTAAATTAAATCTCTGCAGTGTGTTCATCACCTGCTCTCATTATAGAATAGACTTTATTGTCATTGTACAGGGGGGGTGGGGGGGGTGGTTGCGTCGGCAGAGCGACTGTACACCACAAAAAAAAAGAAAAGAAAAGAAAAACAAGACAGAAAGGACCCAAATCACCTCACAACAAATTTAAGTCCCCTTAACGAGGCTCAAATGGCTGATGAGATTGTTCACCTCACAAATTATGTTTACAGCAGTTTAGATTTTCCTGCCAACAGACTGATATACAGCATTATCACCCATGACCACAAGACAGCACAATCTACATGCATGCAAAACTCCTGTACACTTAATAAAGTACCATCTGATCCACACTCCTGAGCAGAAGGTGGTGGCAATGCACTATTAAGCTGGATGCCAACTGCCGTGAAAAAAGATCTGAATGAGGAGGATGTGTTGGGTCTTCTAGAACAAGCAAGATCAATAAATCATGCTCTAAAACTGAAAGACCACACCCTTTAATAAAGATAGGGAATGGCCTTCTTCCAATCTTGTATAAAGAAGGGGAGTAACTTTTATGCGCTTCTGTACTCAACTTGTGTGCACTTTGGGATAGTCAGAACCACAATGGGGAAGACATCGAGGCAAGGCCAACTGTAACGCTTTGGTGACAAGAAGCAGCTTACTCTCAAGTTTTTATGCCTTGTACCATGACATTAATTAGCCTATTAGCTTCTGTTTGCTCATGAGGTGTTAGACTTATAACTAAATAAATAACGGACAGATTAAATAAATTTTGCTACTTGTTCCATGAACTGGTAGAACCAAGTTTCTACCAAACTAAATGAGACTTAAAGCCCCCTTTCCATTATATAGTTCTAGCACTACTCGGATCTACTCGGTTTGGTACCAGGAATGCCGTTTTCCATTACAACTGAGAACCTCCTCAACGTGGATGAAACTGCCGTGACCTCAATTTATATGTGACACAAACACAACAACAGAGGACACTGAGGTGATGGTGTGCTTGCTGCTCTGTGGGTTTTTAAGAGAAGGCTGCAGACAGAGAGACGAAACGTGTGAGAAGTACACAAGACTTCGGGAGGTCATACAACAGTATGAAGCCGAAGATGAGAGGATACAAGCTGCTAAAAGACGACAACGAATGAGGGTAAGCCAACTGTAGCTATTGCTAGTAAATAATAAGTCCGGCGTACAATGTTGTAATGACTGCAGGTTGTCGCTATCAAGTATCAAAATTGTGACCGTCAAAATAAAGTGTTAATTTAGATTAATTAATTACAACACCTATAACACCTTTAGTCACACTTGTCCAGAAAATATGGCGACTAAATCTGTCCTTCAGGTGTGATTTGTCTTTAAATTCAGCAAAGTAGCAAAATCCTATTACAACACAACTTATTATTAGTATAACAAATTCTGAACAGCTACTTTCTTTTTTTTTTATATATAAAGTCGAGACTGATTATCATTTTTAAATTTTGAATAATTTAAAACTTCCTGTAAACTGACTGCATTTTGATAAAAGGGGAATCAGGTAGAAAGTACCGAAAGGGCTGTTTCTCCTGCCGTGATATTCCTGTTCCAGAATAATAAGTTGAAGATGTTAATCTAATGTGTTAGTTTGCCAAGACTCACCGTGACGTAGCAGTGAGACTTGATCTTGTCGATCCAGAAGCCCTCTTCCACCACAGTGCCCATCCGGTTCAGCAGCTCTTTGAGCTGCACCAAGGTGAAAGGTCGCACCTGCAGGTGATAAAAAGGATCCTGGGTCACTTAAACCACCACCAGACTGCAGGAACAAAATGAGAGCGCTTGGAGAGCACAATACACCCCGCAACTCAAAGTTCATGTTCTTAAACGTGCACTGTCTGTTCAAACACTCACCAGGTTGGTCACATGGATGATGGTGGAGACTTTTCCACGAGGTGGCGAGAGCTGCTTGGTTGTGCGGACCGGGTCGTCAATGGTGATGGACACACCAGACTTCTGCTGACTGATGGAGCGGCGCACCACACTGTCACTGGGGGTAACTACGGGAAAAACAAAGGCCGGTGAAAAATACAAAAAGATGACACAATGCCCAAAGTGTGCTGATTAGTGCAGCAGATAAGTGAAACAACCCTGCAAATGGTGATAAAATTCGGCAGAAATACTCCTTAGACACGCCTCTTTAGAAAAAACCAATTGGTCACTTGACTTTTCAATCGGTGGTCAGGTAGAGGTCAATTGAAGAATTACACAGAGGTCAAAATTAAAAGATGCTCCAATCATTAAAAAATATTCCACATTATTTGCCTGATCATGAAGATTCCAAAAAGGTATGGTTTGGACTATCTGTGAATTCTATGGAGTTACGGGAAAAAACAGCAAAAATGGTGACAAAAGGTCAGTGTCATTTTGTACAGAAGTCAAAAGTTAAAGTTGTTCCAATTTTGGTATAAAGTGATGCAAATTACTGGTTGAGCTAATAGGATTCCTTTTTTTTTTTTTAAACTTATTTGTTATTGACAGAAAGAAGTAGTATCGAAGAAAGAACAAACTGGTACACAGTTACTCGGGCGGGGGGCGCCTCAAAGAGTCTAGATATCTTAGCAAACAGTCACTCATCCATGTTCTTTTTGTCGATTTATAGTGGTGGTGTCCTCTTCTTGTCTTCTATAATCAGTCCATTTCCTCCATTTAATCTCGAATTGTTCTTCTTGTAATCTCAGTTTGTGTGTAAGTTTCTCCATTATAAAAATTTCTTCCACACTGCACCGCCACCGCCCTACCTGACCACCGATTGAAAATTCAAGTGGCCAATTGTTTTTAGCAAAAGAGGAGTGTTTCTGCCGAATTTGATGGTTTCGTCACCATTTGCAGGATTCCCCTCTAAATACTCTCTTATCCGCTGCACTATATAGGGTATTGGCATCGCTCCTGTGTGTGTGTTTGTATCCAAAAACAAAAACAGCTGGGCAGAAATCGAGACGATTAACTTTTTTGAACAGATTGGTCAAAGGTCAAACAGAAGACAGACCACCATATCTTTGCTACCAATGTGGCTTAAGAATTGATTAAAAACTCAGTGACTGTGATTGATTGGTGGAAGTGACTTCATGATGAGGTCACATAAAGTCATATAGATAGTTAAACAGAAACAGGAAACACAGTAAAGTTTGGATTATAAAGCCAGACGTCCTCGTGGCCGTTTACCTTTTTTCGCCTCTGCGTCCACTTTGACCGGCGTTTGTGTGTCTGAGACGTCCTCACAATGACTGTTCTTCCTTTTGTCTTTGGAAGATCGGCGTGGTTTTTCTTGTTTTTCTCCTTCTGATTTCTCGACCTCTTCCTCTTCATTCTGTTGTCCGTTTTCCTGGCTGTCACCTGGGACGACCTGGGAAGAAATCACAGGACCATCTGTGAACAAGCCTGCAAAGCCATAATGCCAACCTCTGTGGTTAGTCGTTACCTACATCAAGGTAGTAAATCTTTTGTGGTGGTAGTGGGGGAATAAAAAACCAAGTCCAATTATCTTCCTTTGAAGATACGTGACAGGAGTTATTTTCCTTCTTGCACAGGTTCATATGGTGTGATCCCACTGTGTGAAGTGTCACTAAAACCCACCAACTGCTTCAGGAGCGACACTTCCAATGGTCATGGTCAGAGGACAGGCTAAGTCATGTTTGCTGTTAAACTGCAGGAAAGCCTATTTACCAAAAACTAGCAGTTTCAGATCATGCAGTGATGTGCAAAATCAGCACACACTCCCAAACCTGACCTTAAGAGAACACACGTTTGGAGAAATCTGTTCTGGTGGATAATTCAGACAGCTTTTTTCCCCCAAACAAAGAGCCTAACTAGCTCAGCTTATTTGGAGATGATCAGTAAAATATGAATGTATTCATTTCCCGCTCTGGCGGCTCATCTCCCCCACTCTGACCTGTGTGACCGTGCGGCGGATTTTGAGGCCTTTGTCTTGGTCGTCCTGGCTGGTGTCCAGGTTCTCCTCGTCCCCAGAGAGCTGAAACTCCTCTGGGTGCAGCTCCACCACGGCCTCCTGAGTCACTTTGATGTCTGGAATCAAAGACTGTAGTACAAGAGAGAAACACACACATGCAGGGCTGAAGAAAACTGAAACCTGAAGACTGTGGTGATGGAAAAGCCAACTACAATTAAGAGTAAACACAGAAAAGGTTTGTTTAAACTTCATCTTGAGTTACCTCACTTTCAGCTGGTTATTATTTGTACTTTAACCCTGATAAAAGGCGGGCTGCTGACTCCGTACCTTCAGTGAGTCTGTGGTGATGCTGAAGGATGGTTTCTTGGCTGTGACCGCTGTACTGGAGCCCCACCGCCTCTTCCTCCCTGCTGCAGCCGTCGATGCCGCCTCAGAGTCTCCTGCACCTCCTTCTGTAGCAGCTGGAGATATTTTACTGCCTGCAATAGCAAGAAAAAAAAAAGTCACTTATCACAGATTAAAAATAAAACCATGCACACCCACATGGAGGGTTTGCTGTCCAACCAAATGCTTATGGAAAAGCTAACAATTAATAATTTAACTTCACAAAGATTATCAATGAGATTAAATAATTTCACAGTTGCATTCTCAGTTATTGAATTAATGCATTATCACATTACATCTCCATAATTCTGTCTGCGGGAGATTTTTGCCTTTGAGCTTATGAGAAATGGCACACACTGAAAGCTACCAGGAGACAGGCAATAAAAAGTCATTTAAAAAATAAAAATTAAATGCATTTATCACTGGGGAGAAAAAAATTCTCATCTGTTTCATCGCTGCTTGGCTTAGTACAACTACCACTCCCTACTTTTCATTGCAACATTTATACAAGCTGTATTTTTTAACTCAACATTTATCAAAGACAAACACCTACCGGCTTTTTGATTTTTACCCGTGTCACCCATGTACAGAATAGAGTGGGAAAATGCCTAAAAAGAAACTTGTCACTTCAGATCCTGAGAAAAGGTTATTGTGATGAAAAACACAATTACATCAGTGATACTTTATTTTCTGCCCTACAAGTATTTTTTTTTTTTTGGCTCATTCTCAGAGTTATTTTAAAGCAACTTGGCCCCATCTACACAAGGTGCTCCTGTATACTGATCTGAATGAGGTGCTGTGAGTCACTGGAAAGGAGAAGCTAGTGGTAATACACCATTACCTGGATGCCAACATCCACAAAATAAAATCTGAGTGAGAAGAGCATGCAGGATTCAAGAGAATGAACAAAATTCATAAATCATGCTCTCCATCTGAAAGGTCATGCTCTTGATTATAGGTAGGGAGGAACTTAATACAACTCAGTACTGTGTCTTGTTTTTGACAGCCAGAACCACAACAAAAAAGGTCAGCTAGGCTTAGGTAACATTAGCTCTAATACTTTAAAAACATATAATCACTCATAGTACAAATCGTCAATACAGTCTTCCCATTGCAAATTCATTTAGCCTCTTGGCAGATAAAGCAGCAGCACCACCTTTCAAAAATAAGTGCCTTATTTTTCCCCCATCTTCATGATTCATTTTTAAGCAGATGCAACTAATACTCTTGTGCGACATATAGTTAAAGGCAGCAACTAAGTTGCTCCTTTGGCTGTGATTTGTCTTACAAATTAGCAATGTAATAAAAATTCTATTATAACCACAATTATTACTTTGACTATTATAAAATTGTGAAGAGCCACTTTTTTGATACTCTGTACACTAAAAACCCCAGTTTCAGTTTTAGAAAATCCATTGAAAAATTCTAATAATATTAAGGTACATATTAAAGTCCTGGTCAGACTGAATAATGAGCCACGTAGCATTAATTTTTTTTTGGTGAATCAAGTTATTCAAGAAATGTGGGAGAGTAGTAGCTCTTACAGGCAGATTTTTTTTTGTTGGCTAACTAGGCTAATCTCCAAGTGTGGTCCTATTTCAAGAAGTTCAAAATTTAGCAGAAACAGTGAGGCAATTTGTGTACGAGGTATTATGAGGACAAACGAGGATGTTAGAGGCTATTTGAAGCCCGTTATCCGAGTACCTGGCAGCTACGAGGACAGGATAGGCTACCTGCAACAGAGCAGGTTCCACTCTGAGAAAGCCCTTGCGGCCTTTTTTAACATCTGTTTCATGGCTTTATTATTTGGTCTGACCAGGGCTTAAGTTTCTGCAAGTGTGCAGGGCTTCAAAGTTCTTTCCCTTAAAAATTTTCCCCAGGTCTCCAAGTAAGATAGGAAAAATCCAGGAAAACATGTAACTGGGATACTCACTGGTCAAGGATATCTTGCGAGTTGCAAAAGCCTTAGGAGTGGTGCTCTGGAAACAGAGAGAGACAGGAGGAGAACATACAGAACCCAGGGGGCGTGGGGCGATGTGAGAACCAGAATCCAGACCCAACAGGCAACAACAGAAAGATGGTGAAATAGGGACAAGTGGAGGAGGTGTGGGGGCTTAAATAACAGAAGCCTGAAGGCTCATTACGTTGGGCCACATTTAAAAGAAGCTTCTTGGTCGATAGACTCCAGACACATTTCCACTTTCCACCTCTGTTCAAAGACATGGAGATAAATCATTCAGCACTTGTGTGCAGAGTCTCAGGTTAAATTCAGGAGAGGAAGTGGATTAAGACATTTGCAAGTTTATTTTAAATAGTATTTCATTATTAGATTATGTCTATCAATAGTTTGATTCAGAAAAGACGAGCAAAAATATCCACCGTTGTACTTGAACGGGCCCAGACAAAGGACAACTGTGGAATATGCAAAAGCAAATATATAAAAATCTTGTTTTTTGAGAACATTTCTATTAGAATATATCAAAATATAAACCCCTCAAATTTGAGAAGCTGGAACTAATAAATGTTTGCCATTTTCACATCAATAAATATCATAATAAGATATTTTTGTGATCAATCGATATAAATAACATTTAACAGACTGTCCCAGTCACTGCCAATTTTCTGGATTAATCATCCAGGGGTCTCAAACCAAGTGGCAACAAATGACAAACACTAGCGTCGTGTCTGTGAGTCAGAAAGTTGTGTAGCAGTTTCAGTGTTCTGACGGGTTCCTGTACGTTGCCATGGCGTTACCGCAGCAGGGCTAAATGGTAATGATGCTGTTGAGCAGAGGTGGAGCACAGAGCGCCGGAGCCCCAAAATCATCAGGACGTTTAATACTGCAGCTGAAAATCGCAGTGGCAGGTTTTCCAAACTTAAACAGCCATCTGCACATCCACAATGTGTCATTTACACGTGTGATGAACAACATATCTTCATGTCAAAACTCCCAATCAAAACTGCAGTAGATAAAATTTTGAAGTATCAAAACTGCTGAAGAGGAACAAATAAATTCCTCTTCTTTATAGACCAAAAAGATGTGGCAGGAGAGAAAGCTTAATTTAAAAAAACAACTGCTATTTCTTTAAAAAGTCGTGTACATGTGAAATGAAGACAGGTCATTTCCTGGTACCATGTGACACCTGATTCCTTACTGGCTTGACTACGGCCCAAATGCACGACAGTGTGTACTGTATCTAGGCAACAAGGGTCCAATCAGAGAAGGCCGAGATGTGAGGGCAGGGCTCGATTTGAATGTGCAGCCAGGAAGTGATCACTGGGACTTTTGTTTCTTGGAGGGGGCCGGCAGAACTTGGACTGCTGATCAGAGTCACATTTCAGTCTTTTGGCAAAGCTAAAGCTTAAGAGTTTGCCTCCTGGTGGATCCTAGCACATGTACCTGGTGGCTCAGGTACATGTTGAGACAGTCCAGGATTTGTGAAGTCACGCAGACAACAATCCACTTAGCAATGGGGGAAAAGAAAAAAAAACAAAACAAAAACTTATGTCCATTGATTTCCAGTACATTGTCCCATGTGTGAAGACACTCCTGAATATTTGCAGCAGGAAGTTCTCATGTGAGGCATCAGTATCTTTAGCTGTCCATTAGTTCCTGTGGTCAGACAGCTTTGGTTTTGAAACATCCGCTTTACAACTCTGAACTGGAACAGATGGTGGAAAAATCATCCATAAGGATTAGAGTCCAGGATGACTGTCTCAGGTCTGACAGAGTTCATGTGCACTTCCATGGAATGCAGGAGGAACTGAACGGATGATTTTGGAAATCACTCCAGCTGGCCAGACGCCATGTCCACAACAGAACCCCAGTCTCAGTTCTCCCACTTCAGATGTTTTGAGGAAAACCTTGGGGTGATGTCTGTGAAACGTCTCTCCTGGTGTTGATTTGATCCAGTTAACACCACCTCAGTTACAGTGACAGACGTTACCTGCACAAACAAACAACTGGAAATCTTTGCAGGTTGGCACGCCTGTCAAAAACAGGCAAGGTCCGTTTGTCTTAAAAACAAAACGAAAAATTAGCACCAGCCAACACGTCAACATGAACAAAAGTCCAAAATGTCACATGACGACATGCCCAGTCTTTTTGCTCAAACACAGTCCCAAAAATAGATGGCCGTTTTCTGAATATAAAGCCCACAACAGTGACGTCACCAACACTCGAGTCCTGATCACTGTGCGGGTTCGAGCAGGACCATCCCTTTACAGGCAGAGGGCAGTGTGGGATTTAAACACTTTCAGGAGATGCAGAGTTTCAGCTTTTCTCTGAAAACCGGTGCTGCAGGAGGCTGGAACTGCAGCTGTTTCAAGGTGACGCTTTCACACTGTCCTCGTCTTCAAAATGGCAGATGGAAAAAAAGAGGGGGAGGAAAGAGTTGCACGCTTCCCCTTCCCTCATCCATCACCCCCACACACGCTACAGTCCAGTCTGGCTTAGATCAACCAGCAAGCTTCCAACCCCCGAGGACTTGGGTTACCATGACAACTGCGTGCTGCTGCAGTTATCACGGATGCCGCTGCTGTCGGCTGAGGTCTGGTGCAAGCTCCAGCTCCTGCTGGTTCAGCGTGCTGCAGGAAGGCTACAGGGGAGGCCGTGCCGACTCTGGGCCTAACTCAGGTACCAGCGGAGCACTGGGGCATAGCGAGACAGGAGTTGTACGAGGAGTAGGAGGAGGAGTGGAGGAGGTGTTGGTGGTGGTGGTGGTGGTAGTACGCAGCAGGTACCATTAGGGGCAATGGAAGAGGCATGGGCACCTTCATAACAAAGCAATCAATGGGGTTTTAAACAGCAATCACACCTTAAATACATATAGTGAGAGAGAAGTGTTCATGAACTGATATTTAAAATGGAAAGTGAGACAGAAGATGAACAACAGATAGAGGGGCAGAGGAAAGGGACCAAGTGAAAGAATAATATAATATAATACAACAGGCAGTGAAGAAACAAACCCTGACGCCTGTCTGCACACGCTGTCAGGGTCCATTAGCCATGCAAACCCCAGGAGGGAACCAAAACCCACAATCACACACAGTAAAGACATTTTCAATAACACCATCACATCAGAGAATGAATGCAGCTTACTGACGGACAAGAGAAAATAACTCACTTACTGAAATGTGACACTTCTAACGCTGAGCATCTACTTTATAAACAGCAGCAGAATGTGATGTGCAGGTCAGGTCAGTTCTGGGACCGTGATCTGTACCACATGATGCTGCATCTGCCTCCCTACGGAACCACAGAGACTCTTAGAAGTAACCATCTACATGCTGGAGCCAGGTGAAACAGGCTTCTCACTGACCTTCTCCAGCTGCTGGGGTCCTCACCACGGAGGCACCCATGTGCTGGATCATGACCAGAGAAACACACCACATGGTCGAAATGTCAAAACTGATGTTCCCTCAGAGTGCAGGTGATCCCCCTCGGAGTCTCCCCACATAACCGCTTGTCTGACACAAAGCTGTTCCAGCAGTACCCAAGGATCCTCCAATGAGATCAAATAAAGACATCCAGTCATGACTTGAGGCCACCTTGATCTACTGAACTGACACTATAAGCATTTATGTCTAATTTATTACTGCTGCCAGCCTGAGTTATCCCACAGCAACATCAGCACTTAAACCTTTGCAGGCACAGACAGACCAGACATATGCGCAAGACTTGATCTATGTAAATGAACTTGATGAAGACATTAATACAAAAGTAACTATGTAATCCAGATGGAAGATATTAGTTCACTACCATTTATTCCACAACCCAACTCAACCCCTACTTATTTACTCCTGTGGACACCGGAATTGAACAACCTGAGAATGTGAAGCTGTGAGGCCTACAGGACCATCACAGAGACCAAGTAATGCCTTTTTGAGACTCAAAGGTAAATGTTCGGGGTTGGGTTGGCCTTGAATGACCCTCTCGACTTAATGCCGTTGCCAACGCATGCTTCAATGAAAGAAAGAAGAGGCTCTTTAGTGAGAGCAAAGACCCAGACACCCCCCACCCTCTCGGAGACCTTACCTCCTCCAGGTGGCCCTCGCTGTTGTCTGGCTCGGCCCCGGAGGACGACTGCTGTGCCGCAGAACCCTCAGACTCCGGTTCCACCTCCGTCACTGCAGGTGCGCTGGGCTCTGACACTTCCCTGCAGGCAGAGAGGGAAAAGTGGAAAAGCTGGATTATTTACAAATCCAAGATGAGCACAGAATGGATTCTGAAGTAACAGTGTTGCTCCTGAGACACCAGCAGCAAGGTCCAGATGAGGCAAAATAAATGTGTAGAGGAAAACACTGCAGGGACCTCAGAGCCCAGTGATCTGGGTCAGCACCACTATAAATAACTTACTAGCTAACTGACACCGAGGGTCACAAACCCTCAAACTAACCCAGAGACCAACACTCAAACATTGCGCCACACAGATGCTCCACGTTATGTCATTACTTAAAAAAACACACCGGACTACTTTGCCAGCGCTAATGAAAACCTCCTACACTCCCTTATGTGTCGGCACAGGCAGCACCCTGTAGGTGGAGAATCATCTCACATCCTCAGACAGAGGGGAGAATTTCTACACTCAACAGAATATCACAGGGCTGTGAAATGAAAATTGTGAAATCTGAGGAAAATTTGCAGGGGGGGCACAGCGTCCAGGAGCCGGGGTCTAGGCCCTGTGGGGCCCCAGAATTAAATTTTTATCTAATGATACTTTTTCAGCATCTCCTGAAGAACAAATCTTAAAATGAGTGGATATTTAAATGATCCTACATTCAACCTTTTATTTGACCTGTCAATGATTATATTGAAATAACTGAATATGATGTGGAAGTAGGACCTGGAATGATTTTCCTTTTAATTGTAAACCAAATTATGCATTAACTCAGGACAATTAAACTACATGAAATTTATGAAGACTGAAAAGACTGTTACATTTCAAAAACCACAGCTGAAGCTTGTAGAATATTTGGAATATCATGGTAAAATATCAATAACATACCTTATAGTAAAAAGTCACTTATATTCTTGTGTAAATTCATGCAGCCTAAATCCATTCAAAGCCACAATGTCTTTTTTTTTTTTTACAATGAAAGAAAGTCTAGATTAGTGAAAAAAAGTCACATAAACTTGTCTAAAATCCTGTTTGAACACCGGAATGTTTATTTTCCAGGGAGATAAAAATTCTTACCGTGTTTCCTGAGAGGACACAGTTCACTTTTCCCGTTTCTTTTATCTTTCAGGTGTGTTGATGAAGCCAGCGACGATTCCACGGATTCTTGTCCTTATAAGACTTTTTCAAACCGTCTTTCTCGCCATCTTCTCTCTGTGTGACGTCGCTCCGTGACACAGACATGCTGCACAAATCTTTTAAAAACCTGAAAGCTCTAAAAGTTTGGGATGTCCACATGCTACGTTTAGCTTAAGCACCGCACAGGAGCCACACAGCATCGCCGCAGCAACCAACCAGTCCTGCTTTACGACAACTGTTGTAACAGCTACGCTTTGAGTGCCATTTTTCCTCAGCGAAACTCCGTGGATCCGAGGAAACTGATTTGTATCTGTGACACACAGATCAGTGTCCACGGACTTATAAAACTTACACGATGTCGTAAAAAAGAGAATGCTTTGTGATAAGCATTTTAAAAACTCAGTGATGTTAACGATTAAAGAATACATCACTAACACCCCACCCCCCTCCCCATGATGAAATCCGCGGAATTCTGGGATCCGCTGAGTTTTCACAGCCCTGATAACACAAACAGCAGAAAACAAAATTAAACAGACTCAAATATAATCATTTGAGCAAAACAGTTATCGACTGAGAGACAGATTCTCATCTCTGCAACATGTTTTTAATCAATGCACAATATTCCTTGAATATGAGAGCAAGAGAGGAAAAAAAACAAACAAGACACTCAGTTCTTCACAGAGCAGCATGAGGAAACAAGTCTGACTCACAAAATTAAATCACAAGTTCTTCAGAGTACACCATAAAAATATCCCCTTCCTCCTCTCCTCCAGTACCTGTTATTTGTGAATTAAGACAAAACCAATCCACACCTTCAATTTCCTTTCCACCATAACAAGTTTGCACATATTCTTAAAGAGTCTTAAAAACCTCAATGAGCGAAACAAACTGCTGCCTTTGTCTTTTTCTGAAGGTTCCCGGTTCAAACCCCACCCCTGCCACGTTTCTCCACCTAATGTGGACTTGCGTCAGGAAGGGCATCCAGTGTAAAACTTGTGCCAAATCAACCTGCACATCCACCTTGGATTTGCTGTGGCGACCCTGAATGAAAACAAGGGAGCAGCCAAAGAGACTTACGGTTTACTGGGTGTCCAAGAGGAGCAACCGCTTTCTTCCTGAAACCTCATTCCACCTCTTTCTCTAAAGATTAATCACTAGCAAAATGTTTATGCCTCATCCCAGCCCCAGATTCTAACAGCACAGTTTGTGGCTTTGGTGGGGGGTTAAAGGTCAGACACACACCTAGCAAAGATAGGATACAGATCAAGTGGACAAAAAGAAAGTTTAGACTCAAACTGAGCCTAAAAAGCATAAGCCAGTCACAGATCACAGATTTCACTGCAGTTGAATGCTGACAACAGTCCTGGTGGGAAAACATGACAGCAGCAAGCAGGAAGTGTGTATGTGTACAGGCAACTACTATTGCTTATAGTAAAGTTGAGGTGAGTACTCAATATGGAGCAAGCTATTACTGCGTTAAAGGGAAAAAAATGCTGATTTGATGCATTACAAAACACTTGAGAATGACACTGATACCAGAAACCTGACTGGTACATAAAGGACGGATCCACGGCCTCAGACATGTGGGAGTACATATACTGATTATACACAAGTGAATGTAAAAAAACATTTATTGGACTGTTGCAGGGTCGCCTCATACCAAAGACCTTTTGAGAGGCAAGCACGCTGAGGGCTTGTGCCACAACTCCCATCACCCAAAATGAATTCTATATGTGAGGGACCGCAATTAATCCACATGTCGTAAAGTTTTGTTTTTGGTATGGTCCTGCTTGTTGCCATTTTGACTGGAAACAAATCAAATTGAACACAGTCATATCCTACAGGAAGACACTGCTGGTGTCAGCAGGACAATTATGTCACACCATAAGGGGAGAACAGAAGTCTGCTTTAATGATCTCCCCTGACAAACAGCCAGATCATTAACAGCTACTACTACGCAAATTCAAAAATACATGACACTTGTGTGGGCTAGAAAGCAATGAATGAGTAAGACAGCCCATGTGTGGGCTCCAACTGGCAACAAATTAACTACTCCCTGTTAAAATTTCAATTTTATTCTCAACTGCTAGCTTTCATCAAGTGGCAAGACACAAGACAAGATGATGACGAAAGAGGGGAAAATAGACCCAAGTGGCAATCCATACGGAGCCATATTGATAATATGCAATTCCATCTGTAGCTGTGTTAATTATCCCACAGGGGTTTGTGGTGAGAAATATGAGACTTCTGAGCCCCAGGTTCGAATCCAATCACACATTTTTTTGTTGCACACCTTAACAAAAAAAAAAAAAAAAAAAAAAAAGTACATAAGACAACCATCATAGCATAGATAATGACATATTTTGGAAGCAGAGATCCCAACTTCCAAAGGTCATTTCAGCCCTATGGATAGGAAAAAAAAAAGATACGTAGCCTCAGAATCACGTGACCTAAACTGGCCAATCAGAAGTGCTGCGTGCGTACGACTAACCACGGCAAAAATCAGGTTCGATCTTCCAGACGTCTGGTTTTACATGAAATCAAAGGCCTTAACGTGTTCAATGAAAAGATGTTTGAAGCACCAAAGGATCGATCGATCGCTCTCTCTCACTCACACACCAGCCATCCACCATGTGAAAACCATCCGGCTGTCCGGACATGTCCCGCACATTTACCGGGTCAGTTAGCAGCGTGTAAACTCACATGAAGCCGCGGATGGCTTACCCATTTTTGTTGCCTTCTGATAGCATTATGGTCGGGCTTGAACGGGGGGAAACAACACGGTTTTGCTAATCGTTTATTCCGGACACGCGTGGGTGGCAGCCGTCGACGCGACAAGAAAGAAAGAAAGAAAGAAAGAAAGAGGGAGGGAGGGCGAGATCGGTGTCGTTTGTCTGCGTCGCTATCCGAGATGCTACGCTCGCAGGTCGGCCATGTTGGCTCTACAGACGCCAGGAGCGGTCAAGGATTTCCAAAATAAAAGCTCCTTTTCTGTGGGGAAAACGCCGCCTATTCTTCGCGATCGCTGACTGAAAACACGTATCAAAGGAGGACTCCTTCTACGTCGAGTCAAAAACACAACTGGTGCCGACGATGAACGGCAAAGACCGTGTAAAAAAAAAGTTAAAGAAAAAGGCGGGCGAGGACCCCGTTTTTCAGCAGCCACGCCGGCTGTGAGGCTGCCGCAGTGAACGCCTGATCAGAACTGCAGCAGCAGCCCGGATTGTTCCAAAAATGGATTCCTGCTGCACTGCCCGTGCACGCTCCGTTCAGTCGTGCACGTGGAGGCTTTTGACTATCTGCAACCAAACGCCAATAAACGACCTTCCACCTTTACTGGCAGCTCATAAACCTCTGTGCTCATGCTTGTCTCAGAAAAGAAGGATGTTCTTTTATTTATTAAGGAGGATTAATGAAAAGTGATGGAGCGAACGCAACTTTTCCAAATTACTTTGTCAAGGAAAATAAAGAGATATATGACAAAAGAAGTTGCAAATGGGTTTAATGATTATTTTTCAAATGTAGGATCAAGTCTGGTGGGAAATAAACCAATAGTAGAAGATAAATTACATACACTTGTAAATACGGTCAATAGTATTTTCCTGGACAGTGTAGAAAAAGATAAAATAAGAAATATTGTAAAAAACTGTGTAAGCAAAAGATCAACTGACCATGAAGATTCAGACATGATGACTGTAAAAAGTATAATAGAAACTGTTATTGAACCATTTACTTACATTTGTAATTTGTCTGTCAACAGGGATTTTTCCAGACGAAATGAAAATTGCCAAGGTAAGTCCCATTATATAAAAATGGAGACAAACAATTTTTCTAATTACAGGCCAGTGTCATTGCTTCCACAGTTTTCTAAAATTATGGAAAAAGTTTTTGTGACAATGTTGGATAAATTCATTGAGAAACATCATATTTTAAATAATGCTCAGTATGGATTCAGAACAAAACATTCGACAGCTATGGCAATTATGGAATTAATAGAGAAAATATCAACAACAATAGAAAATAAGGATTATTTTGTAAGTATTTCTATCGACCTGAAAAAGGCTTTTGATGTTATCGACCACTCAAGATTGCTTTACAAGTTACAACAATATGGAATAAGAGGTGTTGCACATCAGTGGGTAAAAAGCTACTTAGAAAATAGAAAACAGTTTGTTCAGATAAATAATACCAAATCAGAATTGTGTAACATTATTTATGGAGTACCACAAGGATCGGTACTTGGACCCAAACTGTTTATTTTGTATATTAATGATTTTGTGAATGTATCTAATGTGCTTGGCAGCATTTTATTTGCTGATGATACAACGCTGTTTTACTCTGGATCAGATATACAGGAGGTAGCACAAGTGATAAATACAGAGTTGAAAAAAGTTAAATATTGGTTTGATATAAAGAGATTGTCACTAAATATTAATAAGACAAATTTCATATTGTTTAATGATAGAGCGAAAGAAAATAATGTGTCATTACAAATAGATGGAATGGATATACAAAGGGTAAAAGAAATGAAATTTTTAGGAGTCATGATTGATGAAGATCTTACATGGAAGTCACACATAAATTACATAAAAGGGAAAATAGCAAAAGCCATTGCTGTTTTGCATAAAGTAAAATACTCATTAAATAGTTATGGTTTATTAACATTGTACAATTCATTGATTGTTCCATATTTAACTTATTGTGCAGAAATCTGGGGATCAACATATACAACTTATACACAACTTTTATTTATTCTGCAGAAAAGAGCTTTAAAAGTGATTAGCAACAATGGTTTTAGAGATCCATCTAATCCATTGTTCATTAAGTATAGGGTACTTAAATTTCATGATTTAGTCGATTTGAAAATATTACAAACAATGCACCAAGATAATAAAAATACTTTACCAACAAACATTCAAAATATGTTTGAAAAAAAAGAGTAAGTAGTTATAAACTGAAAGGAATCTTAAAAAACTAAGATACAGAACCAAAGTAAAGGAACGGAGTATTGCAGTAAATGGTGTAAAATTATGGAACAATCTCAACAAAGAAATCAAAGAATTAAGGTTGCTTAAGTTATTTTAAAAACGTATTAAACTAGATCTATTAAGTAAGTATGAAACTATGAAATAAGTCAGTGGGCTGTGTGAAAGCCAAAAAATGTAATCTGTTAATGTTTAAAATGTTTTAAGTTTAAAATGTAACCTGTCAGAGATGTAATCTACTAAATAATGGTCATAATTATGAAATAAGTCAGTGGTATGTGACAAGTCAAAGAAATGCAATCTGTTAAATAATGTCGAATAATGACGCTGGATATTGAAAGATTGTATTGTAAAAAGGGGCAGAAAACATAAGACTTGTTCTCTCTGCTCTTTTTCATTCAGGTGATTTGTGATGCTTTATTTCTGCTTTTCTGTTTTTTTTCTTTTAAATGAATGAAATAAATATTAAAGAAAGAAAGAAGAAAAAAGCACACTTTAAATAAGCAATTTCTGCAAATGACTTAATGACAAGCAATGTACAGACTCTACACTGAGTGCACCTTAAGATGCACCGAGCTGCGCCAAATAATGCGTGCGGACTCTGTGCAGCCTGTGCACCTCACGAGATACTGGACACAGCAGGACAGACGTCAACTAACCAACATGTGCCTTTGGAATACAGTTTTCCGTCTCAAATAAATGTATTTTCCAGAGTTTTATGGAGCCCACCTGAATGGAGCGTGCCCCTTTTTGCTGGAGCCAAGGTGAGAAGGGATCCGTTTTTTTACTATCGCCATCTTGTAACAGCCTATATTTAACTGTTGGTTTGTCAGTGACTTACTTTATTTTGCAGGGGTGGTGGCCAAGTGGTTATTGCACTTAGTTTCAGTGCAGAAGGTTTGCAGTTCCAACCTCCACCCCTGCCACATTTCTCCATTTAATGTGAAGTTGTGTCAGGAAGGGCATCCGGCGTAAAAGTTGTGCCAATTCAACATGCAGATCCACCTCGGATTTGCTGTGGCGACCCCGAGTGCAAAGGAGAGAGCAGCCGGAGGGACTTACTGGTTTGTCAGTGAGGCAGGTCGAGCAGTCTGGTGAGTATTCATTCCGTAGCTGAAACAACTCCATCGTGCACCATCCTCACAGCTGTAAAGTCGGACGGACATTACACCACAAAACCATACAAACATGGTTCACACCAGGGCCGCAGAGTAACACACGCTGTGTTACAGCAGATGCAGAGCAGTGAGACCGCAACACTTTGAGCACTTCAGTGTGACATATTTCCGGTATTACATCATAAAGTATAGTGTGCGGTGCTGCATATGTATTTTTACACGTAGAGAGGGAGCTATACACATGCACAGACAGGCAACACACACATACACACACACACACCCAGGTCAACAACAGATTCACCCTCCACCAACGTCCAGAACAAATGTGTGTGAGGTGAAGAGGTTTTTTGTTAAAATCATAAACAAGAGCAGAAAAGAAGAAAAGAAGTGGCACCTTGAATGTCTGTCACACACACTATATGTCGTCTGCAAGGTCACGCGGTGTCCAGGAGATACATTTGCATGACATACAAATTATTCTTGCAATGTGATAAAGTCACGTGCACAACATAAGTGCTTCAATATTTTTTACAGCGCACACAGCTGAGTCAGTGTTACAGGCGAGGTGCTGGTTTTTCTTTGTCCACACAAACCTCTGCTCAATGAACACTTCAACGTATGTTATTATCCACAAAACCAGTAACAACGCATCGAATTGAGGGTGTTATTTCGGTTGTCAATTCTCTGTGGATCCTTAACTGTGCACAAATTAATCAAACATGGGAAATATTTATATCGTCTGGTCACACAGCAGCATTCTGAGTGCTAAATAAATAAATCAAACATATCGTTTGGTGTCACAGCAGCATTTTGAGTGCTAAATAAATTTATCAAACATGGGAAATATTTATATCGTCTGGTCACACAGCAGCATTCTGAGTGCTAAATAAATAAATCAAACATATCGTTTGGTCACACAGCAGCATTTTGAGTGCTAAAGAAATAAATCAAACATATCGTTTGGTCACACAGCAGCATTTTGAGTGCTAAAGAAATAAATCAAACATATCGTTTGGTCACACAGCAGCATTTTGAGTGCTAAAGAAATAAATCAAACATATCGTTTGGTCACACAGCAGCATTTTGAGTGCTAAAGAAATAAATCAAACATGGGAAATATTTATAACGTCTGGTCACACAGCAGCATTTTGAGTGCTAAAGAAATAAATCAAACATGGGAAATATTTATAACATCTGGTTACACAGCAGCATTTTGAGTGCTAAATAAATAAATCAAACATATCGTTTGCGCACACAGCAGCATTTTGAGTGCTAAAGAAATAAATCAAACATGGGAAATATATCGTTTGGTCACACAGCAGCATTTTGAGTGCTAAAGAAATAAATCAAACATGGGAAATATTTGTATCGTTTGGTCACACAGCAGCATTTTGAGTGCTAAAGAAATAAATCAAACATATCGTTTGCGCACACAGCAGCATTTTGAGTGCTAAAGAAATAAATCAAACATGGGAAATATATCGTTTCGTCACACAGCAGCATTTTGAGTGCTAAAGAAATAAATCAAACATGGGAAATATTTGTATCCTTTGGTCACACAGCAGCATTTTGAGTGCTAAAGAAATAAATCAAACATGGGAAATATATCATTTGGTCACACAGCAGCATTTTGAGTGCTAAAGAAATAAATCAAACATATCGTTTGCGCACACAGCAGCATTTTGAGAGCTAAAGAAATAAATCAAACATGGGAAATATTTATATCGTTTGCGCACACAGCAGCATTTTGAGAGCTAAAGAAATAAATCAAACATGGGAAATGTTTATATCATTTGCGCACACAGCAGCATTTTGAGAGCTAAAGAAATAAATCAAACATGGGAAATGTTTATATCGTTTGCGCACACAGCAGCATTTTGAGAGCTAAAGAAATAAATCAAACATGGGAAATATTTATATCGTTTGGTCACACAGCAGCATTTTGAGTGCTAAAGAAATAAATCAAACATGGGAAATATTTATATCGTTTGGTCACACAGCAGCATTTTGAGTGCTAAAGAAATAAATCAAACATGGGAAATATTTATATCGTTTGGTCACACAGCAGCATTTTGAGTGCTAAAGAAATAAATCAAACATGGGAAATATTTATATCGTTTGGTCACACAGCAGCATTTTGAGTGCTAAAGAAATAAATCAAACATGGGAAATATTTATATCGTTTGGTCACACAGCAGCATTTTGAGTGCTAAAGAAATAAATCAAACATGGGAAATATTTGTATCATTTGCGCACACAGCAGCATTTTGAGTGCTAAAAAATTGTAGCCTCATATTTATTTGTCTGTCACTTGAGCTCTACATGTTCCACAGATGGGATAACCTGTGGAGCAGAGAGCGGCGCACACCGTAACGTACATTGTGGGTGCAGTCCTTCTACATTATGCTGATGACATGCTGCATTACATTGATAAGGCACTATTACATGGTATCGTCATGTAGCGTACAGCCGGCTTAAGTATTCTACTCTCATTCTAAGACTCAGCTTCACAAGGTGCTAAACATGAGAGTGTTTTATCAGGGCTTCAAACCAGAACATTTCTTCACTAGTTTCATTCCAAGTACAATTTGTATTTCAACATTTCTGGTTTTGAGTTGCGCCTTAAAATTACTACTCCCAAACTGGTCAGACCCAAATAAAATACCAGTTGCATGTCAGGCTGTGTGACATAACAATATGTAACTTTTGGATGTTGTGAAAATATCTCTTCATGTAAGTTATCGTTGACTCTACATTTTGTCACTAATGCCGCCGTTAAGCTAGGCTAATCTGGGCACGCTGGAGATGACTATTTCAAACATTATTTATCTTTGAGTTTATTCTGTCTGTTAAACACTGATGATGATGAATAAGACCAACATTTATAAGGTACGTAGCACACAAATAAAGAGACCACACCACATTTCAACTTGATCTCCTGCTGCTGGTTAGTGTCTCTCTGGATTCAAAGATGTGCAAGATGTTCAGAGAAAGACAAACTGAACACAGCAGTAAGTTATTGCAAGCATAAAATATCTTCACTTGTAATAAAAAAAACAACAAAAAAACATAAGGCTATCAATTATCTGACATCATTTTTTTGAAAACACATGTTCGAGAACATTTCATGTTTTGTTTGGTTCCGAGTAATATTATTATCCACTATTCCTGGATTTTGTTTTTGTTCCTTGAACTGGTTCAAATTACTGACCTTTTTGTGAGAAGTGGTTTTCTGCTCCGCTTTACTCACAGCAGCCTGTTTTCTTCCTCTGCCTTTGGTCCACGATCATCCTCTGTGAGACGATTCAAAGCAAATACTATGAAAGGCAAATCCCAAAGAGCTTTTGCTTTAAAACTTCATGTCAAGGAATAGAAGACCACGTAAGACAGGTATGTTTTCTTCTATTGGAAAATTGTAGCTAAATAGAGGAAAATTAAACTGTAATATGTAGCATCTTGCACATGGCTGCTCCTTCGATGAACCTGCTTCTTTGCCATTAGCACTTTAGCTCACACGATGCCCTTAATAATGACTGACATCTACTCTGCATCACCATGACAACTAACCTTCAACTGTCTTGCAGGGATTGATTTATCTGGGAGGAAAAGGACTGTGATGAGGATGAAGAGGACTCGGATTTGGAGTCAGAGTCCGATTGAGGACGCCGAGTCTTGGGCTGTAGCTAGTGCGCTCTCGGCCTCGGTGCAGGCTGCAGGTCTTGACGGAGAAACGTGGGGAGGCGAGTCGTCCTTGAGGACAGATCTCTCAGGCTCACTCTGGTTCACTGTGGACTCATCAGAACCGTCCCGGGTGTGAGACGGCTGGACCATTCCAGCATCCTCTCTGCTTCCCCCTTGTGAAACGTGGCCATGTTTGTCTGACTCATCCCGTCTATTGTTGCGCTTGTTTTCTAGCCAAGGCTCTCCCCCCGTCTCCTCCTCTCCTGACTCTTCTCTGTTTTTCCATCTCCTCTTCCAGGTGCCGTTCTTCATCCTCTTCTGGTTGCTTCCTCTCCTTTTCCTTCTGTTCTTCCTGTTGTTCTTGCACTCTCTCCTTTTCTTCGTCTCTGTCCTCTTGTTGCATCCTTTTGTCCAATCTCTGTGGCGGTGATCCACAAGACTCTGCGGTCCCAGCAGGGGTGACCAGCCCAGTTGTGGAGTGCGCCATTTCTTCAACAACCGAATCAGGCTCGGCTGCACCAAAAGCCCCCTCTGCTTCCATCTTGTGCACGAGCAGAGACAGGGGTCCCGGTCTCCTCTTCATGGGAGGCTCAGGACTGCTGGAGCGATAGCTGGAGTCTGAGTCTTGTCTCTGCATGGCGGGAGGTGAGAAAGACGCCATACCTCGGCCGCCTCCAGCATCTTCTTCGTCTCCATCAGGATCATCGGTGTCTGGTGGGCTCTGTTTGGGTGTGTCAGGAAGAGGGAACAAGAGCTCTGGGGGCGGTGAGGGGGGAGGAGTGGGGTGGCGTAGCTGCATTGGGTTTTGATGAACCTGCGGGGGAGGTGGGATGTGCTGCGGCAGCTGGAGCTTACGTTTAGACCTCGCGACTGTTGATGGGACACTAGGGGGCAGGAGCTGCGGCGGGACTCTGCGAGCCTTTCGTACCCGACCAGGACAGGGGCCCCAATCCTCGTCATCATCACTTTCATCATCACCATCATCATCTTCGCCACTGTCCTCGTGTGTACGAGCTCCTGCTGAGTGGCTCAGGTGGAGGACGGGACAGGCTGATCCTGGTTCGCTCGGCGCAGTCCCCTCCTTCTCCTGGGCTCGAGGCACTTGAGGGGGCAGCCCCTGACGGTCAGGCTGACCGAGGACTCGCACTGACAAGGAGGCCACAGCACGGGGAGGAGAGGGGGCTGGCGGCTCCTTGAGTCCCAGCGGGAAAGTGGCTCGCTGCGTGCCATTTCCTGGAGCCTCAGAGGACTCTCGCTGCTTGAGGACAGCGGTGCGGCGCACGTCGGGACCACACGCCTTCATGCCATGACTCAATAATGGGCCGCCTCCTCCTCCTCCCTCCTCCTCCTCCTCTGTCCTCGTCAGTGGGTGCTGAAACGAAATGCAGTAAAATGTTGTAAACATATTTGCATAAGAAAAAAAAAAAAAAAAAAAAAAAAAAAAACGCATGTAGAGATGTTCCTGCAACACAGAAAAACTAAACACTATTTAAATTTTTTTTTTTTTTATAAATTTCCCCGTATACACACACATCCTGAGGTCACTCACTTTTCCAGAACTGCTGGAAGAGCTGTCGTCGTCTGAGCGGTCGTCGTCATCATCTGCAACTGCAGAGCTTTCTGCCAAACACACAGCAGGGGTCAAAGGTCAACATGCACAAAAAGACAAGGAGAACCAAAACCTCAGCTTTAGCCTGTGCACTGGGTTTTTACAGACTGATTTTTTTTAAAAACTGTATTTTTATGACTGCACTCAAACTCATTATTTAACCCTCTGAATGCTTTTGTTTACTCATGAGCACCATATGCTGTCAGAGTCTTTTCTCTCTGATTCAGTCTGCAGCTCAAAGATTCTCAAAGTTTCCATCACGACTGTTGGCCAAGTCCTTCAAGCCTTCATAGGTTGTCTGAGGAGTGTACAATCTAATAAAATTATTTATTTTCATTTTTCTAACAGGATCGCAACTATCTTATTTTTGCTGAAATCTTAAAACATAAGTAGAAGAAAATAATTTTGACATCACTTTTGTTTTAAGCTTAGACTTCATTATTTGCATGCATGATTAGTTTAGGGCTCGTTGGAAACTTGAAAACCTGACAATTTCCATTTTTATCATTTCTGCCTTTGCCTAATTTTGTTGATTTTATTCTTAAAGAAAATATGCACATCACACCAGCCGTGGAGGGATATAAAGTTTAATGGTACCTTTTGTACTTTTATTATCACAGATAGTTGACAAAATTTTCACCATCAAAAATAAGTATTTATTTGGTAACATATGATGCTACTGGTCTACTTTGGTGAACATGCCACCATAAATTTGACTGATGTGCAACACTGTTCTATTTGTTGAGTTACTAGGAGGGACTGAGCACCGTGACCAGCGTTGGGTTTCTGATGCTTTGGTTGTTTGTTATTTGTATAAAATTGACGTTATACCATCGTCTTCATCTTCTTGCTGAGCTTCTCTCCCCAGCTCCTGTCTCAAGAGCTCCTGCTGCTTTGCCATGTACTGTTTTACGAAGCTGTTGTGGCTCATCTCCTCTGCAATCTACCACAAAAAATAACAACAGTTATCACATTACATTCATTATTCTTATTATTTATTATTTACTTAATATTACTTATTATTCTTACTTATCAATAAAATCCATATTAACTGTGGCATTACACCATGGGTTAAAGCAATAAATTTCATCTGACATTTTTTCCCTAAAATGTGGCGTAGTGGGGACACACTGTTTTTTCCTCAATAATACAATAAACACATTATACAGCATACAAATCAATTCTAAATAGCCTCTAAGGAGAGACAGACAAAGCATAAAAAGAATGCAAAACCTGAACATAAAGAATGCAAAACCTGAACATAAAGGTACATAAAAGGGTGGTGGGGGGTGGGTTGTAGTCTTGATTCTGGGGGGTCTGTGGGTGCTCCCCCAGAACATTTTTTTAAAGACCAAGTCAAATTTTGTGTATTCTGGTGAATTTTAATGAGTATGAAGCCCTCTGAATCAAATAAAACTCACTTCAATCTGTGAAGTAAAAACATAGTATTGATTATGGGGGGTCTGGGGGATTACCCCCAGAATTTTTTTTTTAAGAGCAAGTCAAATTTTGTATATTCTGGTGAATTGTAATGGGTATGAAGCCCTCAAACAAATAAAACTCACTTCAATCTGTTAAGTAAAAACATGGTATTGATTATGGGGGGTCTGGGGGATCGCCCCCAGAATTTTTTTAAAAAAAGCAAGTCAAATTTTGTATATTCTGGTGAATTTTAATGGGTATGAAGCCCTCTGAAACAAAGAAAACTCACTTCAATCTGTGAAGTAAAAACACACTATTGATTATGGGGGGTCTGGGGGTCCTCCCCCAGAAATGTTTTAAAAAAGCAAGTCAAATTGTGTATATTCTGGTGAATTTTAATGGGTATGAAGCCCTCTGAAACAAAGAAAACTCACTTCAAACTGTTAAGTAAAAACACGGTATTGATTATGGGGGGTCTGGGGGATTTCCCCCAGAATTGTTTTTAAAAATGCAAGTCAAATTTTGTATATTCTGGTGAATTGTAATGGGTATGAAGCCCTCAAACAAATAAAACTCACTTCAAACTGTTAAGTAAAAACATAGTATTGATTATGGGGGGTCTGGGGGCTCGCCCCCAGAATTTAAAAAAAAAAAGCAAGTCAAATTTTGTATATTCTGGTGAATTTTAATGGGTATGAAGCCCTCAAACAAATAAAACTCACTTCAAACTGTTAAGTAAAAACATAGTATTGATTATGGGGGGTCTGGGGGATTGCCCCCAGAATTTTTTTAAAAAAAGCAAGTCAAATTTTGTATATTCTGGTGAATTTTAATGGGTATGAAGCCCTCTGAAACAACGAAAACTCACTTCAAACTATGGGGGTCTGGGGGTGCTCCCACAGAATTTTTTTTAAAAGAGCAAGTCAAATTTTGTATATTCTGGTGAATTTTAATGAGTATGAAGCCCACTGAAACAAAGAAAAGTCACTTCAATCTGTGAAGTAAAAACACACTATTGATTATGGGGGATCTGGGGGTCATCCCCCAGAAATTTGTTAAAAGAGCAAGTCAAATTTTGTATATTCTGGTGAATTTTAATGAGTATGAAGCCCACTGAAACAAAGAAAAGTCACTTCAATCTGTGAAGTAAAAACACACTATTGATTATTGGGGATCTGGGGGTCCTCCCCCAGAAATTTGTTAAAAGAGCAAGTCAAATTTTGTATATTCTGGTGAATTTTAATGGGTATGAAGTCTTCTGAAACAAAGAAAACACACTTCAAACTCAAATAAAGTCAAGTAAAAATTCTTTGTCTTCTGTAGTATTTTGATTTGTTCTAATCCGGTGAATACACCAAATGGGTGCTGTGTCACTGTACAGTCAATAAAATACAAAATTAGGGCCTAAAGCAACTGACAACATTGTCCTGCTGTGCACAAAGTAACACTGTCACCAGTTTTGAAACGCATGCACACTGAGAAACTCAAAACTGGCTTATTCCATTTAATCTGTAAAATGCCTCTCACTCAAACAAACTTGGGCTGCAACTAATGATTATTTTAGTAATCGATTAATCTTTTTTTTTTTTACTTGCACGTGAGTCTTGCCATTATTTCTTGAAGTGAGTTATTAAAAGGCCTTTATCACGCAACAATCAACATTTGACCTTGTAATAAAGTTATGATGTTATATTCTCGTCAAAACATACCTCGAATAATGTTTTGTTTTATTTTGAGAGTTTCCATCAGGTTTCATCCAATTATGAGCATTTTTAGATGCCTACAGAAAACTATCTCAACCACTGACAACATATTACAGCAAGAGTCCACAAAAGTATTTTAAAGGCCTGACTAAAGTGTAATATGTGATCGTTAATAAGTTATTTTCATGAAAAAGACACAAATGTGCAGTTTACTGCATTTTATTTTTTTGTGTAAAAACACAGCTTAGATGTGGTTTGACTGAAACAAATTGTCATTAAACTTAACCAGTTGTATATAATTCTCGTTTTACATTACTTAGTCCACATTTCATTTTATCTTATGTTTATATTAGTTGTGCATATAATCTGAATTATTTACCGTTAAATTTCACGATCTTTCATTTGGCTAAAAATTACTCGCACCACGGAAAGCACCTTTTTGTAGTTGCCACTCAAATCTCGTTTTAATGAAATTACAATGACAATAAAAGAAATTCTGATTCTTCTGATTATTATTAATATACTAAATAAAAATTATAATTCGTAATACATTTGACTCTTTTATGACAACAAACACTAAGCCATTATTTATTATACAGAAAACATGCACACAAACTGGGCTGAGATGCAAACAGCTTAATGCTAACTTTATCATTGAAAACGCCATAGACATTGGTCCCGTTTTAAGTTATAAAATACATCTATCATTGTTTTAGAAGACCATAACAGGTCGGTTTAATATAAAAAAGGTAAATATTACTCACAGACATATGCTCTTTAGGGTTTTAGGCGGGGAAAATTAAGATAAAGCGACAAACCATCGAATCAGAGTCGGATCATTGCTTCATTGGTTCAACAGCAAAGCCAACCCGCTCTACTTGGGAGTGTCTGCCAATGTTCCCACGAAGACAGAGAGGAGAAGGACCGTGGCTCATGGCAAGCAGTAAACAGAGCGGAGAGGAGTGAAAATTCACACAGTCCCTTCCTCCTCAGTCCACGCTGACATTGCTGCTGTTTTGATTAGCACAGAATGGGATGTGCTTTGACAGTGAGACTATCATATTTCGGCCCCAAAACACGCATGACACCACGTGCGCACACGTATGTGTGGTTAAATTTTCCAAATGACGGAAATCCGTCGCGGTGACGGAGAACTTTAACCCATGCATTACACAGTTAACATTTAATATAAAATGTCTCTGAGGATTTAAAAGGACTGAAAGTGATTAATTTTATCCAAGATGCTAAACAGCATCTTGGATAAAAAATTTTTTAAAAGGACAATGTGCGTCATTCTAATGTCACAAGATAACAAAACATGCAATTTACGCACATTTCTAACAAACACTTCCTGTTTATTTAATTCTGTTACATTCATAACAAATATACTTGATCCTTGAAATGGTGACATGACACAAAATACGAGGTCTATTAGAAAAATATCCGACCTTATTATTTTTTTCAAAAACCATATGGATTTGAATCACGTGTGATTACATCAGACATGCTTGAACTCTCGTGGGCATGCGAGAGTTTTTTCACGCCTGTCGGTTACGTCATTTGCCTGTGCGCAGTCTTTGAGTGAGGAGTCGCCCACCCTCTCGTCGTTTTTTTCATTGTTTAGGAATGGCTCAGAGACTGCTGCTTTGTTTGATCAAAATTTTTTCAAAATTGTAAGGCACAACTGAGTGGACACCATTCGATAAATTCAGCTGGTTTTCTGTAAAAATTTTAACGGCTGATGAGGAGATTTTGGTGTGGTAGTGTCGCCGTAAGGACGGCCCACGGCGCCTGACGGCAATCTGCGCATCAAGGCGGCAGCGTCTCGCCTTTCAAGTTGAAACTTCCACATTTCAGGCTCTGTTGACCCAGTAAGTCATCAGAGAACAGAGAACTTTCAGAAGAAGTCGGCATGAGGAGTTTATTCGGACATTCCATTGTTAATGGACATTTGTAATGAAAGAACGTGCGGGCAGAGTCGCATGTCGGGCCGGACCCAACCGCGGGGGGTCGCGACAGGAAAAACACCTCCGTTGGAAACCTTAACGGGCAAGTTGGAACATGCCCAAGCTGTTAAACAATTTCTCAGTTACTCACTTGTTGAAAGCCATCAAAAGCCGCCTGAATTTTACAAATGGTTTTCAACACGGAGGTGTTTTTCCTGTCGCGGCGCACACAGATTTGCCGAGTCGTCACGGAAACAACGCGGCGAATTTGCGCGAACGTCTTTCATTAAAAAATGTCCTTACACAGTGGAATGTCCACATAAAGTCCTCATGCCGGCCTCTTCTGAATCTTCTCTGTTCTCTCACGACGTCCTGGGTGAATTAAGCCTTAAATTAGGATGTTTTCAGCTCGAAACAGGCCGACGACGGCGCCTGGAAGCGCTGCACGACGTCCCGCTCCGCGGGAAGTCCTTACAGCGACAGAAACACCCCATAATCTCTCATCAGCCATTAAACTTTTCACCGAAAACCATCTTAATTTCTCGAATAGTGTCCACTCGGATATTCCTCACAGGTCCAGAAAAAATTTAGATAAAGCAACACGCGCCGTCTCCAGCAGCGTGTGAAACAAAGGAATTCAGCCGAGAGGGCGGGACCCACATCTCACTCAAGGCCTGCCCACAGGGAAATGACGTCACCGACACGTGTGAAAAAACTCACGCATGCGCACGAGGGTTCAAGCATGATTGGTGTAATCGCACGTCATTCAAATCCATATAGTTAAAAAATAAAAGGGTCGGTTTTATTATCTAATAGACCTCGTATTTGAAGTCTGGGAACATGTGTCCCCACATCCAGACACTATGGTCCTGGATGGCAACCACCCAGACTGTCTGCTGCAAACAGGTGAAACATGGGCATGTCCTTGTCTTTCTCCAGTCTCTGGGGTCTGAACACCTGTGTGCTGGATCATGTCCAGAGAAACTCACCACATGGACTAAATGTAGTGTCTGATGTTCCCTCATGGTGTCAGTGATCCTCCTCATCTGAGTCTCACTAAGTAACCATTTATTTGACACAAGTCATTCCATCGGGACCCCAAAGATCCGCCACAGACACCTGGCAGCAAAGACATCCAGTCCTCATCTTAGGTCACCAGTTAGAGTCCCAAGTCTAACAACCAGACAATAAGACAGGACTTTGTTATGATATCAGCATCATCAAACACTTTCAACCTTTGGACCTGATGGCTCTGTACCATCTTTCCAGATGTCATGGACCTAGAGACATGGATGTCACTGCTGAGATCAGTAAATGTCTGCACAAGTTCAATACGTTCACCCATACCAGATGCATTTTCTGATGGACGAGTTCAAGAAGTTACTGAAAGCTTGGATCCAAGAAGCACTTGAGAAGTGCTGCAATCAGAGTATCCACTGATTGTGCAACGATCACAGCATTGTCCACAAAGTCAAGCTCAGTAAACCTTTCATTACAACAAAGACACCTCAGCCACTGGTTTCCACAACCCAACCAGCACCCAGTCCCACGCAACAGGGTAACAGTTCGAACACATCCTGAGGAACGCCAGAATTAACTGGGGAAAAATATAAATCTGATATCAGACCACATTCTCCAGAGCACTCACTGGATCTGTGAACAGGCTGGCTATGATGCAGAGTCACTTCTTGTGGCTTCTTCAACACGTGGCAATGAGCCAGCTGTCTGTCTGAGTGACTGCCACCCAGGACCACAGGTGGTTCTGAGCAGACCTCACACTTGTAATATTTCCGGTTACCTGAGAATTGGGTTGCAGGCGGCTGTGAGAGGCAGATGATTTCTGCAGATTCTCCAGCATCAGAGCCTGCAGGGAACAAGGTGGCAACAGCAGGAAGAAAATTCAGAAAACACGTCGCAAATAACCTCAAGCCAGGTATTTCTACTTACTCTGAAACTCTTTATGGCTTTTAAAACTTTTGTACGGTGTGTGACTCAGTTTAATGCCGCTATATTTGTGTATTTTTTGCACAGGGTAAATTATGATAAACTTGGCCGTTTTAATACAGGTTCACAAGTTATGCAAGACATGTATAATCAATTACAAGAAATAAGATGACTTAATGCCAAAAAGGTTCCTAAAAATCAACTTATTTCACAACATAAATGTTTTTTTTTTTTTTAAATGATTCTCTGCTTCTGTGTCATTGCATCTTTTTCCTTTTACTGAAGCAGATGTCCTCCTGACTGAGTCTGTTCTGCTGGAGGTTTGTTTCTCTTGAGACGTTTTGTCGTGAGGTGGGTTAGATGATCTAAACAGCACTCTGAGATGACATCTGTTTTGAAATAGAATACCTGTGCACCTCACCTGTCCTTCAAAAACACCTGTGACCAGGTCTCATGTGGAACGAACCTGTCCTCAAGAAGCTAAGCAGGTCATGGAGTGACCTCTCTTTGGATGGGATACCTGCCTATCACCTAACACAGCTTTCCCCATGAGAAACTGAAAATAAACAGCATTTCTGCAGTCCTTTGATAATCTTCATTGTGTCCAAAAGCAGTTTGAATTCAAGCTAACTGAAATGAAACTGGCCCCATTTACTGACTCAATCTCTTGCTAAATTTATTGTACTTCACATAATTTTAGTAAACACTCAACAACAAAAAAATTAATGTATAAACATTAATACAGATGATCACCCACCTCAAATGAAGAGGTAGTTAGTTCTTAAAAAAAAAAAACAACTATTATTCACCACATTATGGCACGAAACAGCCAAGAGCATCGTTTTCAAATTCTCTGGCAAATATGTGCAACTCTGTTATACACCTGTGAGCAATTTTAATCTTTACATGAAAATGTCCTAAACTAATGCATTGAATAGTTTATTTACAGAAACCAAAAACCCTATAATATTATAAGATACCTGAGAAACAAGTTTACTGCAAGAATGTCACCCAAACAAGACGAATCACAGCACATCTCACTTTGATAACAAATATGTTTTTGGCATATTTTGAGCACAATAATGTACATGTGGCACATTGCAACAGTGCAGCACAGATGAAGAGGACGTAAACTGCAGAAGTGCACCATGCTGACCTCGTACATGCAGCCATGGATAATAACAGTGTTTGTAACACAAGACGGAATTGCCAAATTTGAAATTATCAACTCTGAAATGCAGCTATGAAAAAAAAAACAAAAAAAAACAAAAAACAACTCGGTTTAATAAGTGCATCTAATGTGGTAAAGACAACAATGGCAATGTTTAGCAATAGCAGCAAAGCAGAAGAAATGTTGTATTGTTCTTTATTGTGTGCCCCGGTGCAGGAAGGAGCAGTGGTGGTTTTACTTGGGCTGAGTCATACTGACTGTGCAGAGTAACATCAGAATCAACCAACATACTGCCCCAAAATTAACTGTCTATTTTCTCACAGCTGATAATAAGGTTCGGTGAACAATTACAATGGCTGCAAGTGACTTAAGGCAACACATCTAAATAAAATCTGTAGTTTTTCTCAAAGCATTTCCTTTCAGACATTAATGGCATGAATGTCACTCCATATCTCTGAACTGAGCTCAGCTGGCTGCACGTCAACATCAGTGTAATTCATAAAGAACGCAGGACGTCTCATTTTGGGAGAAAAAAAAAAGAAAGTTTTAGTCAACTGTAGTTTATTGTTTGTATTACAACATTTGGAAAGAGGTGTCATTTGATTTAAACAGTGATTCACTTTGAAGTTAATACCGGCCTGACTCTAACGTGACTCGGCAGAGCACGATGCAGTGTTTGGAGCTGTGTGAACGGAACCGAGGACTATTCTCATTTCTTGCCTGCAACAAGACAAGAGTCCCAGCTAGTGACTTTAATCCGCACAAAAGTGACTCATGATTGACATTTTTAAACACAGTTAAATCAGTTTGAAAACCACTGGTTTACAATATTAAGTATAGGTGGGACCCTCATTACCCCGAGGTCTCATTAGCTCGAAGAGACAGAGGCAAAGTTATCAGCTGCCATCATTTTCAGAGTGGCCATCTTACAGCAACAAGATATGTCGTAGCGATACCGCCAAGATGGTTTTGCATGCTGTCCTACACAGTTGTATTTATGTATAAATGGAGTAAGTTTAACATTTTTCCTGTTATATTTACTTAAAGCTCGCAAGAAATAAATATTTATGTGTCAGGTGTGTGTATATCAAATGTTTTACTCCCCAAGATCTGTTCTTGCCACCCCCCACCCCTCAAAAAAAAAAAAAAAAAAAAAAAAAAAAAAAAAAAGGAAATCGACATTGATCAGGCTTCAGTTGTAACTGCGCCAGAACATCCCCCCCCGCCCCGCCCCCCGGAACCGTCACTGAAGCGTTTGAAGTGTAGTTAAACCCACGCGACCGCGTTTGTGATTAGTAGAAACTTGACAAAAACATCCAATAATGTACAACTTTTGACAGCATTCTGAAAGTGTTTACATTGCAGCGCGCGCTCCCGTGGACACACTTCACACGAGGGCGCGTGCGTACTGTACTCTCGGTGCGCGCGCCCCCACTTAGGCCTCGATTTGACAGGTGCACACTTCAGCGTGCAACACGGGGCGCAAAGAGTTGCGAAGCGAGTGCGAACCGCGCCACGGGACGGTTTCTCCGCGCTGTCAGGCGCCGTTAGCCGAAAGCTAAGTGTTGTCGAGCGGAAAGGCGTATTAACGGGAGTTTGTGGTCCCGCTGCTGAGCGCAAACACCGTTACGGCCTCTAACGTTAGCCCCCCTCCATCCGTGGCTCCGGCTCAACTTAGCGAGATTGCACACAGGCCGCCGCAACACCGACAAACACTTACCCCTTGCAGCCGCTTCACCAGCGCATTTTTGTGACCGCTTTTGGACAGCTTTCTTTGCTCCAGAGCGGCTTTCAAATCCGCGACACGGAGCGACTGTAGAGGTTTTCCATCCAGCGTAATATCCTCATCCGCCATTTTGCTCCCTTCGCTAAACTCCCGACCGACAAGCGTCGCTACGGAGGCTGCTTGACGTCACTGCTCGGCAGTTTCCGGAGGAGCTCGGCTTCTCCGAACCACATCAACACAAAACACACACATCAAGTAATAAAAAAAATGTATTTGTGCATTGCAACATGAATACTCGACAGCCTTTAAATGTACCATTATCACTGGAGAAAAAAAAAAAAAAAAAAAACTTCACTTCTGTACCTGTAAATCCAGAGTTCACGTAGCGTTAAAAAAGTACAAAAGAAAATGCAGCTGCATCTGTAAACTGTAACATGCCTCCAAAAAACATTCTTTGCATATCACCTTATAAAGTCAACCCATGATGAAGTGCACGCGGAAAATTAAACCATGCAAAATAATAAAAACATTAGCAATAAATATACGAAAGTTTCCTGCACATCATGCAAACTTCCACTAGGTGTCAGCATTGGAACAGTAGCAGAGCCTCAACAGGAACCTTAACAAACGTGCCCCACTGACGACGACACAATGTCGAGGGGAAGGAAAGGAAACAAATAAACCCCACCTGCAAACGAGTTTAAAGTATATATATATATGCATAATATATTTTAAATATAGCTTTAAAAAAATACAAGGTAGCTCCCAACACTGACTAATTTAACACACCTTTTCAGCAAGCAAATACAGAACGCCGGAGTTCTTAAAAATCAGATAATAAAGCTTAGAAGAGAAAAACCCAACTCATACTGAGGTGACTCAAAAAAAAAAAAAAAAAAAAAAAAAAAGACTGCTCCTGTGGGGGAGCAGAAACATAGGGGTGTGCTCAGTTCAACCCAAAATGTCAGATGTGGCTTTTGTGAGCTATGCCAGGAGCAGTTTCAGTCTGAACTGTTGTTAATAGTAGGGTAAGCTTCTGCATGCACAGATGATGGAACTGTGGGACTTAACTTCACCATCATGGAAAAGATAACTAATCCAGAGTTTGCACAACAGAATTCCTTTCAGCTTCATCAAATCTGGCCAATACTCGTTAAAAACAACCTTAGTAACAACTCGTGGAACACAAATTAAAAGCTTTTGCTTCTGCCTACAGCCTTTCAGCTGCACAAAACTGAAATTGTTTACGTGTTTTTTGTTTAAAATGTGTGCGTGTGCTAAGTAAATTTAATAAAATTCAAATTATCGTGTGCGACGGACTGACTGGTTCATTGTCAACCATATATTAAGTTATTGGTGCACCGCCTGCTTGGGGGGGCCTTTTCTCAAACATCGTGTTTCACCATTGGCCCTCAGTAATTAAATAATGTAGTGTCTTGAACCAACATGAGGCAGACTGTGCCAGCGACATCACTAACGTACACACTTACGGAAAATGACAAAAACAAAAATCATAAGGACGTGTGGAGACAAGCAAACTTGGCCAACAAGTTTTCTTAACTCTTGCCAGGCTGACGTGTCTGTGGGAAAGAACAAGATTAGGATTTCTCACCCACATGACCGTCTCTGTCTGCATCTCCCAGAGTTTCTTTCATGATATTTGTAAGATTGTGTGGAACGAAAAAAAAAAGTAATATAAGAAAATGGTTATTGCAATCCTCGGTTTACATCATCGTGAGGATATCAGGGTAATGTGCGAGGGCACAAAGCCGACACGGCTCAACCCACCCTCACATCCGGTCTGAGTTCACCCACATTCAGACTGAAATGAGTAAAATGATGGGTCACCACAGCAGGACCTCAGGCATCAGAGGAACAGAGAGGCCTGGAGCAGGACTCGGGGCCTCCTGTCCCTGCCAGTCCTGAAACTCAGGGGTTAAATAAATACAGGAAGGAAGGAAAACAGAGATAAATACAGCAAACACAAAAAAGCAAAGCTCTCAGCCTAAATGGTTAAAAAGAAAAGCTGCACCGAGCTCAAATATGCAATAAATTATTAAGAGTCATAAAGAGAAGTGTGACGTCAAGCACGAAGGTCAGCAGATAAACCAACACGGTCCAAATCCAAACTCCCAGCAGCAAAAAACCCAAAACAACAGAGTCCAACAACAAATAAGGCATTTCAAAGAGAGGAAATGTTTAGTGTCAACAGTTTAACGCAAAGTGAGAGAGAGAGAAAAAAAAAAAAAAATCAAGATATTTCTGCCAGACGCTGGAGCAGGGTGGAGGAAGACAGCTGCCTGCTGGGACAGCTCAGCCACACGGTCCACCATTTCCTGGGTGGCATTCACCGATGGGTAGTTCTGTGCAGCACCTTTTGTCGCCACGACAACCGACTTCAAGGCCTGGCACAGTCGTCCTCCTGATGCCGTGATCTGGAGTCGGGCACAGAAATAAATAGATATGCTTCAGAAACATTACGGCGAGGTCTCAACCCCAACGCCAAGCTGAGGCTCGTGCTGCTTACTTTAGCGCGAAGGTCCGCAGACAGAAGCAAACGGGAAAGCGTGTCGCCGATAAACACCAGTTTGTGGGCCGTCACGATGAGACTCTTCCCTCTGGAGACGAAGACGCGTGGCGGCTGGTTGCCCTGCACGCTCTCGAAGAGCACATCGATGGCATCTGCCAGGCAGGAGAGATGGGCGAGACTCTGGGAGGAGTAGAAGGTCAGCAGCTCCGAGTCCTCCAAGGAGAGGGACACCGGCAGGGGAGGGGACGGGGTCAACTGTGGAAAGGAAAGAGGAAAGCTGCTTGTCAAACATCCTGCTGAAGTAAAGAAGCGTTTTAAACAAGGTAAATGACATCAAGTGTCAGGTCAGAGAGCATCCACTCTGCTAAGGAAACATCCTGGGTCCTGACGGGCAACACCAGTCCATCTCTGACTCCCAAAACTAACCACCATCTGTCACATCTCCTCCATGTGTGGGTGAGTCCTGGCCACACTGGATAAAGCTCAGGAAAACACGTCGCATGGCCACTGTGTCATAGCCTCACCAGAGTCTCCTGAGGTACCCACACCTTTGACACAAAGGGAGTCAAAGTGGCACCCAAGGGTTCTCTGGAGAGGACCAAAACATTTTATCTGCAAGGATTTAAGAGGGGGAGGAAAAAAAAAAAAACCTTCTGAAATATTTTTCATGGCCGAATCATCACCTGTTTCACCATCTACCTTTTACACAAACCCTTTTGTGGTCGCGCCTGAGGATTTAAGGTAAAACAAGGTGGAGACAGTGAAGAGCAATTGTTCTCCTGCTGAAAAGATTATGTTTCCCTCACCAACCGATGCTGCTCTTTTCTATGTGGCATCATATTATAGAAAGACTTTAACCAACACAGTATTTAAATACTTCAGGATAAACACATTTTAAGGGGCCGGCTTTTACTTCATTCAATAGCAGTTAAAATCTCAGGCCTGCAGCCAGGATCTGAAATGGGGGGTTCTTTTTGGTTAAAGAGGACCTTTGTCTGCAGGGGGTCTGGACCCCCAAACATTTTGAGTATTTGATGTCCAGGGATGCATTCTGGAGGATTTTTTGATGACTATTTTCTCACCCTGATCTCCCAGTTTAGTTGTTCTGCTTAATGTGTGTATTTGTATTTTCTTTCTGCACATTTTCACCTTTTCTTCGCCTTTAAGCAAACTGACATCACAACCTACATGCATGTATAAGTTTTCTAACCACAACAACATAATCATTTTTTTTATATTTTTGTTTTTCCTCATCATAACTGTCCTGATTTTAGAGCAAGAACCCCAAACAGACCCAGCAATGCTGAGCTCAGAGGTTACAAGAAAAAAAAAAAAAGCTGCTTCACATCCCACTTTAGTTAAGCAGAAATGTTAATTAAGTAAACTTATTTTTATATGGCTCATTAGTTAAAATTAGTGCAAAACTATAGAAAAACTTAGGTCCAGAGAAATACTGATTTAAACATTTTAGTTAAACTAAAACAAATATCAGTGGCTACATAAGGATGTCAGGATGCTCAAGGACCTGTTTTCTGATGACAGACTAATGTCATTTGAACAACTTTCACAACGCCACAAACTGATGAAGCAATATTTTTTTCGTTTTCTGCAAATAAGACATTATGTCACTCATAGTACTACTCTCATCGACCACCCTGAAATATCCCCATTAGAGGATATGCTGTTTAAACAACATTGCAGAAAAGTGTCTGTAAGCTCTCTGTACAGTGTTCTGAACAATTTAACTACTACTGATACGCAGGGAGTGAGGGGTGTGTGGGAAAAGGAGTTGTCTTTAACCATTGATGAAGAGACATGGGATAGTATCTGGTCTTGTGCAAAAAAGATTTCAATTTGTACACGAACTAAAGAAATACAGTTAAAATTATTCATCGACTTCATATATCTCCGCACCGCAGACACCTCTTTGACCGCACCCTTTCTCCTCTCTGTCTTAAGTGCAAAACTGAAGTAGGAACCTAACTCATTGTTTATGGACTTGTCATGAACTTCAAAGATACTGGGTCAAAATTGGAGATTGAGAAAATATTACTATTGGATTTAGAAGCAAACCCTGTATCTTTACTCCTGGGCCTCCCAAGTAAATGTGTAAAAACAGCTGCTGGTAAAAGACTTTACAATACGCTAACTTTTGCTGCAAGAAAAAATATTCTTTTGAACTTGGTCAGTGACCGGATCCCATCTATTAGTGGCTGGCGAAAAATTGTTTTTGAGCTAATTCCTTTAAAATATCTCACAAGCATCATTCATGACACTGGGCATCAGTTTAACAAAGTATGGCGCCCATTTTTAGATTATATTGGGCCAGATCTGTCCTCCACTCTGTTAAAAGGTCTCCTATAAATGACACTTCAATTGTCTAGAGATGCACCAATGTAGTGACTACCGATTCAAATTTTGGATATGGAGTTTGAGAAATTTATTATTACTATTTTTTTTTTTTTTTTTTTAATGGATTCTCAAATTATTAAATAAGTGTGACATTTATTAAGTCAAACCTGTTTCCAGTGCACGTTGGCCTCCGCCAGGGCTGCCCTTTGTCACCGGTTCTGTTCATTATTTTTATGGACAGAATTTTTTAAGTATCTCGGGATCTTGTTCACGAGTGAGGGACGGATGGAGCGTGAGATCGATAGACGGATCAGTACAGTGTCTGCAGTGATGCGGTCACTGTATCGGACCGTCGTGGTGAAGAGAGAGCCGAGTAGGGGGGCAAGGCTCTCGATTTACCGATCGATCTACGTTCGGATCCTCACCTATGGTTATGAGGTTTGGCTCATGACCGAAAGAACGAGATCGCAAGTACAAGCGGCTGAGATGAGTTTCCTCCGAAGGGTGGCTGGGCGCTCCTTTAGAGATAGGGTGAGGAGCTCGGTCACTTGGGAGGAGCTCGGAGCCGCTGCTCCTCCACGTCAAAAAGAGTCAGTTGAAGTGGCTCGAGCATCTTTTCCCAATGTCCCCTGGACGCCTCACTGGAGAGGTGTTCCGGGCACGTCCCATTGGGAGGAGGCCCCGGGGAAGACCCAGGACACACTAGAGGAACTACATCTCTCGGCTGGCTTGGGAACGCCTTGGGGTTCCCCCGGAGGAGCTGGGGGAGGTGTGTGTGGATCGGGAGGTCTGGGCGGCTTTGCTTGACCTGCTGCCCCTGCAACCCGACTCCGGATAAAGTGGAAGAAAATGGATGGATGGATGGCAAAGGCTCACCCATTGATCAGCTCCAGGATGATCAAAGACAGTCTGGAGTTACCTGTAAGTGCTGTGACAGTTAGAAGACACCTGTGTGAAGCTAATTTATTTGCAAGAATCCCCCGCAAAGTCCCTCTGTTAAATAAAAGACATGTGCAGAAGAGGTTACAATTTGCCAAAGAACACATCAACTGGCCTAAAGAGAAATGGAGGAATATTTTGTGGACTGATCAGAGTAAAATTGTTCTTTTTGGGTCCAAGGGCCACAGACAGTTTGTGAGACGACCCCCAAACTCTGAATTCAAGCCACAGTTCACAGTGAAGACAGTGAAGCATGGCGGTGCAAGCATCATAATATGGGCATGTTTCTCCTACTATGGTGTTGGGCCTATATATCGCATACCAGGTATCATGGATCAGTTTGGATATGTCAAAATATTTGAAGAGGTCATGTTGCCTTATGCTGAAGAGGACATGCCCTTGAAATGGGTGTTTCAACAAGACAATGACCCCAAGCACATTAGTAAATGAGCAAAATCTTGGTTCCAAACCAACAAAATTAATGCCTCGCAGATGTGAAGAAATCACGAAAAACTGTGGTTATACAACTAAATACTAGTTTAATGATTCACAGGATTGATAAAAAAGCAGTTTGAACATAATAGTTTTGAGTTTGTAGCTTTAACAGCAGATGCTACTATTATTGTGAACGCCCCCTTTTCTACTTCTTTTACTAATAGCCCAATTTCATATCCTTAAGAGTGTGAATATCATGAATGCTTGGTCTTGTTGGATTTGTGAGAATCTACTGAATCTACTGGTACCTTGTTTCCCATGTAATAATAAGAAATATACTCAAAACCTGGATTAATCTTTTTTGTCACATAGCACTACTATTATTCTGAACACTACTGTACGTCTGCTGGTGGAATAGAAGTAAGTTCTACATAAAGCCTGGGGCCAACTGGTGCTGGCATTTACCCCCAAATTCCATTGCATGAAGTGGATTAGAGTCTACATCTGTCTCTGGAGGATACACCAGTCCATGGCAGGTCACTTCCCCAGCAATGTCCTGTACCCATTTACAGCTGGGTGGACTGAGACTATGCAGACTGCTTTGTCCAAGAGCACAGACAGGTAGTCTGAGAACTGAGCTGTGGTCTACATATTCATAGTCCCAACGACTTATCCAGTGATCGACCTGCTCTGCAGGTGTTGGTGTAGCTGAGGTTGGCTGTTATAACTATTTACAAACAGGTGCCAGATGTTTGCAATGACAAGGAAAGAAATTTAAACAAGAAGATAAATGGAAAATTTAAAAATTTGAGACAGAAAGTGTAATCTCCTCCTCCCTAACCCTTGGACCACCTCCAAGGAATTCAGTGGAACTCCATCAGCGACCTTTTGAAACACCGTAAAGTCAGATGAGGGTGATCACATGATATAGTTCGTACCAACAGCTACTGTATTTGCTTGCAAACATTAAAAACAAAAATTTCAGAAGCTTTTTTTTTTCGTCTTTGAACCCAGAGAAGAGCTGGAACATTTTAGTCGTGATATTTCATGATAAATATTCAGACAGAGAGAAAGACGTGGTGAAGAAAACAAGACTCTTAAAGGGGGATTGTGTGACTTTCTGTCGTTTATTGTCCTGCAGGCTTCATTCTCTGCAAGATGAGACTCAACACTCACACAAGCGTTCTCTTGTTTCAGCACGAACGACTTAACACAAGAATCTCACCAAATCAAGAAAAAAAGAAAATCCAGACCGTCTGGAAAAACACGACTTCAGCCTCAAAAACCAAACGGTCCTGTTGCACTGGCCTTTAAATCTTTCAACATATAAACAGATTCTAAAGGCTGCAGAGACAGAAGCCAACAGGATGGTGTGTAATCATGCTGATGGTCCACAAACACAGGATTAGATCACATCAGGAGCCGCAGAGCAAACCGACGACGAGGCTGCGAGCTGGATTATTGACTCATTAGTAAACAGGACACACTGTGAACAGCGAGCGAATCAATGACTCATCTGTGCAGACCCAATAAAAAAAAAAAAAAAAAAAAGAGAAAAGACTAAACTCAGACTAACCCTTGGCTCGGCGGTGATCGTTTGTGTTTGTCCATTCTCAGCCACCACGTCAGGAAGTGGATCAGGTTTTCCCTGATGTGGAAACACAAACACATTCGCATTCAAGTTCAGAACAAATGTTGATGACTTTACGCCTGCAAAAAAAAAAAAAAAAAAACCTACCACTACATTTACAAATTACATCATACGATATAAAAACAAGTCGCATGACAAAAATCCCAACGCTAACCTGCAGTTTGACGTATCCAACGCTGTCGGCAGCAGGTACTGGGGCCGGGACAGGGCCCAGGCTGATCCCCGCGTACTCGTTGCTGGGGTCGTCGTCTTCACCTCCAGAACCCACAGTGAGGGTCACAGTGGGAGGAGCGGGAGGCAAGGGGAAAGCTGGTTGAGGGGTTGGGGGTAGGGGCCTCTCCTGGATCCAACTGCCTTTACGTGAGCCCATCCCGCCTCCAGGTGTTTTCCCATCAGCCACTGGGACTGGGAGAGCAGGCAACGGCCTACGGGACAGGGATTCTTGGGATGGCAGACGGGGGCGGCTCTGAGCCTGCAGCAGAAGGGCACTTTCCTCAAGGGAACGCTGGACCAAGGACAAGAGGCCTTCAGACGGAGGGCCGCTGCCGATGGCCGATAACGCTGGCAGGAGGTCTGACAGACGGGCCCATGTCTGCTGAAGTGGTGGTAGAGGATCACCAGAATGATTAGCTTTCCATGTGGACAAGATTTCAGCCAAGGAGGTGGCGAGGTCTCGCGATGACAGCGTGGAGGCCGAGCAAGACGCTGTGCTCAACACAGACTGGACAAGGCTGGAAAGCGTGGCTCTCCAATGCACATCGCTGGAGCCATTACTGGAAACTGAGAGACGGCGAGTGGAGGTGGAGGAGGACGAGGAGGAGGAGTGTGGCAGAACTTCAGCGGTCAGAGCAGGCATGTCGTAGATCCCACAGTCGGGCTCAGAAGAGTCTCTGTGACGATCTCCAGTGCCGACTCGTTTCTCAGAACTGGGCACAGGCTGTCCTACATCACTGACATCATCTCCACAGAGGTTTGTGGTGGACTCACCTGGACCCAGAGGGAGACCTGGAAGAGTGGGGACGCTGTAGACGTCCTCATCAACCTCGTCAGCCACAGACGCGGGACCGGTGTGCTGTACATCTGACATGGACACATTTACAGCCACAGTGGGCACGTCATAGACCTGAAAGATTACAAATGGAAGACAGCCGGTAAACCTACAGCCATCTGGTTCACAGAGGCAACAGGACACTTCAAAAGCAGAAGACATTTCAGATTCAAGAAGAGCGACCATGATGTAGAGTGAACGTGCAACACTGAACCACTGTGTCCTCCACCAACACACAACACTCCCACTCTGTCTGATCCATACGGGGGTTGAACAGGTGTGACCTCAAATGTCACCTTCCAAGGTCAGTGTTCTTGTGACCAAGGTGACAATCGCGTTCATATTGGTGTTGAAAGCAACCAAAGATGCAGCTTTAAATAATCCCCCACAGTAATCAGTCTCTCTATCCCCGACATACAAAAGCACTGGGCCTGAACTTGGACCTTTAATCTTTTATCCCGCTGGCAGATACTGAATCATTCCACTACATTTGGTCCAAAACTCAGTCATTTTGTTCAGTCACTCACTCACACGTTTGTCTCTCTATACTTGTGAGGACAACTCATAGACGTACTGCAGCCCCAAACAATGACCATCAGAGAAAAACCAAACCCGAAGACCAAGTCTCAACCATCAGACAGCGATGACCAGCCAGAAAGTCTTCACAATGATGGTTTAAAACCAAAACTGGTCCACACAACTACACACACATTCAAAATTTAGGGGGACTCCAGCAGAACCAACTGGAAGATTTTCACTCTGCACAGGGACTTCTCATTGAAATATTTAATGTTCCACTTCTGGGAACTTGTGGAGTTTAAAATTAAAACTTTTGCCAAACAACCTGCAAGAAACTGCAGCCTGTGGACAGTAAACATCATGTCGGACTTTATCTTAAAAAGTAACCAACTTCCAGCACAGAAAAACACAAAAAATGGCAACCTATGACAAAGTATATAACTAAAAAAAAAATAATAATAAAATAAAAACATGAATAAATCTCAGCTAAACAAACAGCCCAAGATCTCCTGTTTGTGGAATTATGTATAACAGAGTCAGCGCTCATTATTAGAAACACATTGTACAAGCAGACAGCTGACAGTCAGTAAGAAGACCACTGGAGGGGGTGTGGCCTCGTCACAGCAACCACAAATGGGTGTGACCCGGAGAAAAATAGCAGCAGCACATGGACTGGATAGACAGGAAGACAGACAGGTGTGGCCTCGCCTTGGAGGGACGACACACGACTACCATAACGTGGGGGTGAGACAGACTATTTTAACGTGGGGGGGTTGGAGGTGTGATAGAGGAGCTTAATGTGGGGGGAGTTGGGGTGAGACAGACTAGTTTAGTGTTGGGGGTGAGACAGACTAGTTTAATGTGGGGGAGTTGGGGTGACAGAACTTGATAGTTATCTTTTGTAGCTTGAACAGACTTGAAATAAAGTCGTTTGACTGGTTCTGAGGATTACACGGTGAACGTTCTACATCAACTTTCCCTGAACTTTAATCAACAGAAGTCATTATGCCGACGTTTGAAGGGGAGCAAAGACAACAAGGTGTCAGGTCACTTCAGGAAAACTGGAGGCTGACTGGGTTCCACTGCACGTCGTGCTTTACCTCTATCTCGGGGTAAGCTTGCGGCGGGACACTACGAGGCGTGTCGTAGATGCCATTATCTTCAGTGACTGCACACGGGACTGAACAATGCCACCTGCCACTAGGAGGCGTGTCATAAACCTATCAGCATAAAAAATAAAAATTATGACGCCAATTTAAGAAACATAACACTTCACCTCAGGAGAACTAATAACCATCACTTACCTGATCACCAGGATTACTCTGATCCTGCTGGTGTTCTCCTTTTCTCTGCTCCACACCATTGCTGTTCTCCAGGACACTGTGGACTCTGTCCTCCTTAACCTGAGGAGTTCCTCTTTTTTGGTCGACTCCGTGCTGCACACACGCAGACGAAGGCTGACTGGCAGATTTGGAAACCGACTGAGTATCCACTAAGGACGTAGAGACTTGCTGTGCATCCTTCCTTGTGACTCCCCTCACTGGAGGTGCTGGAGGAGGAGGTTTGCGGCCAAAATTTGGTGACCCGGGAACCCTGACCTGCACTGCCCGACCCAATAAAGGTGACCCCCAATGACTGGCTGCTCCAGGTTTGCCCCTGCAGGCGGCGTTAGCAGAAACTGCTTTGAGCAGCTCTCTGGGAGACACCTGAGCCTGCAAAGGCAACACTGCAGTGGAAGTCCTCTGAAGGCTTGCACCCACAGCAGTGGGCATTTTGTGGCTAACTTTTGGCTGGGAGGCACCAGGTGTTCCGGTCACTGTAGCGGGGCCGTTGGAGCAGACAGCTCCTGCGGGGACTTGGTAAACAGTCTCGCTTGCGAGTGGCATACCTTTGGGCACTAAATAACAGTCATCCAACTGTTCTCTTGGAACTAGATAGGTGGCGTCCTCTAGTTCCTCAGCTGATCTTGGAACTCCACTGGGGGAAAGGTACAGAGACTCTGAGGACAGAGGAGTTCCTGTCTGCCTCAAATGTTGAACCGCTGGAGTCTGATAAAATGTCCCAGCTGTTTCTGAGCCACGCCCTCTGAGAGAAGGGGATCGCGGTCGGCCGGGCCCCCCTATATCCCAGTCAGGTCGGGGTCGTGTACCAGAGCTAGAGTGAGATCGGGGTCGCCCTCCATCAACTCTGCAGAGCTCCCCAGGTCTTGAGGCAGGTCCAGTTCCTCGCCCTTCACCTGCACAGAGTGGAGAGCGATACACTCCATCTACGTCCTCTGCGCTGCCACTGCCGGCCATCCGGGCCAGCGGAGGGCCAGGAGACAGGTAGACGGAGTCCTCACCGGAGCCACCACGGCATTCTGAGCCTGGGGGTAGGGTAGTCTGGAGGAGACGGAGGCGGTTGGCTGGGGCAATGCCCTGTTTGCCATGAAGGGAACAGAGCCACCACCCGGGCCCACCGCTTTGCTCCTGTTCTAGCACCATCAGGATGTCGCCTTTCCGGAATGCGAGCTCCTCAGGGCTCTCCGAGGTGTTGTCAAACAACGCTTTTGCCAAAACCGTCTGAGGAGGGGGAGACAACAGTACATACACACACACACACACACACACACACACACACACACACACACACACACACACACACTAAATTAGAGTACATTTAAAAAGACTGAATTCAAAGCAGCTAATGTGAAACACAAACAGTCCATCCTCATGTCAATGCAGAGTCCAGAATACAAAAGAAATGCTTGTTTTTACTGGTTTGAATGAGTGATGAGCTGAGAACAGGGAAGATGTCTCCAAGTGACAGTGGAAGAGGGCACGAACAAAAAGGGGTCAAAATGTAAAACGCAGAATCATGGCCCGTTGAAAATTCACAGCTGTGTCGATGATGATGAAGCAAAGAAAGAAGAGCCAAGAGAGAATCAATGTTCAAACAGACACAAGGGGCTTCATGGTAATGAGAGAGGAGGAGGGGGAGGAGGGGACGAGTGGTGCATCTGTCCCGTGCTGCTCAGGGTCTAATTGCCATTTAAAGTCACAGAGTCAGACCCCCCCCCCCTTCCCTACCCCCCTTCCATTTTCTAAACCTACCCCCTGGGGACCACTAGGCTACACAGAAACATGGGACCTCCTTAATGGAGACAATGAGGATGCAACAAAAATATATACATTAAAGGACAAAGTCAATGGCCAGAAGAACAACTTTGAATTTATGATTTATTCTTAATAGAACCTATTATTTGCATTTATTTTCTGTGGGTTTTGCTTCTTTTGCTTTGTCTTTATTCCATGGCAACTGCTGTTAATGTTAATTACATATTAGATAAGTAACAATCTCCACATGTCAGGTATTATCCAAGGACTGGTTTTAACAAGCAAACTCTAGTTTTTACTTCACATGAATACAATTTTTTTCTGGCTTAAATCCCAGGATCACAGTCTTGTTTTTTTCATAATTATTGTGTAAAATGACTGAAAGTCAGTTGCGGTTGCACTGGTGGCGCTATAGTGCAAAGCGCTTCTGGAGGGAAAAAAACCTGCACTTTTTAACTATCACCAGAAAAAGCACCCTCCCAAATCCTCAATTAACAAATAACATAAAATAGTGCAGCAGACAAGAGAATATTTAGAGTAGAATCCTGCGAATGGTGATAAAAGCATTAAATTCGGCAGAAATACTCCTCAGACAATCCTCTTTTGAAAAAAAAATGATTGGCCACTTGAATTTTCAATCGGTGGTCAGGTAGAGGTCAATTGAAGAATTACACAGAAGTCAAAATTAAAAGATGCTCCAATCATATTGAAACCTATGCCACATTACTTGCCTGATCATAAAGATTCCACAAAGGTATAGTTTGGACTATCTGTGACTGAATTCTATGGAGTTATGGGATAAAAACAGCAAGAATGGTGACAAAGGTCAGTGTCGTTTTGTACAGAGGTCAAAAGTTAAAGTTGCTCCAATTTTGGTAAAAAGTGATGCAAATTACTAGTTAACACAGTTTTAAAAAGGAATAGTTTGGACCATGTATCATCCTTACTTATCACGTTACGGGGTAACATATGTCACATGTCATAGAATCCAATAGACGTAGACCTTGTTTGACCTTTACTTTGGAGAGCAAGCATTCAACACTGTCAACACTACTCCATTTATTAATCCTATTAGCTCAACCAATAATTTGCATCACTTTTTACCAAAATTGGAGCAACTTTAACTTGTGATCCCTGTACAAAATGAAACTGACCTTTGTCACCATTCTTGCTGTTTTTATCCCATAACTCCATAGAATTCAGTCACAGATAGTCCAAACCATACCCTTTTGGAATCTTTATGATCAGGCAAATAATGTGGAATATTTTTCAATATGATTGGAGCATCTTTTAATTTTGACCTCTGTGTAATTCTTCAACTGACCCCTACCTGACCGCCGATTGAAAATTCAAGTGGCCAATCGATTTTTTCAAAAGAGGAGTGTCTAAGGAGTATTTCTGCTTAATTTGTTGCTTTTATCACCATTTGCATGATTGTTTCAGTTATCTGCTACACTAAAAGGACGAAATTGCTACATGTGATATCCAGACAATATTCACCCCATCTACTTGTCAATCTTTGAAATGTATGTATTTTTGCAACATTTTAACATTCATTTGTCATAGTCAGTAAAACTAAATTACAACTGGATTCCATGATACTGGAAAAAAAACACTACAAGAGCAAAGCACAAAAAGTGCACACAATATGAAAATACAGCCAATAAATACAAACAGTATAATCACGAATACACACAATATAGTTGAGAAAAGGTCAGTTTTTGTCACTCTAGTAACCACACATTTTAATTTCAGAAGTCGCATCTTAAATAAACATCCCCTAAATTTGGCTATCATTGCTAAAAAGTGCACTCACGGAAATTCAAGTGAGCGACTTATTACACACCTGCAAGCATTTTATTTTTTAAGGCAGCAAGGTGATTAGTGGTTAGCACTGTTACCTCACAGCAAGAAGGTCACGGGATCGATTCCCACCTGTGGCCTTTCTGTGTGGAGTTTGCATGTTCTCGAGGTTTCCTCCAACATTTAAGACATGCAGGTTAGGTGAACTAGAAACTTTAGAATCGTCCAGGTCTCTCTTGCAAAAGAGATCTCGATCTTAAAAATTTAATTAAAACTCTCGGTTCTATGCCTGTGTTTCCAACATTTCGGGACAAGTATGTCCCCTAATCTGTGATCAATATAAGTGCCAAATCCTCCAGAAAGAGAAATGAATAAATGTACTCACAGAAACGGACATAGCTGCTCAATGTCACAAACTAAAAGCTGGAGGCGTTTGTGGTCAACCCGGATCATCCATGTAGGTCAGCTGTGCTTCTCCAGTCCGGTGCTGGGGCACAGCTGGCTCTGCGCACGAGCCATGTGACAACTTACAATCCAAGCCGCGTCCGCTTCATAAGAAACCTGCAATCCAAAAACATCTGACGTTATGATTTGTGGTTTTTATGCTAACGTTTGGATCTGTGCGTAAAACGACAGAAACTGGCAACACCTGCCGGTCCCTCCCAGCCCACTAACGTGGCGTTAAAAGCGGCTCCTTCTCCCAAAAGTGATATTTAAGCGGTTTTTCCTCGCTGACAAAACTGTAATTTATAATTATTCGTGAAACTGCTGTGTACAGTAAAACCGAGGTGTTAACCGATTAGCTCGGGGCCTAGCTGCTAGCTTTAGCGTTCACTACGGTTCAAAACAATAGCGCCGCCCGGTAAAACCGCTAAACAGACCTGCCCGTTAGGCGATAAAGCCGCGGTTATTAAATAAGTACCTCGTTATCACCAGCAAACTTTGCATCGGCGTACAGTCCCACATAAAAAAAAAAACCTTTGAGGCGTGAAAACCTGAGGCCATCAGCGTTCAATCAACAACGTTAGCTCCGCCTCCTGTGGAGCTACGCGTTACGTGATTGGAAGATCTCCACAACACAGTGACCGACGGCACGTAGAACTACAACGAATGACACTAATCCAAACCCTTGTCAGATCTGTGCTCCACGCGGATTGGCTTGTTATCCCGGTGATGCGTTTAGGGACAGCCAATGTCGCCCGTAATTCAAACAATTGCTTAAAAAAATACATTTTTAAAACACAAAAGTAATACTGCGGTAATACATCAATGCTTGCGTTTGTGAGTTTATAGTTAAAGAGGTGAAGATTGAAAATTTAAACGTTCACGATCAATCCGAGTTAAAGGCGCTTAAACTTTTATTTTGACAGCGCAGACTTTCACATGAAGCACCGAATCGTCCGTAGCAAAGGTCTAAACCGCATGGAAGTACTTTCTTTTTTGCAAATAAATATCCAAATTAATTGATTTCCAGGTAAGTGAATGCTGCCAAACACATCTGCGATTGCAAACGACGCATTTTAAACGCTAACGCGCCGCCTGAAAGCGTGAACTTAAGTAACCGTGAGGAGTTTGTAGTTCGGTGTTATACATGTATGTTATTCTAGTTATGCTAATAAGTGTTATGTGACCACGTAGCAGCTTTAAAAACGGCTGCTTTTATCGTTCTGCGTTTCTTCTGACCTTTGCCCCAGTAAGGGTTTTTTTTTTTTTTTTGGTCAAACATGTCTGTCCTCGTGATGACGTCACAGGTGATGTTGAGGACCGCCTACAGGGGGTTGATGTCCAAAAGTGTCTCCAGCCAGAGGATGTCTCACAGCAGCTTTGCTGGAAAGGTTGCGATAGTAACTGCATCGACAGACGGGTATGAATTTTGTCACTTTTTATTATTTCTTATACATGTTGAAACTTCAGGATGAGCAATGAGGTTTTTTCCACCTCAGGCAGGTGATTTGGAAAAGACAGTGCTGGCAGAGTAGTATGCAGAATGTAATTTCACTGAAATGTCATCTGCACTTTCAGCAATTATCATGGCTCCAGGACCATGCTTTGCGGAGCACCAAGACATTTGCAGAAGGCTCGACTTCCTATACTCTAGTTATACTTTTCAGAATCAGCATTGCTGCAGAATCAGCTAAACTCTTACCAAAACATAATCTGCACCATTTTGAACTTGATTTATGTTGAGAAGAAAACTCGGAAGTATAGTGGTTCTAGGACCATGCTTTTAGGTACACCAGCATAATTGAATCAGGCTTGAGATCACATATTGCACTCTGTCTCTCTCTTTCTCCTCGTCAGAATTGGTCTGGCTGCAGCCGAGGCTCTTGGGAAGAGAGGAGCCCGCGTGGTGGTGAGCAGCCGGCAACAGGCCAACGTGGACAAGGCCGTGACCTTACTGCAGAGCCAGAACATAGACGTGACTGGAGCCACCTGTAATGTCGGTAAAGGAGAGGACAGAGAAAAACTGGTCCAAAAGGTGAGTCCCAGCCCCCGGGTGAGCTAGGACCTCCTTCTTGGGGCTTGGCAACATCACAATGATGAGTTCTGTAATGTTCTCTGTTTGGAACAGGCTCTAGAGCGTTTTGGGGGCATTGACATTCTGGTGTCCAATGCAGCCGTCAACCCATATTTTGGGCCCATTATGGACAGCACTGAATCGGTTTGGGATAAGGTAAACACAAAACAGTCCGAGTTACTGAGGAACAGAGTCTGGAGTCCACAAAAAGGAGGAAAATGATAGAATGTGACTCAGAGCCTGACGGCAGCCATCTGAGTCTTTATGCAGAGAATTATTAAAACACCACCTTCATCTCTGCAGGTCCTGCACATAAACGTGAAGTCGAGCTTCCTCATGACCAAGTTGGTGGTGCCTCATATGGTCAAAAGAGGGTGAGTCAAAAACAAAAAATCAATGTCACTGTGGAGGTCAGAAGTCAAATTAATGTTTTCTTTTTAGAGGTGGGAGTGTCGTGTTCGTGTCATCCGTGACCGGATACCAACCGACGACGGTCAGTGAGAAAAGTTTAATTTTTTCCTCACAAAATTTGTCACATGCATGTGGATCATAAATAAATTTAAAAAAAATTTTGTGCACAATTTGCACTTCTGGTTGGACAGGAAACATGAGAGAATAAATTCCAATAATCAGCAGGAAAAATGCTGAAGTGGATCAAATAGAAACTTGGGGTCTGTTAATAATTCAGGCCAAACCGCTGCACTCTGGCTTCAGTAAAAGTGTTGGTCTCACAGGTCAGAGGTCAAACATGCATTTCTGGTCATTTTCTTGGGAAAAAAAATCATTTCGAGCTGTGCATACTGACTTGGTGTTAAGTGATTTTGGTCCAAGATCTGCTCTCGAGCCTCAGTGTATACTGGGACACAGTGAGAGGTCATTCCACCAAGGTCAGAGGTCAAAACAGGTGTTTGTGGTTGAGTTCTTGGGGAAAAAATTGATGGGAATAGAAACTGGGGGTCATTAAGTAAGTTCATGATGTTGAAACTTGGGGTCCCTGAGCAATTCAAGCCAAAAATGTTCATTAAAAAAGATTAATAATGATTTAATATCTGCAGAATGGTGATTATTAAACTAAATGTGGGTCATTAATTTGTAGGTTGTTTTCTATTGTGAGCGTCCTCTGCTAGCACGTTACAAAACAAGAGAAAATGTCTCAAAATACAAATCGTGACATGCAGATGTTTCAGATCCTCAGTGACGTTGTTGTTGGTGCTTCTTTGTGTCCCTGCAGACTTTGGGTCCCTACAGCGTGAGTAAGACGGCCTTGCTGGGTCTGACCCGGGCCCTGGCCCCTGAACTGGCTCAGAGCAACATAAGGGTGAATTGCGTGGCCCCCGGGCTCATCAAGACCCACTTCAGTGCACCGGTGAGGCTCCACAGAGCTGCAAACAGAACACTGTGTTTTGAGGAGGAAGGCTGTCGTGTTTATTCTGTACTTTGTGCTTCAGTTGTGGGAAAACAAAGACGTGTTGGACGACTTTAAAAGGCAGCTCAGCATTAAGAGGTACGCACACGGCGTGAAGCGGTACGCACGCGCACATTAAGAAGCCTAATGTACGCGTCTGTTGATCCAGAATCGGGCAGCCGGAGGAGATCGCTGCCGTCATCGCCTTCCTGTGTTCCAGCGATGCTTCCTACATGACGGGAGAAACCATCACGGTGACCGGCGGGATGAGCTGTCGACTCTAAATCACCACAGAGCGTGTGGGTGTTAATTTACTTAACTCTGGAATTAATGCTTTCACAAGCAACTTGGATTGTTTATGGACGGCCAAGTGGTGACATTAGGACAGGTCAGAGGTCAACTCTCCACCCTCAGTGTCTCCAGTTGGACAACTTTACGGAAACCACTGAGACGAGAGTCTCGATTTTGTTTTCTTCTCTGAAAAATCTGGTTTAAAAGTTAAAAAAAAAGTTTTCTTGATCTGACTGATTCACTCGGAGCACTTTTGATTTAATATTAAATAAAACTTAAAATGATTTCTGAGTTTTTAAACACCTACAGCTCTTCAGATTCAGAACCAGTTTGTCCCACGGTCATGAACACGGCGTTAAACGAGGACCAGTACTTTCAAATTAAAATGAAACTTTATTTTAATAAAAGCACAACATAATTCAGACTTCATTTGTAAGATCAACACAGCTTACAACATAAACAACACTCTGGTTCTAATGGTTGTATTTTGGGGCTGATCAAAAATATAACTGAAATCTGTTTGCTTTGATGAACATGTAAAAACATAAAGACGTTAAGTTATTAAGTTCTTTCAGCATCACCCCCCCCCCCCCTTTTTTTTTTAATCAGGGGGGGTGCACCACCTCAGATCAGATATGGATCAGCTGGACACCCTCCCTGACAAATCCACATTCTATGAAGAATGGGCATAGATGGTCTTGAACCAAGAACCTTCAGTTTTGGAAGGAAGTGCACAGACATCCCCCCCCCCCCCCCCCCCCAAAAAAAGGGTAATAAAAATAACTACCATCCATATTTGGTGACAAACATGAAACTGAGTGGGGGTTTTTTTTTTGGGGGGGGGGGGGGGCTATTGATTAGCATTGATTATTGATTCCATCATCTGTGTTTGTTGTCAGAAGTCAAGTTGCGTCGCACCATTGCTGGTTTCCAGAACTCCCTCAGAGTGGGGACGTACGTCCCGTACTTGGTCTTGTAGTAACGCCTCTGGAACAGCTGGGGGCGACAAACACCACAGAAAGTAGGTCACAAACAAAACAAAAACAGGTTTCCTTTTCATGCTCAAGCAGAGTCTTCAGAAGCTGGGGTTGAGTGGCCGCCTGCACACACACTCTTCCAGGACAGCAGGGGCAGTGCTGAGCCGCGACATATTCTGGAAACAAAACTTTTCCCTTCAAATGACATCAAATGATCCACCTGCTATCAAACTTTTTTCTTCATTTTTTTTTAAACAGTGATGAGATTTAAACAGCTGCCTACATTCAGAGGGACAGACTGGTGTTAAAAACAGAGCGATGAACACCGACACAGTTATTTGTGACAGAAGAAGTGTTGAAAAGCATGCAGCACCTGTGTGAGGTTTGACACCGGGAGCAGCTGGTCCAGTCGAACCAGGAACTCCCACAGCAGCTTCTCCAGCTCCTGGTCAAAAGTTGGACCATAATCCACCAAAAACTCCTCCTGTTCACAGGAGAGAACACACACACACTTATCTCTGATCCCAACGAGACTAAAACGGCATCAAACCGCCGCTGTGACACAAGGACTGACCTGGAAGAACCGTTCTCTTTCATCCAGGTCTGTCAGCAGTGTCTGAACGAACTCGTGGAAACTAGAAACTGTTTTCATGATTTTTACATCTTCAGTCTCTAGAGAGAAAAGAGAGAAAAAAATTCACACTTCATACAGCAGTTTAACAATCGTGCGTACGTGCATGCGTGATGACCTCACAGCTCCATCCTGTTAGGGAGACGTGGTTTCTTTCAATAACAACTGTCAAGAAACTTTCTCGTGTGTGGTTGGAGTTGTGTGGCAGTAGGAATAGTCATGAATAATGATGTCATTCGCACAAAGAAATCAAATAATTGTTAAAAGATGTTCATTGCACCCAGAACGTTGGTATTTCGGTTGCTGAACTTTGGTCTTTGACTTTCAGAGACATCATTTATCCATCGTCCAGCTTCGTTCCTGTATGAATCCCGACAACTTCAAGTTGTCCGTATTCCGTTTTGCTTTCTGTCTTGACAGTTCCTCATCCTTTGGGTAATTCCTGTACTGTCAGCATTCTGTTTGACTGTCATCCAACCTCCCAAGTCTGACGTCTTGCACGAACACTGTACACACACACAAACAGATGTGCCCACACAAGTGTTCTTGTTTCACCACGAACAACTTAACATGAAACTCTCACAAAAAACAACAACAAAAAAAAACAAGAAAATCCAGACAGAAGCCAACAGGATGGTGTGTAATCATGCCGATGGTCCACAAACACAGGATTAGATCACATCAGGAGCTGCAGAGCAAACTGACGACGAGGCTGCGAGCTGGATTAATGACTCATTAGTAAACAGGACACACTGTGAACAGCGAGCGAATCAATGACTCACCTGTGCAGACCCAATAAAAAAAGAGAGAAGACTAACCTGAGACTAACCCTCGGCTCGGCGGTGATCGTTTGTGTTTGTCCATTCTCAGCCACTACGTCAGGAAGTGGATCAGGTTTTCCCTAATGTGGAAACACAAACACGTTCGCACTCAAGTTCAGAACAAACGCTGATGACTTTACGCCTGCAAAAAAGAAAAAAAACTACCACTACATTTACAAATGACATCATACGATATAAAAACAAGTCGCATGACAAAAATCCCAATGCTAACCTGCAGTTTGACGTATCCAACGCTGGATCACCAGAATGATTAGCTTTCCATGTGGACAAGATTTCAGCCAAGGAGGTGGCGAGGTCCCGCGATGACAGCATGGAGGCCGAGCAAGACGCTGTGCTCAACACAGACTGGACAAGGCTGGAAAGCGTGGCTCTCCAATGCACATCGCTGGAGCCATTACTGGAAACTGAGAGATGGCGAGTGGAGGTGGAGGAGGACGAGGAGGAGGAGTGTGGCAGAACTTCAGCGGTCAGAGCAGGCATGTCATAGATCCCACAGTTGGGCTCAGAAGAGTCTCTGACGATCTCCAGTGCCGACTTGTTTCTCAGAACCGGGCACAGGCTGTCCTACATCACTGACATTGTCTCCACAGAGGTTTGTGGTGGACTCACCTGGACCCAGAGGGAGACCTGGAAGAGTGGGGACGCTGTAGACGTCCTCATCAACCTCGTCAGCCACAGACGCGGGACCGGTGTGCTGTACATCTGACATGGACACATTTACAGCCACAGTGGGCACGTCATAGACCTGAAAGATTACAAATGGAAGACAGCCGGTAAACCTACAGCCATCTGGTTCACAGAGGCAACAGGACACTTCAAAAGCAGAAGACATTTCAGATTCAAGAAGAGCGACCATGATGTAGAGTGAACGTGCAACACTGAACCACTGTGTCCTCCACCAACACACAACACTCCCACTCTGTCTGATCCATACGGGGGTTGAACAGGTGTGACCTCAAATGTCACCTTCCAAGGTCAGTGTTCTTGTGACCAAGGTGACAATCGAGTTCATACTGGTGTTAAAAGTAGTGATGTCAGTCTGACACCAAAGCTCCGACCCTTGCTTCCAACTTGAAGTTGTTTTCTCTTTGAACCACTGCTTTAAAGCTCGCTTTGCGGCAGAGCAAATGACGTAAGCGAAAAGGTATGAAGCAGTGACTGCTTCAGTCCCGAATGAATCGCTTCATATCGCGAGATGAGTCACTGATGCACGACTTGCTTCAGGAAGCTTCTGCGTGCCAAAACACACCTTAAAGGCACCCATCACAACAAACAACATGTGGATTTGTTGTCGGAGTTTGTTATCATCATCATCACTGCTTTTGGATCAACATGGAGCCAACCAGGAAGAGAAGCCGTTTTCAAATGTGGGAACACTTTGAGCTGATCAGTCCTAATAAGGTGAGTGCTTTATTATGAAACAAGCAACTTAAAAGCTAGTAATGTAGCAGCCTGTAAGTTAGGTACAGTTGCCTGTGCGGTGATTTAAGTGATTTCTACGACCTGACAGTTTGTGTTCTTGTTTGATCATTACTCTTCATACAGGTCCAGTGCTTGCATTGTTCCATGCAACTGGTGTATAATAACAATATGTCCTCGATGCATGAAAACAAGCAGGAGATCACTGTTCGTGGTAGGTTATGTTCAATAGATATGATTACTCACACAAGTCTACACACACACCACTAAAATGTTACAGTAACATGATGTCAAATAACAGTTTTATTTGTTTGATTCTGTCTTAGTGGACCGAAAGCAGGAGCTGGATGAGGCGCTGGTGAACATGTTGGTGAAGGACTCTCAGCCTTTGACCACTGTGGACGATCCAGGCTTCAAAGAGTTTGCAGGAAAGCTTGACCCCACATACACTGCCTTCCAGACAGGCTCTGAAGAAGATGGTGAAGGAGAAATATGAGGAGGAGAAGGTCAAAGCCAAGGTTCAACTGCAGAGGCAGAGCGTGGAGGGAGTCAGTCTGACCTTTGATATGTGGACCTCCACCAATATGGATGCTTATCTGGCAGTAACATGTCAGTGTGTGCTGGATGACATGAAGATGGCCACTTTACTTTGAGGAGTGCTGCCTTTCCCCCAAGACCACACTGCTGAAAACACTGCAGCTGCTCAGAGGTCTCTGATGGTGGAGTGGGGACTGGAGGAGAAGGTTCAATGCCTAGTGACTGATGCGGCTGCAAACATGGTGTCCACTGCAAACAAGCTCGCCTTACGACATGTTGTTGCATTGCACATGCATTCAATTTGGTAGTGAAAAAATCCCTGGATCAAACGCCTGGCCCAGCAGATCTGCACACAAAGGCACGAAAAGTGGTGACTTATTTTAGGTCCAGCACTGCCGGCAAAGAAAAAGTCAAACAGGTGCAACAGCAAATGAAGTGTGCTGTGACGAAGCTCATACAGGAGGTGGACACTCGCTGGAACAGCACCTTTATGCTGCTACAGCTGTTGTACGATGAGAGGCAGACAGTCAGGGCAGCTCTGGCATCGCTGAAGACAGATGTCCATCCTCTTTCGTCTGAGGAATATGAAACCATCGCAGCCTGTCTCCAAGTGCTCGCCCCAGTCTATACAGCAACTGTGGAGCTGTCCCAGGAGATGAGAGTGTCTGGTTCAATGGTGATTCCACTAGTGAAGATGTTATTTCAAGCAAGCTGGGAAGCAATCATGAAAACAACAAATGTAACAGCAACACTTCTTGGACAGAATATCACGACAACCCTCAATAATAAGTTTGACAACCTGGAAAGCTCAACTGTACTGTCACTTTCCACTCTGCTGGATCCAAGATTTAAATCCATCGGATTTTACAGTCCAGAGAAGGCCCACAATGCTGTGAGGAAACTTACAGCTGAATGTGCAGCAGTGGTGAGGCACACACGAGTGGAAACCTTATCAGATCTTCTTCATGCGCATTTCTTCTCTACAAGAGTCAAGACAGAAGTCAGACTACCAGAGCAAGAATTTTAGCTGAGGAAGCTTCTGCGATTTGAAGGGAAACGTCCTCACGTCAAGCAACCCAGTCCAGTCAAAGATTCAAGCTTCTCTACTACAGTCTCTCTATCCCCGACGTACAAAAGCACTGGGCCCAAACTTTGACCTTTAATCTTTTATCCCGCTGGCAGATACTGAATCATTCCACTACGTTTGGTCCAAAACTCAGTCATTTTGTTCAGTCACTCACTCACACGTTATACTTGTGAGGACAACTCATAGACGTACTGCAGCCCCAAACAATGACCATCAGAGAAAAACTGAACCCGAAGACCAGCGAGGACCAGCCAGAAAGTCTTCACAATGATGGTTTAAAACCAAAACTGGTCCACACAACTACACACACACATTCAAAATTTAGGGGGACTCCAGCAGAACCAACTGGAAGATTTTCATTCTGCACAGGGACTTCTCATTGAAATATTTAATGTTCCACTTCTGGGAACTTGTGGAGTTTAAAATTAAAACTTTTGCCAAACAACCTGCAAGAAACTGCAGCCTGTGGACAGTAAACATCATGTCGGACTTTATCTTAAAAAGTAACCAACTTCCAGCACAGAAAACCACAAAAAATGGCAACCTATGACAAAGTATATAACTAAAAAAAATAAATAAATAAAATAAAAACATGAATAAATCTCAGCTAAACAAACAGCCCAAGATCTCCTGTTTGTGGAATTATGTATAACAGAGTCAGCGCTCATTATTAGAAACACATTGTACAAGCAGACAGCTGACAGTCAGTAAGAAGACCACTGGAGGGGGTGTGGCCTCGTCACAGCAACCACAAATGGGTGTGACCCGGAGAAAAATAGCAGCAGCACATGGACTGGATAGACAGGAAGACTGAGACAGGTGTGGCCTCGCCTTGGGGGAGGGGGGGGAGACAACACACGACTACCATAACGTGGGGGTGAGATAGACTAATGTGGGGGGTTGGGTGCGAGACAGATGTTTAATGTGGGGGGTTGGGGTGAGATACACTACTTTAATGTGGGGGGTTGGGTGCGAGACAGATATTTAATGTGGGGGGCTGGGGTGAGATAGACTAGTTTAATGTCTAGTTTAATGTGAGACTGCCACTAGGAGGCGTGTCATAAACCTATCAGCATAAAAAATAAAAATTATGACGCCAATTTAAGAAACATAACACTTCACCTCAGGAGAACTAATAACCATCACTTACCTGATCACCAGCAGGATCAGAGTAATCCTGATGTTCTCCTTTTCTCTGCTCCACACCGTTGCTGTTCTCCAGGACACTATGGACTCTGTCCTCCTTAACCTGAGGAGTTCCTCTTTTTTGGTCGACTCCGTGCTGCACACACGCAGACGAAGGCTGACTGGCAGATTTAGAAACCGACTGAGTATCCACTAAGGACGTGGAGACTTGCTGCGCGTCCTTCCTTGTGACTCCCCTCACTGGAGATGCTGGAGGAGGAGGTTTGTGGCCAAAATTTGGTGACCCGGGAACCCTGACCTGCACCACCCAGCCCAATAAACGTGACCCCAAATGACCAGCTGCTCCAGGTTTGCCCCTGCAGGTGGTGGCGTTAGCGGAAACTGCTTTGAGCAGCTCTCTGGGAGACACCTGATATTCTGTTGGAGCAGAAAGCTCCTGCAGGGACTTGATAAACAGTATCGCCTGCGAGTTCAAATCAAATCAATTTTATTTATATAGCGCCAAATCACAACAAACAGTTGCCCCAAGGCGCTTTATATTGTAAGGCAAAAGCCATACAATAATTACGTAAAAACCCCAACGGTCAAAACGACCCCCTGTGAGCAAGCACTTGGCGACAGTGGGAAGGAAAAACTCTCTTTTAACAGGAAGAAACCTCCAGCAGAACCAGGCTCAGGGAGAGGCAGTCTTCTGCTGGGACTGGTTGAGTTGCGTACCTTTGGGCACTAAATAACAGTCATCCAACTGTTTTCTTGGAACTAGATAGGTGGCATCCTCTGGTTCCTCAGCTGATCTTGGAACTCCACTGAGGGAAAGGTACAGAGACTCTGAGGCTAGAAGAGTTCCTGTCTGCCTCAAATGTTGAACCGCTGGAGTCTGATAAAACGTCCCAGCTGTTTCTGAGCCACACCCTCTGAGGGAGGGGGAGCACGGTCAGCCCGTCACCATGATATCCCAGTCAGGTCGGGGTTGTGTACCAGAGCTAGAGTGAGATCGGGGTCGCCCTCCAGCAAAGCTCTCCAGGTCTTGAGGCAGGTCCAGTTCCTCGCCCTTCACCTGCACAGGTTGGAGAGTGATACACTCCATCCTCCATACACTCCAGGGTAGTGTGGAGGAGACGGAGGCAGTTGGCTGGGGCAATGCCCTGTTTGCCATGAAGGGAACAGAGCCACCATCTGGGCCCACCGCTTTGCTCCTGTTCTGGCACCATCAGGATGTCGCCTTTCCGGAATGCGAGCTCCTCAGGGCTCTCCGAGGTGTTGTCAAACGCTTTTGGTAAAACCATCTGAGGAGGAGAGACAACAGTAGACACACACACACACACACTAAATTAGAGCACATTTAAAAAGACTGAATTCAAAGCAGCTAATGTGGAACACAAACAGTCCATCCTCAAGTCAATGCAGAGTCCAGAATACAAAAGAAGTGCTTGTTTTTACTGGTTTGAATGAGGAGGGACGAGCTGAGAACAGGGAAGATGTCGCCAAGTGACAGTGGAAGAGGGCACGAACAAAAAGGGGTCAAAATGTAAAATGCAGAATCATGGCCCATTTAAAATTCACAACTGTGTCAATGATGATGAAGCAAAGAAAGAAGAGCCAAGAGAGAATCAATGTTCAAACAGACACAAGGGGCTTCATGGTAATGAGAGAGGAGGAGGGGGAGGAGGGGACGAGTGGTGCATCTGCCCCGTGCTGCTCAGGGTCTAAAGGTGCCCTGACACTTGCACAACTTTGATGCACACACGTTGTTGTGATGATGCCACCCGCTGTGTTCCCAGCTGGATGCCATGCTTTGTTCTACCATCTGCCACGCGCTGTATGCTGGACGCTGCGTATATAAAATAAATATTTTGTGGTGGATTAATCATTTTCTCTGCAAGTTGGCTGCTGAAAATGGCTCTTATCGCAGAGGACCGCTATAGCCAGAGCTATTCGCACACACATGCGCTGAATGAGCTGGAAAAAGCATTTTGAGCCATCTACAAAAGTAATTATTTATCATGTTTACATTGTCATGGCTTAGTAAAATAGTTGCATGTTCTTTCCTTCTTGTGTGCAGTTGTAAACGGATGTTTATGACATATTTAACATCTCGTTCTAACGGTTCCAACGAGCTGCGCTCTGATGCGATCCGCTGATGCAACCACTCGCTCTGTTCACTTCTTTATTCCAATTGACGAGCTGCACGTTGTGTTGGCGTGCAGAGTGCACCACGTTGCACAACATTTATGCGTGAAAGATTTTTTTGAACATTTCAAAATTCTCGTTACGCAATTGCATGCACCGGCGCCGCTCTCACCTTCAGTCTACACCAGTTAAAGACGAGTTTACTCTCCTGCATGACACAGGGCATGCAAGTATGTGCATCAAAGTTGTGCAAGTGTCAGTGCACCTTAATTGCCAACCAAAAGTCACAGAGTCAGATCCCCTGCCCCCCTTCCATTTTCCAAAGCCACCCCCTGGGGACCACAAGACTCCACAGAACCATGTGGGACCTCCTTAATGGAGACAATGAGGATGCAACAAAAATATAAACACTAAGGGGCAAACAGTCAATGGCCAGAAGAACAACTTTGAATTTATGATTTATTATTACTGGAACCTATTATTTGCATTTATTTTCTGTGGGCTTTGTTTCTTTTGCTTTGTCTTTATTCTATGGCTGTTGCTGTTACTTTTTCAATGATGAACATTAATTACATATTAGATAAGTAACAATCTTCACGCTGTTGTAACACGTGCAGAATGTGTCTTGGCATTGTCTTGCTGAAATAAGCAGGGACGTCCCTGAAAAAGACATTGCTTGGACGGCAGCATGTGTTGCTCCAAAACCTGGATGTACCTTTCAGCATTGATGGTGCCATCACAGATGTGTAAGTTGCCCATGCCATGGGCACTAACACACCCCCATACCATCACAGATGCTGGATTTTGAACTTTGCGCTGGTAACAATCTGGATGGTCTTTTTCCTCTTTTGTCCAGAGGACACGACGTACATGATTTCCAAAAACAATATGAAATGTGGACTCATCAGACCACAGCAGACTTTTCCACTTTGTGTCTGTCCATTTCAAATGAGCTCGGGCCCAGAGAAGGCGGCGGTGTTTCTGGATGTTGTTGATGTTTGGCTTTCACTTTGCATGGTAGAGTTTTAACTTGCACTTGTTGATGTAGCGACAAACTGTGTTAACTGACAATGGTTTTCTGAAGTGTTCCTGAGCCCACGTGGTAAGATCCTTTACACAATGATGTCGGTTTTTAATGCAGTGCTGCCTGAGGGATCGAAGGTCACGGGCATTCAATGTTGGTTTTCAGCCTTGCTACTTACGTGTAGAAAGTTCTCCAGATTCTCTGAATCTTCTGATTATATTATGGACTGTAGATGATGGAATCCCTAAATTCCTTGCAATTCAATGTTGAGAAACATTGTTCTTAAACTGTTGGACTATTTTTTCATGCAGTTGTTCACAAAGTGGTGATCCTTGCCCCATCTTTGCTTGTGAATGGCTGAGCCTTTTGGGGATGTTCCTTTTATACCCAATCATGACACTCACCTGTTTCTAATTAACCTGTTCACCTGTGGAATGTTCCAAACAGGTGTTCTTGGAGCATTCATCAACTTTCCCAGTCTTATGTTGCCCCTGTCCCAGCTTTTTTGAAATGTGTTGCAGGCATCCATTTCAAAATCAGCAAATATTTGCACAAAAACAAAAAAGTCTATCAGTTTGAACATTAAACATCTTGTCTTTGTAGTGTATTCAATTGAATATAGGTGGAAGAGGATTTGCAAATCATTGTAATCTGTTTTTCTTTATATTTCACACAATGTCCCAACTTCATTGGAATTGGGGTTGTACAACATCATCTTGCTGCAGATAGTGTCTCTGTGCATCGTTCAACTATACAGTGCACTTTGCCCAAAGAGATGCTGAATGATGCTGTAATGCAGAGGAAGCCTTTTCTGCGTACATGCCACAAACAGAGTCGCTTGAGGTATGCTAAAACACATTTGGACAAGCCAGCTTCATTTTGGAATAAAGTGCTGTGGATTGATGAAACTAAAACTGAGTTATCTGGACATAACAAGGGGTGGTATGCATGGCTGAAAAAGAACACAGCAGGTACTGGGAATCTTGTTAAAGTTGAGGGTCACATGGATTCCAGTCAATATCAGCAGATTCTTGAGAACAATGTTCATGAATCAGTGACAAAGTTGAAGTTGCGCCGGGGATCTTTCAACAAGACATCGACCCTAAACACTGCTCAAAATCTACTGAGGCATTCATGCAGAGAAACAAGTCCAACGTTCTGGAATGGCCATCTCAGTCCCCAGACCTGAATATTATTGAAAATCTGTGGTGTGATTTTAAGTGGCCTGTCCATGCTCAGAAACCAACAAACCTGAGAGGTTTTGTAAAGAAGAATGGTCCAAAATACCTTCAACCAGAATCCAGACTCTCATTGGAAGCTATAGGAAGCATTTAGAGGCTGTTATTTCTGCAAAAGGAGGATCTACTACATACTGATGTATTTTTTCTGTTGGGGTGCCCAAATTTATGCACCTGCCTAATTTTGTATAAATAATTATTGTACAATTTCTGTAAATACTAGAAACTTCATTTCACTTGGCAAATATCACTGTGTTTGTCTGCTATATGATATATTTAACTGAAAGTTCTGATCCAAACCACCAATGATTTATAAAGGAAAATCATGGAAATCATCGGGGGGAGCCCCCACAAACTTTTACATACAACTGTACTTATCAATCCTTTAACTATATGTACTGTTGCAACATTTTAACATTCATTTGTCATTGTCAGTAAAACTAAATTACAACTGTATTCCATGAGATACTGGAAAAAAAAACACTACAAGAGCAAAGCACAAAAAGTGCACACAATATGAAAATACAATCCGTATAATCATGAATACACACAATATAGCTGAGAAAAGGTCAGTTTTTGTCACTAGCAACCACACATATTCATTTCAGAAGGTCATGGGATCGATTCCTACCTGTGGCCTTTCTGTGTGGAGTTTGCATGTTCTCGAGGTTTCCTCCAACATTTAAACACCTGCAGGTTTGGTGAACTGGAAACTTTAGAATCGTCCAGGTTGCTCTTGAAAAGAGATCTCGATCTCAAAGGGCCTAACCTGGTTAAATTATAAATTTAATTAAAACTCTCGTTTCTATGCCTGGGTTTCCAACATTTCGGGACAAGTATGTAACTTACAATCCAAGCCGTGTCCGCTTCATAAGAAACCTGTAATCCAAAATCATCTGACGTTATGTGTTGTGGTTTTTTTATGCTAACGTTTGGCTCTGTGCGTAAAAAGACAGAAACTGGCAACACCTGCCGGTCCCTCCCAGCCCACTAACGTGGCGTTAAAAGCGGCTCCTTCTCCCAAAAGTGGTTTTTAAGTGGTTTTTCCTCGCCGACAAAAGTGCAATTCATAGTTATTCGTTTAACTGCTGTGTACAGTAAAACAGAGGCGTTAGCCGATTAGCTCGAGGCCTAGCTGCTAGCTTTAGCGTTCACTACGGTTCAAAACACACGCTCATCTTCAACTGATCTCTCATTGGCTGATATTTTTGAAGCTAACCGGCCGCCATATTACCACTCCCATGTCCCGCTCTCGAACGCTCTTACCTATTGATCTTTAATGAGGCGCACAAAACTTTATTCTTTGTAATTTTGTTTAAAAAAAATACCTTCATGTGCAGCTCTAAACTGCGCAAATCGCCAGATCAAAGGCTGTGGACGAACATTTCACCTGTGAGTATGACTGAAATGGGAAGTAATGAACAATAATTTGAAGAGTTCTAGCCCTTATTGCAGCATATAGGCAAAAAATAAAATAAATAAATAAATTAATTAATAATAATAATAATAATAATAAGTGGCTTATTAACTCAGCATGTGTAGCCACATGTGTTTTGTGTTGGACGCACTATTTTAAAACATTTATTAGGTCTATTTGTGCATACTTTTGGAGCTTTATTATATTAGTCTGTAGCTCATGGAGCTATGTGGAATAAATGTTGTCGTTGTTGGGAAAACTAACTCTCCTGTCTCTAGTTAAGACACACACACACACACACACACACACACATACATACATATATATATCAGAAAATGATAATATATAAATCACATAGATTATCAATATACTTCATATCAGGACAGAGAGAGAATGTCTGTACAAAGCAGAGAGAGAATAAAATGTAAATGTAAATTGTCAAATTAACACAAGAACATGTCATCCCTCCCAAAACCATGTTTCCACATGTACAAACTTTATCTGGCTCAAAGCCCTGACAGAGGGCCTGTATATCCACAGAGCTCTCTGCACCTTATTATAATACTGATCATAATACTACATTCTATTTATACAACACTTTATGCAGTGCTAAAAGTCACTTTACAGAACAGAACAAAATAACAAACAACAAAGCAACTTTATTATAGAAAGATAAAAGATAGATACCTTTAAGTGTCCCAGATTGATCTCTTTCAGTGCAGCTTCTTGTTCTGACTTTAACAGAAAGTTAACACCCAAGTCTTTCATCTCCAGCTGTAAATGCTCATCAAAACATTCCAGTCGTATATTTCTGAACTCTTCTGCATCAAACTCCATCGTCAATGTTTACAATGCTCATAAACTTTTAAGTTTCTTAAATATTTATTACGGCCACTCTTAAAACTTAAGTTCTATTTATAATTTTATTACTGGTAAAGTTTAGAATTAATTTAGATGAGATATACTCATTATCTCACAGGAATATATCAATATTATCTGGGAACTACTTTTTGCGCAGGAATTCATCAAGCACGTCGGCCGCGGGCGCGCACTAACACAGAATACCAGAAACTGGAGAGTTGTTCGGCCAAAACGAGAGAGACCACTTTTAGCTTGTCATAAGCTAAGTTTGTGAGAGTGAACATGTCTGTGGATTAAAGTGCCTGATGTGGCACAAGCGCTGCTCTCCTATTGGTCATTGAGGAGAGGGAATTCCACCACTGCTCTCCTATTGGTCGTTGAGGAGAGGGAAATCTAACTCCACAATGGAGGCCAATATTGGCCCAATTCATAATTGGGCTGGTTGTCGGTCTCGTTCAACAAGAACTGTCAAGAAACTTTCTCGTGTGTGGTTGGAGTTGTGTGGAGGTAGGAATACCTTTTTGAATGCTTGAATAACGATGTCACTCGCACAAACAAATAGTGAAAAGATGTTCATTGTGCCCAGAATGTTGGTATTTTGGTCGTTGACCTTTCCGAGCATGGAATGTAAATTAAATATGGTGTTATTGGAAAGCTTCATGAGTGGATTGAAGACTTCCTTAGAGGAAGGAAACTGTGTGTTTGCATAAATGGTAATCACCATTATTGAGGGGAATATGGGGTCCCTCAGGGATTGGTCCTAAGACCTGTTTTGTTCCTAATCTTTGTAAATGAGTTGTCGGTTGTTCTTTCAGCAAAAGTAAAATTTTTTGCAGACAATACAAAATTGTTTCAGCCTCTGCAGTCATTACAGGATTACAGTTGTATTAAGGATGATTTAGATAAGCTATCGGATTGGTCGAAAGAATGGTTACTCAGGTTTAATTGTGAAAATGCAAGGTCATGCACTTTGGTGCAAAAATAAATAAATAAATAAAATCCTTGTTTTTAAGCCTTGTTTTTTTTTTTGTTTTTTTTTTTGCACTTTTTAATTCTAAGTTGGGCAGCACGGTGGCTTAGTGGTTAGCACTGTTGCCTCACAGCGAGAAGGTCACAGGTTCAGTTCCAGTGGTCTTTCTGTGTGGAGTTTGCATGTTCTCCCTGTGTTTGCGTGGGTTTCCTCCGGGTGCTCCGGTTTCCTCCCACATTCAAAGACATGCGGGTTAGGTGGACTGGAATCTTTAAATTGTCCGTAGGTGTGTGTGTGGGTGTGTCTGTGTTTGTTTGTCTGTTTGTGGCCCTGCAACAGACTAGCATCCTGTCCTGGGTGTACCCCGCCTCGCGCTCTATGACTGCTGGGATAGGCTCCAGCCCCCACGACCCTTAATTGGGCTAAGCGGTAGAAGATGAATGAATGAATGAATAATTCTAAGTTAAAAACTTGTTTATTTAAACTGACTTTTAACACCTAGTGGGGAGGTGACATGTTCTGTTTTCATGTGCTGTTTCAAATTTGATTGTATATGTGTTTTATTTTTGTGAATTTGTGTTTTTAATGTTAAGTGCTTTGGACACCAGTTGGTGCTGTAAAGCGCTTTATAAATAAATGTTGATTGATTGATTGATTGATTGATTGCTATGAGTATTACATGACATTACCAGCCTGGGCTCTGTTCTCAGGGTGCAGGACTACTTAGTGTCCCTAGGGTGAATAAGAAGTCTGTGGGTCACAGAGCTTTCTCTTATCGTGCCCCTGTTCTGTGGAATGATCTCCCTGCATCAATAAAACAGTCAGATTCTGTAGAGACTTTCAAGTCCAGACTTAAGACGCATTTATTTTCCCTTTCTTATGGCTAGCATACTGGTATAGTATGTTACTATGCTTTTTACTCCTTTAATACGTTTTATTAGTAAACAGAGCGTGCCGCGGCCTCAACTTTATTTAAATTCTGGGTCTGTTAGTGAAGCTTAGGGCTAGTGGCTGGCGATCACCTCAGTATTTCTTCTGTTTTCTTGTTGCTTAATGCTGACAAATTATACTGTATTTGTTGTCTTTCTGATTCTGTTTTTTTTTCTCTCTGTTTCATGTGCGGTTTCATCCAGAGATGGGTGTGGTGTTCAGAAACCATCCTGTGCATCGGCAACATTTCCTGTACATTCGTTTTGTGAATTGTTTTGTAATTTATGTCTGTATCATGGCCCAAGCAGAGGGTCACCCCTTTGAGTCTGGTCTGCTTGAGGTTTCTTCCTCAGAGGGAGTATTTCCTTACCACTGTTGCTCTGGGGGTTGGTAAGGTTAGACCTTACTTGTGTGAAGCACCTTGAGGTAACTTTGTTGTGATTTGGCGCTGTATGAATGGTAATAAATGGAAATTAAATTGTGGTGCTGTTTGATGCTCCGGTGCGGTGTTGATTGACAACTGAAGTGAGGCTCCTCCTCCTTCAGATATTTATTTATGCTTGTCTGAAATGCAGGATTATGGCTCGAGCCGCGGAATGAAGCCCTGCTGCTTTGCTCTGACGTCACGCCCTGTGACGTTGTTGGTTTGTGTCCTGTCACTCTGACAGATGCGCGTGCGGCCGAGCTGCGTGGTGCAAGGGCGCCCTCATGTGGCTATGTTTAGTAGTGCCATATTAGGATTCAGAAATTGTCGTTTTAAATAGTTTTATTAATAAATTCTTTTGTATTTTGGAGCCACTTATCAGTCTCATATGCAACGAACCTGTGTGTCTTGAGTTGAGGTTGTTTTAATTGCAGAATTCTCTGGGTGAAACTCCCAGGATGGAGTCAGAAGTCCAACCTATCATGTTCAGTCATGATTTCCAATTGTCTTGACAATTAAAAGTAGCTCGTCTGCTTCTCCACATCATGTTATTTGCTTACGGTCCACTTGTGCTAATAAGTGTTGTTATGTGACCACGTAGCAGCTTTAAAAACTGTTGCTTTTATCGTTCTGCATTTAGTCTGACCTTTGCCCCAGTGAGGTTTTTTTTTTTTTGTCGTCTAAAACATGTCTGTCCTTGTGATGACGTCACAGGTGATGTTGAGGACCATCTACAGTGGGCTGATGTCCAGAAGTGTCTCCAGCCAGAGGAGGATGTCTCACAGCAGCTTTGCTGGAAAGGTTGCGATAGTAACTGCATCGACAGACGGGTACGAATTTTGTCACTTTTTCTTATACAAGTTGAAACTTCAGGATGAGCAACAAGGTCTTTTCCAACTCAGGCAGGTGATTTGTGTAGAAAAGTCCATAATGGCAGATGAGTATGCAGAATCTAATTTCAACTGAAATGTCATCTGCACATTCAGTAATTATCATGGCTCTAGGACCATGCTTTGTGGAACACCAAGACATTTGCAAAAGCCTCGACTTCAAGAATTACTGTACTTTTCAGAATCAGCATAGCTGCAGAATCAGCTAAACTCTTACCAAAACATAATCTGCACCATTTTGAACTTGATTTATGTTGAGAAGAAAACTAGGAAGTATAGTGGTTCTAGGACCATGCTTTTAGGTACACCAGCATAATTGAATCAGGCTTGAGATCACATATTGCACTCTGTCTCTCTCTTTCTCCTCGTCAGAATTGGTCTGGCTACAGCCGAGGCTCTTGGGAAGAGAGGAGCCCGCGTGGTGGTGAGCAGCCGGCAACAGGCCAACGTGGACAAGGCCGCGACCTTACTGCAGAGCCAGAACATAGACGTGACTGGAACCACCTGTAATGTCGGTAAAGGAGAGGACAGAGAAAAGCTGGTCCAAACGGTGAGTCCCAGCCCCAGTGAGCTAGGACCTCTTTTTGGGCCGTGGCAACATCACAATGATGAGTTCTGTAATGTTCTCTGTTTGGAACAGGCTGTAGAGCGTTTTGGGGGCATTGACATTCTGGTGTCCAATGCAGCCGTCAACCCATATTTTGGGCCCATTATGGACAGCACTGAATCGGTTTGGGATAAGGTAAACACAAAACAGTCCGAGTTACTGAGGAACAGAGTCTGGAGTCCACAAAAAGGAGGAAAATGATAGAATGTGACTCAGAGCCTGACGGCAGCCATCTGAGTCTTTATGCAGAGAATTATTAAAACACCACCTTCATCTCTGCAGGTCCTGCACATAAACGTGAAGTCGAGCTTCCTCATGACCAAGTGGTGGTGCCTCATATGGTCAAAAGAGGGTGAGTCAAAAACAAAAAATCAATGTCACTGTGGAGGTCAGAAGTCAAATTAATGTTTTCTTTTTAGAGGTGGGAGTGTTGTGTTCGTGTCGTCCGTGACCGGATACCAACCAGCGACGGTCGGATACCAGTCGATAACGGTCAGTGAGAAAAGCCCCCCCCCACACACACATAATTTGGATCACAGAGAAAAGGGGGGACTTTTTGCACAATTTGCACTTCTGGTTGGACAGGAAACATAAGGGAATAAATTCCAATAATCAGCAGGAAAAATGCTGAAGTGGAACAAATAGAAACTTGGGGTCTGTTAATAATTCAGGCCAAACGACTGCACTCTGGCTTCAGTGAAAGCAGTGGTCTCACAAAGGTCAGAGGTCAAACATGCATTTCTGGTCATTTTCTTGGAAAAAATAATTCATACTGACTTGGTGTTATTTAGGTCCAAGATTATTAAATATGGGTCATTCATTTGTGGTTGTTTTCTATTGTGAGCGCCCTCTGCTGGCAGGTTACAAAACAAGAGAAGATAAGAAAGCCTTTATTCATCCCTCAATGGGGAAATTTCAGGGTCACATCGCAGCATAGAACAGTAGGTGTAGACAGAAGGGCATGAAATAAAACAAACAAGCATCTCTTAACTCTTAATCTCTTAACTTGTCTCAAAACACAAATCGTGACATGCAGATGTTTCAGATCCTCAGTGACGTTGTTGTTGGTGCTTCTTTGTGTCCCTGCAGACTTTGGGTCCCTACAGCGTGAGTAAGACGGCCTTGCTGGGTCTGACCCGGGCCCTGGCCCCTGAACTGGCTCAGAGCAACATAAGGGTGAATTGCGTGGCCCCCGGGCTCATCAAGACCCACTTCAGCGCGCCGGTGAGGCTCCACAGAGCTGCAAACAGAACACTGTGTTTTGAGGAGGAAGGCTGTCGTGTTTATTCTGTACTTTGTGCTTCAGTTGTGGGAAAACAAAGACGTGTTGGACGACTTTAAAAGGCAGCTCAGCATTAAGAGGTACGCACGCGCACATTAAGAAGCCTAATGTACGCGTCTGTTGATCCAGAATCGGGCAGCTGGAGATCGGTGCCGTCATCGCCTTCCTGTGTTTATGGATGGCCAAGTGGTGACATTAGGACAGGTCAGAGGTCAACTCTCCACCCTGTGTCTCCAGTTGGACAACTTTACGGAAACCACTGAGACGAGAGTCTCGATTTTGTTTTCTTCTCTGAAAAATCTGGTTTAAAAGTTAAAAAAGTTTTCTTGATCTGACTGATTCACTCGGAGCACTTGATTTAATATTAAATAAAACTTAAAAAGATTTCTGAGTTTTTAAACACCTACAGCTCTTCAGATTCAGAACCAGTTTGTCCCACGGTCATGAACACAGCGTTAAACGAGGACCATTACTTTCAAATTAAAATGAAACTTTATTTTAATAAAAGCACAACATAATTCAGACTTCATTTGTAAGATCAACACAGCTTACAACATAAACAACACTCTGGTTCTAATGGTTGTATTTTGGGGCTGATCAAAAATATAACTGAAATCTGTTTGCTTTGATGAACATGTAAAAACAAAGATGTTATATTAAGTTCTTTCAGCCCCCCCTTTTTAAAATTCACTTGGGGGGCAGGAGGACACCACCTCAAGTCAGATATGGATCAGCTGGACACCCTCCCTGACAAATCCACATTCCATGGAGAATGGGCATAGATGGTCTTGAACCAAGAACCTTCAGCTTTGGAAGAAGTGCACAGACCCCCCCCCCCCCCCCCCCCAAAAAAAAAAACCAAAACAAACAAGCACGGGTAATAAAAACAATCACCATCCATATTTGGTGACAAACATGAAATTGTCTGACTGTCTCAGTGCGGTTGGTTGGGGGCTATTAATTTTCAAAGCATTGATTGATTCCATCATCTGTGTTTGTTGTCAGAAGTCAAGTTGCGTCGCACCATCGCTGGTTTCCAGAACTCCCTCAGAGTGGGGACGTACGTCCCGTACTTGGTCTTGTAGTAACGCCTCTGGAACAGCTGGGGGCAACAAACACCACAGAAAGTAGGTCACAAACACAAAACGGGTTTCCTGTTCTACATTCACATTGTTTGCAGTGTTATATTCTGGAAAAAAAAATAAAGCAACATATTCACACACACAATTCTAAAACCACTATTATTTATTTTTAAATGTCTGTTATAACAATACAAATACTTTCAAGTCAACTTTGTTTTGGTGACTTCCTACAGGTTTTTTATTTTAGATCATGTTTTTCTGCAATAGAATCACTGTAAATTCAGAAAAACAGACTCGTTCGTAAAACACTAAATCAACGTTACGTTTTAAACATGCATTTTATTACAGCTTCCAAAAAAAAAAAAAAAAAAAAAAAAAAAAAAAAAATCATTTTAAGGATTTTGGCTGTTTGACAAATTAATGCTGCAACAATTAATCAACTATTAAATTGACAACTGTTTTGATAATCGAATCATTTTGTCTAAATTCTCAGATTTCAGCTTCTTGAGTATCTTTTGGATTATTTGACTCGTTTCTTTAATCTGCTCTGACAGTAAACTGAATATTTAACAACTGACTGCTCAATCACTGACCTTACTGATTTTTTGATTATGAAAATAACCATGACTTGGAGTCCCGTCAGGAATACAAACCCTGCCTTTGAAGTTCTTTGTTGCCTCGTCTTCAGAATCTGCGACATAATCTTCAACATCACCAGAAACCACTGACACAGCTAAACACAAAGACACAAAATGAAATAAATTAATCTTTCTGCATGAAATGTTCTTTTCTGCATGAAATGTTCTTTTCTATAACTGACTGGTTGTGATAAATTACCAGAGTTAATCCGCTGGTGAGAGGAGCCATTTAGATTCTGCAGCTCGCAGTGATTTCTGTCAAACAGACGATTCAGGTTTCAGAGTGAATTCCAAAAAACAATTACAACAGACTGCACCCAAACACTTAATACAAGTTTTAAGACTTAGACAGGAAATCACACTGAAAATGAAACTGCAATAATTGTATTTGTAAATCTTAAAGCATAAATCACTTAATAAAGCAGTAAAAATGTTCAAGTCATCATCACAAATGTTTTCATCCAAATATGTCAACTAAGTTACATTTGACTTGTTTCATTGCAGACGTACAAACCAAAGATCATTTGTTCCCTCAGTCTGTTTAATTTCATCATTTTCATCTATTCATGCATTTCAGTCCTGTAACATGTTCCAAAAAATGTTGGAATGCTAAAACATTTCTCACAACACTCGACATCTTATCATTGAGATAAGAGTAACGAAGCTTCTCAGGTGTTACTTTGTCCCATTCTTCTTGTCAACACATCTTAAGGTGTCCAACAGTGTAGCGGTTATTGTTGTTGCATTTTTACATTTCAAAGTTCTCCACATTTATCTGCTGGTTCAGGACTGCACGGTCAGTCGAGTATCTGTCCCCTCTTTTTCTGCAGCCATGTCTTTGTAATAAGTGCAGAATGTGTCCTGTTGTAAAATACATGTACTTCCCCAAGAACATCTTAAAGGCAGCATACGTTGCTCTAAAAGCTCAGTGTTCCTTTCTGCATTAATGCTGCATCACAGAGCGTGAATTACCTTTGAGAAGGGCACACACAACCCCAGACCATGACAAACCCTGGATGTTGGACTTGTTGCCAATAATGGTTTGGACGGTCCTTTTTAGCTTTGGTCTGCCTTTGGAAACATCCATTTCTTGCAAAAAAAAAAAAAAGGCCTGGAACAGTGATTCATCTAAGCTCAACACACGTCCACTGTGTGATGGTCCAATCCAGACGCCCCCGAACGCAGATTAATTTTACATTTTAAGAGACATTTGTGAATGTAACTCTGCATTGTAGAGCTTGGTAAGGCTTTCCCAAAGGATCAGAGACGCAGTGTTCAGTTTGACCTTGCACCTTTTATGCAGTAACATTCCTCCAGATTCCTTTGATTTGTTTGGTATTTTGCACTGTAGAGGAATAAACATGCAAACCCCTTCCAATATTTCTTTGAAGAACATCGTTTTAAAACAGTTCCTTTATTTTCTCATGCATTTTGTTTGGTTTCTGACAAGTTGAAGATCCTCTGTCCATCTTCAAAAACTCAGCCTCTTTGATACTGTTTTTTATATCATGATTTCACCATCACTTGTTTGACTTTTTTAAAAGCTCATTACAATCTTAAATCTGCCTGCAGCCCAACTTTTCTGAAATTTGTTGCAGGAATGGATTCATATTTACTGAAATGAAGTTGACTACACAAAAGGTGAAACATCTCAGGTTCATACGGTCTGCGATGAAACGGAAGTCAAACATTAAGAATCTGTGGATTTGTTTTTTTTGTTGTTTAATTTTCAGTTATAAAAATCAAATCACTCACACAGCACACTAAATATAAACAGCTTCTTACTCTTTATCATTCAAGCCGAAATCCAAGCGCAGTTTTTCAGGCTTGCCGTTGGTCCGAGCTCTTACTGGAGACGCCCTCCGCTGGTTCTGGCTGCACACGTGAGAGGACGTCCCTCGCACACTCGTCCCATCTGAGCTGGTGGACGTCATCTGGAGTCTGTCAACGACAACTCTGGGCTGATTCAGCAGACAACACTGAAAGACAGAATGGAGGGAGGGGTCTTCTGGCAGACGCAGCGTTTTCACGCCCAGACGGTTCAAGTGGGATGTTAGCGCGTCAACTTCTTCGTCGACAGTCTGGACTTTGCTCTTGGTTACATTTTGGCTCTGACTGAGCGTGCAGGATTCACTAATCAAACTCCTACTTATTCTCCTCCTTGCTGAAGTGGCCACGCCCTCCCCTCCTTCTTCAGACTCGTTTTCTGTGCACGGCTGTGTGCGTTTCATTGTCCCACCGCAGCCTAAAACACTCAGCGTCTCTTCCAGCTGTCCTGGTTCTGCTACTTTTACTTCATCAGCACTCCGCCTCCTTTTAACTGCTGGGAATTTCAAATTATTTTTGAGGGGTACATTTGTTTCATTTTTTAAGCTAGCTGCATCGCCCCCCATCAGTGCGTTTTTATTAACCAAGTTCATGACTGGCACATCTTCATTAGACATGAGTCCAAAAACCGGCGTGATAAACGGCGCTTTGTGTGAAGAGGTGTCTCTCATATGACCGGAAGCGTCGGGTTGGCCCCCTGATCCTGAAGGTTTATCTGATGCTACTCTTCCAGACAGTGGGAGAGAAAGTGAGCTCAGGATGGATTCTCCCAGGTTTGGGGGGAGAGATGCTGGAAAACCAAAGCACAACATGTAGACAATTAGAAAGACGAGGAATCCACATGAAAACTTTTTTTTTTTTTTTGCAGGTGTGACGTTATCCTACCCGCTGAGCTGAGGTGACCGAGGCAGGATTCATGCTCAAGCAGAGTCTTCAGAAGCTGGGGTTGAGTGGCCACCTGCGCACACTCCTCCAGGACAGCAGGGGCAGTGCTGAGCCACGACACAGTCTGGAAACAGAAAACTTCTCCCTTCAAACGACATCAAATATTCGACCTGCTATCAAACTTTTCTTTCTTTTTTAAACAGTGATGAGATTTAAACAGCTGCCTACATTCAGAGGGACAGACTGACTGTTAAAAGCAGAGCGATGAACACCGACACAGTTATTTGTGACAGAAGAAGTGTTGAAAAGCACGCAGCACCTGTTTGAGGTTTGGCACAGGGAGCAGCTGGTCCAGTCGAACCAGGAACTCCCACAGCAGCTTCTCCAACTCCTGGTCAAAAGTTGGACCATAATCCACCAAAAACTCCTCCTGTTCACAGGAGAGAACACACACACACACACACACTTATCTCTGATCCCAATGAGACTAAAACAGCATCAAACCGCCGCTGTGACACAAGGACTGACCTGGAAGAACCGTTCTCTTTCATCCGGGTCTGTCAGCAGGGTCTGAACGAACTCGTGGAAACTAGAAACTGTTTTCATGATTTTTACATCTTCAGTCTCAAGAGAGAAAAGAGAAAAAAATGCACACTTCATACAACAGTTTAACAATCATTTGTCATTAAAAAACAAAAATCTGAATTAAATCGTGTTTGAGTGGTGGAGCTGGAACATCCAGTCTGTGGAATTTGGATCTTTGCAAAGATAACGTGATGTAACTTTATGAACAAATCAGATTGTCTAATGTATTGAAGCCCCATCACCCACTCTTAAACATGACATTCGTTCAGTTCACTTGGTATGAAATACTGTGACATTCTACGACAAAACATTTCATTTGTTTGCACTGAACCATACACAATTAACCAGTAGATTTCATTTATCAAGATGCTTTCAATGATTCAAAAGGTTCATCACACAAACCACAAGACTGATCATAAACTGATGCATTTATTTTGCAGTGACAACAACTACCTTTTTTCTGCATATTTAAAACAGTGTTTTAAATAATTTACCACAGGACAGGCTGAGGACGTTGATGGGACGACAGGAGCTCGGATCCTTTCCAGGTGAGGTTGAATCAATTCAGCATCAGGCTGTTTGCTGCAGAGCTCCAGGATTAACTACAGGGCAAGGGAAAAAAGATAATAATAATGATATCCTATTAGCCACACAATGGGAGAAAATTAAAAAAACAATGCTCCCTGTCAAGACATGGTCCAATCACGTGTACTTTGACTTAATAGATAAATTTTAAGACAATATCTTGTCAAAACATATTTTAAGACAGGAGACAATCTATGATGCAAAAAGAGCAAACCCTTAAAAATAAGAAGGTCAAACCAGTTTGTTTATTAGTCATGTTTAACCCTGTCCGGCTCAGTCACTCACCCGTGCCCTCAGCCCCAGCGTCAGCCTGCCCTGGTGTCTCAGCGTGAGCAACCCAGGGACACCGTCACAGGCCGACGTCACAAATTCCTCCACAGTCCCATAATGCATCACATCTCTCTGCTTCATCACCTTCCAGACCGCTGCAGACACCAAACGCACAGGAGGAGCCAAGAGCTGAAGTGCAGGGAAAGGAAGTGTAGAATCTGTGGAGGAAGAAAAAGAGATTGAGTCATCCAGTTTTCCATCACCAAATAATGATATAGTTGATCATTGCTCAGTGGTTGAAAGTTTATGAAAAACCAATACCATGTTTTCCTGTTTACATCTCAAAAACGAGGGTTTCCTCCCGTTCCGTTTAATTTTAAAACACATGATCTGATAGTGTCATAAGCAGACCTGCTGCGTAAACTACCCAACATCATCCTCACATCTCTAACCTGAACCCAAATAATATGGCTTGAGTATTAACTTTGTCATTCTCTTCCTTTACAGCTTTGATGCCATTATGTCCCTCTTTATCTTATGATAATCACAGCAGTTTGTTTGGATGCCATACGGAGGAACATGAGGACTATCACTATCCACATAGTTTTTTTTTTTTAATTAATGTGTTTAAAGTGCATAAAACCACCAGTATTCAAGGTTCTAATCTGGAAATATTTGAGTTGAAATAGTTATACAGCAAGGAAAAATGAAACTAAACTTCTATAAAGATGATGTAAATGTATTTTGTTGAGAAAATTAACTCTGAACAGCTGAAAATAATCACCAGATAAGTTCAAAGTTGAGTTTAAGTTGAGTAAATTACAGTTTTTAGATTTTGGACTGTTTGATTGGGATAAGTTAGATCAGGATGCATCTTTAGGTTCTTTGAAGTTGTGATGACCCATTTCTGACATTTGACAAATTATGATTAACTGCAAAAATTAACCAACTAGATAATCATAGTTAGCTTCTGCCAGGTTTGACTTTTCTTAAAAATAAGTCACAGATGAAAACGCAGGTGCAAATAAACTGCAGAGTTTAAACACAAACACTTATTTATAGCCAAGATAAAAACGAAACAGAACTGAAAATAACCAGGATGTTTGGAAAATGTTTTACATCAAGTTTTACTGCTTTTAGAGTTTGCCATAATTATCTTTACATATAACCTTGACAAAATCATTCAGAATAAAAAGTTTACGCATGCGACATAAAGGTTCATACCATATTCACGAAGTTTGCAATATGCACGAGTGAACACACAAAACCTGACCAAAACCAGTTTTATTTATATTTAAACCCGCTGATTAATAACTTTAACTTACCGTTTTCTTTTTTTTTCGTTGTCGTCATCGTTACTGATGAAGCTAAACTGTTAGCTTAGCAACGACTTTTCTAAACTAAGCTAGCACGAAAGAATGTCTCCTTAAACACTTCACAACGGTAAAGCCTTTTTAAAATGTTTCTTTTGCAGCTTTCCACAAACGTTTAATAAGATAGTCGGTGTTTTTCGATATCTAACGCTTTAATGTCGCGTCTGTCAAAAAAAAACAAAAAAAACCCTCGACGCGCCGTTTCGCAGGTTCTCATTCTCGCGCCTTCAGCGGAGGAGAGCGTTTGAACTGTTTCTTCGAGCGTCCCGCGCGGGCGGAGCTTAGACCAGCAACACCAACTGAACTTACATACATACGTACATAAATAAAAATCCGCCTCAGCGTGCATTGTACATCTTAAATATAAACGCATCTGACTTTACGTTCGGCTGTGACGTCAATTTATGGTGCCTTCAAGTCTGCTTTGTTTCTGCCTTTTCACAATGTGTTTTGACGTGTTTCCGTCATTGAACTCTACACTGCCGATGGTTATAACGCAGCTTTTAACGAAAGACATGAAACACAGCACACACTTTTCTTTTTGTGTCGTCCACCTGGGCAGTGACACACCCACTTTTATTTTCACGTGTGTCAAATTAGGGAGGTCACATGACATGAAGCCGTGTGATAGGCGGCACAAGAAGCCAACAGAAAACTGGGATACGATAACAAAAATACAACAATCTTCAAATGATTCGTGTGATTGTATGCTCAGTGAAAGTTTAAAAGAAGGTTTACATCAAATTTACTGTCACCTATCTTGTAGCTACATTTTAAGCATTAATTTACTCAAATTTCCCGTCGTATATTGGTATTACTTTAAAAATTATTGAGAATTTTTATTACATTTGGTTGTGGTTTTGTCTTAAACGTTCTCAAAGTGCCGTAAATCTTACTCTGCATGCTGAATTTATCCTCTAATATTTACATTTTGAAAGGCTTTCGATTTTTGTTCATCTAACCACCTGCACAAGTCATTGCTGCTTGTTTATCATTTTGCAAAAATATTTAATATAAATGTACTATTTTCATTTTATTTATGCAAAACTTTATTTTGTAATGTTACCTTTTTCAATGCATTTTTCTCCATTAAAACAAAAAAACTAAACAGGGTTTTGCATCTCAAATGGTGAAAATATCTTTTAGCACTTCAGTTTTCTTCCCCAAACAGACCAAAACACAATTAAGAAAAAAGTGTCAAAGCTTGAACTATGCTTATTTTTTACAGCTGTCATAAAATTGACAAGCGATGGAAAATACAGACATACAAAAATACTGTATATATTGTGTAATTATAAATACTATGTAATGGCTGAGAATAACCGCATATTTATTTTAAAAGCTCAAACTTGTTCCTGAAGAATATCTGATCAGTTTCCTCTGCAGAACATCTTGTCTTGTGTCCTACATACGTTCCATCATTAGAATCTGGCGTCAGTGTGTGAGATTCAAAGATATCCTACTTTCAACACGTGCTCTATGAGCTCTGATGGGGGCTGATCTTAGAATGATCACTACAGAGGTCAGGCTGTACGGCAGGAGGGGAAAAAATTAACTCATTGTCAACGTGGGTGTCAGAGGAACCCTGAGTCGGTGTAAGGTGAAGCTGTGGACGGCGTAGATGCAAGCCATCATGGATCCGTGTTGAGTCCTGGCTGTCGGTTCATTCACAGGGCAGGAGCGTGAGTCATCGTCTGTGTCGCCTGGTCCAACTTCCTCGTCGTTTCACAGAACAGGCTGCGGCTGCTGTGTGAGCAGGACGCCAAAGCGTTTCTTCAATGTCACCCGGTGCCGAGAGAATTTGTCATCTGGGGAGAAGCGGGCCGGGTGGGCTGAGCCCGTGGGCTGACCTGTCGGATCCATCTTCTGAGAAGTGAAAAGAGGGCGGAAACAAGAAACGGGCTTTAAAAACAGCTTTAGTAAAGAAGAAGAAGAAAAATAAAGGAATTACAAGTACAGTGTGATGTAAAGGTGTTTATTCCTAAGTAAACTTTTTTGTGTGTGGAAAACTACTTACATAAATCTTTCTTCTCACATTTCATTTCAATTTGAGGTATTTTAGTTGAGTACCTCTATTTTTCTGCCATTTCATAATTCTGTTGTCCTAAATTTGAATCTTACTACTTAGATTAACAGTCCAAAATGTAACAAACACATTATACGACTTAACTACTCGGCAGCAGTCTGTAAACTACGAAATAAATGCATTAAAATAATTTAATCATTTAACATGCATTATTGTGAAACGTGTCGTTCCGCACGATTTTTACTTTTAGTTCTCAAAATACATTTTGAAGATTATTTTTGAGGGGGGTTGGGGGGTATTAGTACGCGATCCAACTACTTTTTTCCCCTCACCCGATTTTAAATTAAATAAAACGAGGACCCACGTGTTCAAAGGAAGCCTTATGGCGTCATAATGTTACCTTCAGCGTGTAAACTCTTTCCCCGTTTTCATTCAGATAAAAGTGCAGAAACATCGTGACTGGAAACTTAAAATAAAAAAACTGTAACAACTGATTTGTTCAACGTGAAACAAAACGCAGCGATTTAAGAGTCTCCTTAAAACGTTCACGCGGTAACAAAAAAGAAAAAAATCCACAGGAAGTAGTATTCTTCTTATTATTATTATTCGTCGTCGTCTTCTTATGTAGCACCACCTACTGCACCGGAGGGTGTAGCGGCAAAGTTTCTAGTTTATTGAATTTCTTTTTTTTACCCTCACTGTGTGCTTTAATACTATAACAATTAAAGCATTAAGACAATAAATGGTGAAAAGCAAAACATATGCATATAGTATCTTAATTTTAACTCAAAAGACAGAGGCAAATGTTAGACAAAGCCAAGAAATGTTATGAAAGTTCTCCTTTAGTTAACATTTGAGGTCTGAATGGCAACATTTTCGTTTCCAATCAGTGACTGAAATATAATCATTCTTCTTGTATTATGAGAGTTTGGATAAATGGATAATGGCTGAGCCATAGGGTTCTAACCCCCCAACATAATGAAAACTTTATTTCATTTTTTTAATCTTTCAACCAAGTTAATACTTCGCACAAAAAAGAAACATAATTAGTGCAAAGTGAAAGTCTTGTGTCAGAAATGATACGCTGTTTCTAAATGCTCAAAACTCTAAATAGAACTTTTAAAAATAATTATTTCCAAATGTTTAAAGTACAGTAACATCTCATGTAGAGTGACCATCAAAAATAAAGATTAGCAAAACCAAAGTTTTTTTCCAGTGTAGTTTCATGTACAAATATTATTTTATATTATTTGTATTTATTTAATTTTGACAAGCTATATTACAAAAGATACTATTTTAAAAACTAAACTCATTTCATTACATTGTTTTTAAAAAGTACAAAATTTCAGCATTCTTTTCCATCTTTATTATTTCTTCTATTTTTTTTAGAGAGCGAGAGATAATAGAGAAGTCTGTGAGATATCTTCTGTCTTCAAATGTGACCTGTGACTCGGGTGACCAGATGTCCCACTTTGTGCCCCAAACCTTTTGGTGTTCTGACAGACATCCAGGCTTCAGTTTAAACACCCAGTCACCCCACCTGTGACTTTAAAACCTTCTGTGAGCAGGTTTGACATGAAGTCCTGATGAACTTTGATTTCTTCTGTTGTGTTGTGAATTTATCGCAACGTTCAGGCCAAAGTCCACTTTCTGGGTCAAACACAAGCAACGTGGACATTATTACAATCAGAGACTTCACTAAGACGAAGACACTGAGGACAATGGACACAACATCTTCCCTCATCAGGTAGGTTGTTGATTTTTAGTGATTTTTTAATTATTATTTTTATTTTTTTTATCCTGGCTTGACTTCAGCGAGACCTATGAACCGTCATAACAAGCTTAATGTGCGTTTAAAAAAAAATTAAGAAAAATACAAATTAATTCAACTTAACATGAAACTCAACTCTATCTAGTTACATTTTTAAATTAATTATGTTGTGAGTTTTTGTGTCAGAAAGTTGTGGATTATTTGTGCTCAGATCTGTGACCAAGCGAGTGTGGTCGCCGCCACAGCGGCCCTTCAGGGTGTGCTGTCACACGAGGGAGACCAGGAAGGGCGTCACGGCCGGGACCCTGGCAGAGCTCAAAGACAGGGTGAGACAAGTCTGTCCCCAGTATAAGACACAGCAAGCATCTAATCCCCACAGAGTGGACTCAGCTCCCAAATCCCATCTCTGTGACAATCAGCCATGATAAACGTGTGATAACAGATCTTTATGATGCCATAAGGGAGAGGCCTTTCACACTGCTAAAGCAAGACACAGAAGGACGTTTGACGTGTAAAGCAGTAACATTAGCGAAGAAACAAGAAATAAATCTCACCTCAAAGCAAGACACATTTCATGAAGCAAGAATGTTTGAGAACAAATTAATAGAAAATCTGTCTCACTCTGTTCAAACCACAAAATTTCTGATTGTCTCATAATGCAATGATGTCACAGAAAACATCAAAGGAAATCCTAGAACACTGTGATTGTTTATTGCTGTTTATGCACCAATTACTTCTTAACCACTAAGTCACTGTGCTGCCAAATCAATAAATAAAGCAATAATGTCACAGAAGAAATAACAAATAAAAGGAAATTCTATTTTAGGGTTGTTAAAGCGAGACACAAAAGGATGATGTCACAAAGGGATAAGGTTGGAGAATATAGGAATGGAAATCCTGTCTCACTTTGTTAAAGGAACGCAAAAAAGGAATTTTTAAAATTTAATAAAGCAACATCACTGAAGAAATAAAAAGAAGTCTGGTATCATTGTGTTAAAGGAATTTACAAAAGGGAAAAAAAATTATAATTCCTGGAATCAAAAATTCCAGAGAAGCTGCAAATGGAAAGCTTAGCTCACATAAATACATAAAAGAAAACATTTAGTTGAACTTTTAGTGTGTTCATATTGTTTTTGAGTGTTCAGAGGACCTTTTGTGTCTTCTTACCTGTGTCCTGCAGGTGTGCCAGGCCTTGCTGCTGTCTCTCTCTGCAGTGTCTCTGTCTCTGGTCTGTGAGGAGGACGGGACAGAAGTGGACTCAGAAGAGTTCCTGATGACGCTGTCGGACAACACGACGCTGATGGCTCTGGAGCCTGGACAGACATGGAGACCACAGCAGGTACGTCCACAGCAGGGACACCCCGCCCACACACACACCACGTCTGTCACTGAGGTCTCTCAGTCACCGTGCACGCTCTCCGCTCCAATCCCACAGGACGCCGTTGTGCCAAAATCCCAAAACGACAACCGGCCTCGGACAGGACGAGACATAGCCCGTGTGACCTTTGACCTTTACAGGTTGAACCCCATGGATGTGTTTGGCTCCCTGAGTGTAAAAGCCACCTTCCAAGGCCTGTACTCTGTGAGCGCCGACTTCCAGTGTCTGGGGCCAAAGAAGATCCTCAGGTAAGCCAGCGAGGGCGGACACGGGTCAGAATCAAACGGGCGCGATCAACCAGCAACTCTCAGGAAAGTACAGAAAGTTTTTGGGGCAAACAGATGTACTAACGTCAGCTGTTTTCCAGAGAAGCCCTGCGTGTTGCCTCCACCCTCCTCCAGGCTGCTGGACACCTGCTGATCGCCTCCGCCAGCATGATCCGCCACATCATCGAGGGCACTGAGTTCTGGCAGCCACAGAGGGCCGAGTACACGGCCACCTGGAAGTGACATCACAAAGGGAAACCTTCAGGATGACTCCTTCATCACCGATGAGTTAACAGCAGAGGGGAAGTGACCCTATTCCAGGCAGCTTCTTTCAGCTGTGGGGAATCAAGGACTCTTGTGTAAAAAAATAAACTGTATGTTTTATGTGCAATATTATTTTCCTATAGTGTTAAGCCCGATGCTAATGTAGTTTAGCCTGCACTGGCAAGTCAACGTGTGATTGAGGCACGTAATAAAGGCACATGGTTGTTACTTTGAGTGCTTTTGTTTAAAAATGAAACAGGCATCAGAGGGATGATATGGACCCTGTGCGCTCGAAACACCACCATACACACGTTTTCAGGATACACGCCTTCGTCATATGACTTCTGTGTGACTCATGAACCAAACTACTCCAAAATCTAATCATCTTGACGTGTCGACCCAAGTCATATTCCCACCAAGTTTGAAGGAAATCTGTCCAAGCATTTTTGTTATGGTGTCCCCACACACACACACACACACACACACACCAGTGGAAACAATCCCCTGCTGTCACCTCGTCACTGACTCACAGGGTAAATCGAAATGAAGGAAGCTAACAATCAAATGTTAAGCCACACCTGATTATCCTCTGCAACAATCACCGACGTGTCCAGCAGGGGGCAGACAGGTAACAAATAAACATGCAGTTACTAAATAAGCAAAACAAACTTGGCATTTCTATTGATCTGGTGCAACAAAGTGAAGCAAATTTGAGTCAGTTTGTCCTCATGACCTGCTCTTTTCATGTGGAGACTTAAAAGGTGACAGTGGTTACTGTTTGGGACTTATGGTGTTAGAGAGGATGGACTCACTCATTTATCCATTTATTCATTCGCTCACTCACTGCAGTTTACAGAGAACACTCACAGGCCTCTGCCAAAGCCTACAAACAAATATTAACATTCACAGCAAATAAAAACATGATCTTTTGACTCTGGAGTCTATGACTTTGATGTTTAATCAACAAAGTTTTTTTTTAATGTATAAAAACGTGAAAAAAAATTATACTCAAACATTTTATAAAATCTTTCAAGACTGAAAAATTTGGAATAAAAACTTCTCATGAATTGAATGTGAAATAATTTCAAAAATAGCATTTTGAAGGAATTTTACAACTCAAAATCATTTTTACCAAAAAATTATATGACTTTTTTTAAAATAGTTTATTTGGTTGCCAGAAATTTACACATATTTGCAGTTACAACTGACTGAAATATTTTTGTAAATTTGTACAAGCTCATTCCATCTGCCCAATGGGGACGAGAGTAAAAGCCCAATACATAATCAATAGATAATATTATCAATCAAGCTGTTCTTTAGAAGAAGAGCCTTTTTTGCCATTTTATATACATGTCTATATGTGCAATGTATGTACATACATATTATGTATGTACATACATTGCACATATAACACCCAATCCCACCACTAGGGGCAGTGTGCAGCCAGGAGCAGACTTTAGGCGTTTATGAGTTCATGCTGCACGTGACTCATTTCCCAGAAAACGAAACTTCTGGGTGGGTGGAACCAGTGGAACCTGTCACACCAGACCGTAAGGCGTCAACAAGAAGAAACATCTCAAGCTTTAGTTTATAAAAAACAGTTTTCCATCTGAGGAGACGATTCCAACCATGTCTGTCAGTCTAGATCAAGTGGTCCTCTGTGATATGTGCCTGGGGGAGGACAAGAAGCCCGCACAGAAGACCTGCATGAAGTGTGAGATCTCCATGTGCATCCAGCACCTGCAAACCCACCTGACCACTCCTGTGTTGCTCCAAACTCATCCTCTGACCCAGCCTGCGGTTTTAGACGGGACCACGAAATGTCCCCAACATGGGAAACTCCTGGAGTACTACTGCTTGGACGATCTGAGCTGCGTGTGCGTTTCCTGCGCCATTGAAGACCAGCACCGCCTTCACAATATGATGACCTTCTCCAAAGCCCACAAGGAGCTGACAGAGAAGCTCTGTGTTGAGAAGACCGTACTGGAGAAAGCAGAGCATAGAAGTATGTATCTGGAAAACTGGGAGAAGAGTGAAAGAGAGAAGGTGAGCCGCTCTGGGATACGTGTCACTGAGGCTGTGGAAAGCCTGCGTGATCTGGCTTTGACCAGCATCCAGAGTTCAGTGTCTGCCCGTTTGGTGGCCATAAAAACCAGCAAGAGCAGCACACAGGCAGCACAGAATGAGAAGGACACGTTCAGGTTCCTGCAGATGTTTTCTCAGGTGTATCAGGACATGGAGAAGGCAAAGGCTGTGGATCTGAGGAACGGCCTAGAACCCAGTGAAAAGCGTGACAAGCTGGTTGAGAAGATAAGACAGCATGGGGAAAACATGGTCAAGGAAGCAATCCAGTTCTGGGGTTCCTTGTTGACTTTAGTAGACCCAGAAAACCAGGAGTTCATGTCTACGAGCTCAGACCTGATATTTGACCCAGTCATTTTGGACAACTGTATCTCACTGTCTGAAGACAAGACCAAAGTTTACTACAATAATTGGATGGGAGATTATTCTGAACAAACACTTTGCATCAAGAGTGTGAAGACCGCTCCAAACTTTCAGAGATGGGTGATCAGCTTTTCCAAACACTGTGACTGGACCATTGGACTGTGCACCCAAAAAAGTCTAAGTAATGTGAACTCTGGAGAGGTCTATGGACTTTCTTGCAGAGGAGAACAGTTCAACTCTGTCATATCAGACAGTGAAGCACCTACAACTTTGTCTGAGCTTCAGACACAAACTGTAACAGGTCAGGTTTACCGTCAGGTGGTCAGCACTGTTGGTGTATATGAAGCAGAGACAATGCCTCAACCTCGACTAAGAACATTGGAGGTGGTGTGGAGCTCTCCTGGCTCCTTGTCATTCTTCCACAAAATCGGCCAATACCAGAGACAAAAAATCGTCACGATCAACCTGAACAATTCTGGCCTCACACCGTTTGTTCATCTGAAGAAGCCCCAGCAGCACCAGCAACTCCAGGACCAAAGGAAATGCTCGTGTGGCGCAAGTTACAATCTGTACAACAAGCATTACTTGTACAAAACATCACAGCTTAGATGCCAGTGTGTGAAATTCCTTCCTCACATCACTGAGGTGCTTTGTGAACTTGTGTAGCGACTCTGCATTTACACAAACATACCACAAATTATTTAATGAATCAACTTTAATCAATGAAATGCTTTTGTTTTTAGCATTTTTGTTTCTGTGTAGGCTCTCAGTTGTCCAGGTGGTTTCCATAGTAGAGAAGCTTGAATCATCGACTGGACTGGGTTACTTGATGCAAGCATTTCTTCTCTACAAAGAGTCAAGACAGAAGTCAGACTACCAGAGCAAGAATTTTAGCTGAGGAAGCTTCTGCGATTAGAAGCGAAACATCCTCACATCAAGCAACCCAGTCCAGTCGAAGATTCAAGCTTCTTTACTTTGTTTTTAGCGGTTGAAGAGAAACAGATGTGTTGAAGTTGATTTTATAGTGAATACATAAGTAGCATTTTATTTTTTTTTTTAAATTTGTCTCCACTTGCTGTTTTTAAATGTTACTAAATCAGGACCGCCCATTTTGGGGCCCTATGATTTGGTCCGTCACGTCACCGAGCATGATGTTTATAGCAAAACAGGCATGTTTAATTCTGACAAAACAGCAGCATTTTAGGACCCACAATTGTCCATCACAGACTACATGTAGAGGTCGTGGGGCACTGCGACGTTTCTGTGATGGTCAGCCTCTTTTTTGAGTGGACACTGCCATCTAGTGGGCTCAGAAAAACCCCAGATTCTTCACGTGACTTCGGTTTGCCATCACATCTTTGAAAATTATACACGGTCTGACTGAGGGCATTTCATGATGTGTAACTTAAACATTGTAAACAACATCCAATACTGATTTGTTACTATGTATTGTCATTTTCATCCGGTTTTTTAAGTGGTGGTCAATAGTTTCCATCTTAATTTTCTGAAGCACAGTGCGCGCACGTTCTGTTGAGTCTTTCCTTTGAAATATGTTGCGCAAAAAAGCATGTGAATGTTTTATTATTAACTCTGCATGTAAATAAAATACTGCAATGAGATTACAAACTCTTTATTATGTTGGAACTTTGTTTTACACTTCAAATGTTAATTTTGCACAAAATATCATGACTTTGACATAACATTAAAAATGTATTTTTGGTATGTGGCCCCCATATTGATTTTTGGCTCTTCAAAGGAAAGAATTTAGGCAGCCCTGAGTTCAATGCATGCTGATAACAGAAACAAAATATGTGGAACATTTACAAAGACAAAATAAGAAATAAAACAAGGCAGATTCCAAAAAACTGCTCAAAATAGAATTAATCAAAAAGTGTGTGAAGTGAAATAACAAGCAATGGGAAAGGCAGAAAATATCAGTCTCACACACACACACATTAAAAGCAGTGAAACAGCTCACAGGTACAGTTCTGGATGCAGATCTCAATATGGATAAATCCTCTGGAATTAAAATGACTTTTTTTTTACGATAAACAGAAGACAGTAAAATGTTTTGACACAAAGTAATCAAATGTTGCATTTTCATACATTTTAAAAAGAGGCAGTGAGTATGAATAAATACATTATTTTAAATCTAAAGCGCAACACTAAAGTGCAAAACACACTGTGTTTATAGAGAACAGACTGACACATTTATCGACCAGTCAATTTGAAAACAAATTTAGTTTGTATAAATTATTTAAAATCTGTAATTTTGGGACAGAGACGTTTCTGATTGTGTCAGAGGCCGGAATGATTAAACACAGACGACATGTTATCGTCCACAGACACACACACGTCCTGTGAAAACATCGGAATGCTCAGAGGAGGGGGGAGTGGTGGTGCGGGGGCCAGATACAGCCCCGATTAATCCAGTCTTTGGCTAACATCAAACTACGTGTATTTTGATTATCATTTACTTTAACTATATACGGTTTTAAAGCTTCCACTTGTGTAACTATAACTCACGCCACAAAAATAGGTACAGAGGATTGACACGCGTGCACGTGTGTTCACGTGTGCGTACACTATCAGACAAATCCAGATCTCAGGCAGGAGACTCAGCTGTCGCTGCCGAAGACGGTGTTGAGCTGCTGCGTGACCCTGATGAAGGTCGTGCGGCGGCTCAGCTCCTTCAGTTTAGCCGCTCCCACGTACGTGCACGTGGAGCGCACGCCCCCCAGGATGTCTCGCAGAGTCTCCTCCACGGGACCTTTATAGGGCACTTCCACCGTCTTCCCCTCTGAAGCTCTGGAGGACAAACGGGACAGGATGGTAATTCAATGACGCACATGTAAAGAATGATGAAACCGCCACGACTCCTCGGACTGACCTGTAGTCAGCCACGCCCCCCGTGTGCTTCTTCATGGCTGTGTCAGAGCTCATGCCATAGAACAACTTGTATTTTTTACCATTTTTCTCGATGATCTCACCCCCGCTTTCTGAGTGACCAGCCAACATCCCACCCAACATCACAAAGTCGGCTCCCGCACCTGACAAACAAACAAACAAACAAAAGCAGAAATGAGAAACCCCGTCAGATACTCTCTGACAAACGACATTAATTATAGTGCCAGCTGACCAATGGACGCTTACCAAAAGCCTTGGAGACATCTCCGGGACACGTACACCCCCCATCCTGCACAAGAGGCAAAAAAGTGGAGGAAGACCAAAACAAAACAAAACAGATATTTAGTCTGTGCAGAGCAGAAGATAAGACGGCACACTGTTCAACACACACTCAGCAATCAGTCACTGTGGGAAGAAGAACAGGTGTTCCCTCAGAAACAACCACACAAGAGCACAGGATCACCAAGAACTGAGCAAAGCTATGGAGGCCGTGAAGCGCAAAACAAATTAGGAAACACACTGAAATTTCACACAAATACACAAAAACATGTTAAAGTTGCAAACAACGCTGAACAAAACCTTAAGTTATTGTACGACCCGAGTTCTACGAAGGGTTAGATATACAATATTGTGGTCTCGCGTTCTATGCACCACACTGGTCCATGTAGACAATCTGACCTCTCTCTGACGCTCACATTGCCAGATGGCAGATACAAATGAAGTCAAATAAAGAAGCCGCAGTGTTTTTGAAGGTGGGTGTAACAGAGGTTCCTCATATCGACCACCCACAGTCTCCTGGGGCACCTTCTAAATCACAGCTGTTTTCAGTTTTGTTAATGTGTGTGTTTCTGAATTACTGTTGGCATCTTAATTATATTGCTGTTGTGTTACGCACGTGGTGGCCACCGTACTTCTGTCCATTTTGCGTCAGATTTTCACATCTTTTTTTAAGTGAGATTTGATGAAGCTGCTCACAGAAATGATGTGGCCGCCCAAACCGTGGGCTGCATCCGCACACTCGATGACAGCGCTGAGCTGTGGGTAGCCCACACCGGTCTTCTTACGGGTCGTACACACGGAACCTGCACCGCAAAACCACATTTTACAAAACAATTAATTTCACCTTGTTTTAAGAAATCACTTTAATTGGATAATTTAATCCTTGCGATGTTCAAGCATTTTTGAAAATATATAAATAAATACAATTCTTGAGATGAGTTTGTGATCACCTGGTCCGATTCCCACTTTGATGATGTCAGCGCCGGCCAGGATCAGCTCCTCCACCATCTCTCCCGTCACCACGTTTCCCGCCTGGACACAAGCACAGCAAGCCGCCGCTCTGTATCAAGACACTTGCTGCTGTTTCTGAAAAAAGCACGACGTCTGGAAGCTCCTGAACTACAAACCATGATGGTGTGTGAGGGGAACCGCTCCCGGACATCTTTGACAAAGTGGACAAAGTGTTCAGAGTAGCCGTTAGCCACGTCCACGCAGATATACTGCAACTGTGGCACCGCCGCCAAGATGGCTGAAATTTTTTCAAAGTCACCGTCACTAGTTCCTGTGCTGACTGCGACGCTCTGCAAGAAGGACAAAAAAAAAAGGACGGCTGTCTGAGTGCACAAAGCACCGCCGACGAGCAGCGCACCGCAGTTCTTATCGTTTAGTACCTGCAGGCATTCTGAGTGCTTTGCTGCAAACTCCACCCACTCGTCCACAGGGTAGTGCTTGTGGATGGCAGTGAAGAGGCTGAACTACAGGACGAGACACACAGAGGTTAAAGCACGGCGGGAAGTGATGCACGGCACAATTATTTTTAGAATTGGTTAATCAAAAAAAAAGATTGATTAAAATACAGATTTTTTTTATTAGTCTGTTAATTATTTTCTCATTATGCTTTCTTTAAATAACCACTATATTCTACCAAGAACTTTCAATCTTGCACTGAAATATTTTTTCATAATAAGTATTTATTTTGCAAATTTTATGGGACAAGGAAAGAAAATCCTGCAGCGTTTTGGCTCTTCCCGAGACATAAACAAAACAAAATCCAAGCAGAAATCTTAGAGGCTGCAGCTAACAATTATGTTTGTACTAATTAATAATTAAAAAACTGACTGATTAAAGTTTTTTTTTTTAATTAGTTTATTATTTTCTGATTATTTGGTTATGGTTTCTTTAAATTACCAGTGAATTCTATCTATCTAATAAATTCTACCAATAATTTTCAACTTTGCATTTAAATTTTTTTTTCATAGAAAGTTTTTATTTTGCAAATTTATTTAAAAGGGCAGGCACAGAAAAAAATATGGGGGATCTTATATCTTGAAGAGCTTTTTCTCTTCCTGAAAATGAAATTGAAACATAAAATTGAAACATATTTCATAGAGGCTGTGACTAACACTTATTTTTGTAATTGGTTAATCAAAAATAAATAACTGATTAATTAAAATTTATTTTGGGAGCGTATTATTTTGATGCTTTGATTATGCCTTCTTCAAATTACCAGTAAATTCTAACCATAACTTTGACCAATAATTTTCAACCTTCCATTTAAATATTTTTTCATAAAAAGTATTGATTTTGCAAATTTTAGGTAAAAATAAATAAAAGAAATATGGGAGTGAAAATCATATCAAGCTTTGGCTCTTCCTGACACACCAAATAAAAAGCAAATATATTTCATAGAGGCTCTGACTGACAACTATTTTCATTATCAATGAATCTGATGATTATTTTCTGGATTACTCATTATTTGGTCCATAAAATTTTAAAAGATGCAGAAAAATACTAATCAGTGCTTGCCTGAGATGACGACCTCAAATTTTGTTCAAAAACCAAAAATATTGAGTTTACTGTCAGAGAGCAGAAAATATTCATTTTTAAGAAGCTGAAATCAGAAAACTTAGACTTTTTTCCCTTTTTTTTAAAGAATGAAACTGATTAATCAGTTACCAAAATAGACTCTACCGGCTTAGTTTCTTTAACCCAAGCACTACTTTGAAAGAGCATGAAAACTGAAGGATTTCTTCATCTTTCTTCTGCAAGACGTGAAGTCCACGTAGACGTGCTTCTGTTAGCGCTGTGAGGGAGGCGTGACCCACCTGGTGCAAAGCCAAAGCCATGTCAAAGGTCCCCACAGTGTCCATGTTAGCTGCAATGATGGGAATCCCATGGTAGTTCCCTTTAGAGTTCCTGAAGATGAAGCTCCTCATCAGGTCCACCTGAGGGGCAGCAGAGCACTGAATGAGCAGCGCCGTCTGAACCCAACCGACAGAAAAGCTACTCTACGAGGGCTGTCAATAAAGTAACGGTCCTTTTTATTTTTTTCAAAAACTATATGGATTTCATTCATATGTTTTTACGTCAGACATGCTTGAACCCTCGTGCGCATGCGTGAGTTTTTCCACGCCTGTCGGTGACGTCATTCGCCTGTGAGCACTCCTTGTGGGAGGAGTCGTCCAGCCTCTCGTCGGAATTCCTTTGTCTGAGAAGTTGCTGAGAGACTGGCGCGTTGTTTGATCAAAATTTTTTCTAAACCTGTGAGACACATCGAAGTGGACACGGTTTGAAAAATTAAGCTGGTTTTCAGTGAAAATTTTAACGGCTGATGAGAGATTTTGAGGTGATACTGTCGCTTTAAGGACTTCCCATGGAGCAAGACGTCGTGCAGCGCTCTCAGCCGCCGTCGTCTGCCTGTTCAAGCTGAAAACCTCCACATTTCAGGCTCTATTGATCCAGGACGTCGTGAGAGAACAGAGAAGTTTCAGAAGAAGTCGGTTTCAGCATTTTATCCGGATATTCCACTGTTAAAGGAGATTTTTTAATGAAAGACGTGCGGACGCCGACGCGACGCTCCGCCACAAGAAAAACACCTCTGTTGAAAGCCTTAAGGACAAGTTGGAACATGTCCTGCTGTTAAACAATTTCTCATATACTCACTCCACTGAAAGCCATCAAAAGCCGCCTGGATTTTACAAATGGTTATCAACACGGAGGTGTTTTTCCTGTGCCGCCGCACCGCGTCGGCTGCGTCCCGACGCGCGGACCCATCCGCACGTCTTTCATTAAAAAAATCTCCTTTAACAGTGGAATATCCGGATAAAATGCTGAAACCGACTTCTTCTGAAACTTCTCTGTTCTCTCACGACGTCCTGGATCAATAGAGCCTGAAATGTGGAGGTTTTCAGCTTGAAACAGGCTGACGATGGCGCCTGAGAGCGCTGCACGACGTCTCGCACCGTGGGAAGTCCTTAAAGCGACAGAATCACCTCAAAATCTCTCATCAGCCGTTAAAATTTTCACTGAAAACCAGCTTAATTTTTCGAACCGTGTCCACTTCGATGTGTCCCACAGGTTAAGAAAAAATTTTGATCAAACAAAGCGCCAGTCTCTCAGCAACTTCTCAGACAAAGGAATTCCGACGAGGGGCTGGACGACTCCTCCCACAAGGAGTGCTCACAGGCGAATGACGTCACCGACAGGCGTGGAAAAACTCATGCATGCGCACGAGGGTTCAAGCATGTCTGACGTAAAAACATATGAATGAAATCCATATAGTTTTTGAAAAAAATAAAAAGGACCGTTGCTTTATTGACAGACCTCGTATGTGTGCGTCACAATGTTACGGTTCCATAATGTGGTGAAAAAAAAAGAAGCCGTTATCCGTATATTCACCTCACTGCGAGTCTTGAGCGTGCTCCGCTTCGGACGCAGCAGCACATCTTTGAAGTCCAGCTTGACGTCGTTCTCGATGCGTGGCATTTTGGAAACAGGTTGTACACCTGTGAAAGAGCAGGTCAAAGGTCAGGATCATTATTCTGAACTCAGGACACATTTTGTTACCTCTGCCAACCGACAAAGGAGGGTCATGTACAATTTTGTCCCTGTGTGTCGTGAGGGAAGCCACCAAGAAACCCAGACAACTCTTTAAGAGTTATGGTCTTGTGTGGCTGTCAATAGTGCAACTTCTCTGTTGCATCGCCAGTTATAGAGCTTGATGTTGGAACAAAGTCTTTACAAGAAAACTGATCAAATCTTGGCTAAATTCTCCCATGTGCCTTCTGGCAAACTGAAATGTTTGTTAAGCCTTTACTGAATGACTTTCTTGTTTATTCTTTTCACGTGGCTTTAGTCATTCTGTATGATGCAACAACCACAACATGAGTTTAAATCCAAAGCGTTACATAATTAATGACACAGCTGTTTGATCTTTAGCTTCTGCATCCAAGGTTACGTCACTTCCATTAGTCACTTGTTATTAAGCACAGAAAGCCTTTACCTCAGGATAAACTACTAATACACGGACGGCGGTGTTATGTGGCGTATTTATATGAAATAAAAGGTTTACCTTCAGCAAATTAAGAGCGGTTTTGACTGCACCTCCTCTTTTTTTTTCCACCGTGTGAACGGACGAAGCTTTACGACCTTGTAGTTCTTACGAAGTCATGGCGCGAAGACGACGCGTTGATTAAAAACTACAAAACGAAAGACTTACTTTACGATATGTTGCAGTGATGTCGCAAAAAGAAAAAGAAGAAAAGACCTTTGCTTTATCTTAGACCATTTCTCGCTGAATTTTAAAATATTTTTCCCCTCAAATGTGGTATGTTTTTAATAATGGTGAAATAAATCATCGAACCAGATATAAGTTTGTGGTGGAACGTTTGATACAGGCGACGAGGCGGCGGAAGTCACAGCCAGACACAGGAAGTAGGAAGAATAATTTTTTTCTTGTTTAATTTGTCATTTTCAGACTGAAATTCAACATATAAACATAGTTTTTAATCCGTCAGATATGCTTATTAAAGTGAAGGTAAGACTCGAAAAATCTAGTGAGTGAGACAGTAAGAATCTGCGACCTGATTCTGTCACGTATTTGTTTGATTGTCATAAAATAAACACAATTTACAACTCGCAGTTTATATTTTTCACACGAACAAAGAAAACAACAGAAACGTGCTCATTTATGGTCACTGGTTTAGGATTTTAATACAGTAGCTGAGGTGCCCAAAGTATCAGATTTGGGTTTACAGAATCTCACGACTTACAAATTTAACATAAAAAAATAAAAATCTTTCATTTATTTTCTAAAACCGCTTATTATGAGGCAGTTGTCGCCGAAAAAAGGTGTAATTCAGTCCATTACAAATACTTTTATGTGCAGTTGGTTTTGATGTTAGTTTTGTCATTTTACATTTTATTAGCGTGTTTTTAAACTCTTTTTTTTTTTTGATAAATTGATATTGTAAAGCAATTTGAAATGAACTTACACTGAACGTGCTATTAAATATGACGAGCTATATAAATAATAACAATTATTAGTAAGTTACTAGAACTTTAGTCATCTCCGAGCTTATATTGAAATGATTACGTTTTTTATGCTAAAAGCACCAGATTTTGCACAGACATTGTTTGATATATAATTAAAAAATAGATATCGTACCAATCTCCCTTTTTTTGTTTTAAATTGATGTAATTGTGGTTGGAATGGATTCAGCATCAAATTGTTCAGGTTTACAGTATGTTTCACCATTTTAACAGTTTAGGGCCATTGTTGCTAATTTCTTCATATCATGTGATTATTTGTTTTAATATTCATGTTCTTCACAGACACTGACGGGGAAGGAGATTGAGATCGACATCGAGCCCACAGATAAGGTTCAGGTTTTTCATTGTTTGCCACTTGATGAATATGTGTGGTTTGTGCAGCTCTTCTTCACTGTGTTCTGCACTCAGGTGGAGCGGATTAAAGAACGAGTGGAGGAGAAAGAGGGCATTCCGCCGCAGCAGCAGAGGCTGATCTACAGTGGGAAACAGATGTAAGGATTTAATTATGTCAAGGTTCACCCACTGTTGGAGGGGGTCACTTGATTGACAGGGCATGTTATCATATATATATATATTTTCCTTTGATTTTGGAATCCAATTTATTTTTATGTATTTTTTGTAAGTGGTAGACAATAATAAATAACTGTACATTTCCATCACTGACACAAGATCAGTTGTTAATCTAAAAAAAAAATCCTACTGGCATGACCGCTGACCTCTTTTAAATTATACTTGGACATCTCTTTTTCAGCACTGTCACTGAAATCGTCCTTGCTATGATTTATAAATGCATAAAGGACATCATTCAGCTGCCTGTAATTTCCATCTCATCATAAATGAAGAGGAAAAACATTCTGTTGTATTCTGACCGGAACGCAATCTCGTTCCTCTTTTCTCAGGAATGATGAGAAAACGGCGGCTGACTATAAGATCATGGGAGGCTCCGTCCTCCACCTGGTCCTCGCACTACGGGGAGGCCGACCAGCACTCTGCTGTCCCAGAAGCATCCGCTAGACGCTGACACCGTTGGGAAGCGGCTTCACGTTTGTCCGGCCCACAGCCGACGTATACCTTGAAGATGTCTGGCCATTGGCTGCTGCTGAGGCAACAACAAAAGAATTAGCTCGTAGTCTGCTTGTTGCAGCCGCCTTTTGTCTGTAACTGTTAATATGGGACACTTCACACCTTTTTGATTGGTTTAAAAAAAAAAACAATGGGCAAAGTTCCTGTACATTCGAAGCCTGATTGTAATTGGATCGTGATGTCCAGTGTTGAGGTATTTTTGTCTTTGGGTGGTTCTTTAGGCTGAATATCTTGAGATTTGGAGGCACTGATGTTATCTTAGTTTGGCTGGCTTCCAAGTGGAGCAGAAAGGAGAAACCTGTTCTTGTCACCTTGGTTTTACAGAAGCTAAAGTTTCTACAGCTTCCCGAGTGTCATTTTCTCCTGTTTGTACTTGAATTGTCAAATTTGTAGTGCCAGTGACATGATGAGGGTTCTTAAAATGTTCTCAGCTTCAGTGGGAAACGTGACAGGACAAAGATCGTTCTTGCTTTATTTTTCGACATAGTCTCCCTTCAGTGCACTTGGTCCACCAGTGTTTAAGCTCTGCTGTCTCTACATCCAAGAGAGACGACTCATGTTTGTTTGGTCCGAGTCATTCACTGGGAACTTGGCCTCTGTGTGAGGCCAACGTCTGGTCTAAAAATGGTATATAAATAGATATTGTTGAGACTGTTTGTATGATTCAAGAAGTATCTTTATAGTTTGACACCTACGTGTTACCTCACATGTACAAAGATTCTGTGAAGTTCTTTACCAGTGACCAGTGCTGTGGATCAACATGTCAGTAGAATTAAAAACATGAATGAACAAGATGAGAAAAGTGTTATTCAAGAATAGTTTTTATTCTTGGCACACACTCACCACCAATATGTACATATATATCATATTAGCTTTGTTAGACGACTCCTTTAAACAGTCCGTTGATGTAGGATCTGTACTACAGGCTGAACAATTTACAGTTCCATACAACACAACCTTGCAGCATTTGATTTCTGTGGTTAGTTTTCAGATCTCATTTATGCAAATCTCTTGAAAAAAATTAAATCAAAGTCATGGCGGCAAAACTGGTTTTAATACAAAAAGTGGTACAAAAATGGCAATGTACAAAAGTTGTAGATTTCTAACTTAAGAGTTTGGAAATTTACAACACGTATATAACTTGTCAGTTGTAATTTTACAATTTATAAATTGGGAAGTTCCAAGTTGTGTTAAAATTTTGACGTCTCAATTTGCAATACTGAAGTGACTTGTAAGTTTGCAGGTATAAATTGTAAATTTACAGTTCACATTGTATAAATTTCCAAGTTGTACAATAAAACACAACTTGTCTCTTGTACAACTTGCATTTTTCCTCTTCAAATTTGTTTTGTCATTATTTAAAAGAATGACACCTTTTTAAATATATTTTGACTTGTAAATAAAGAAAAATTAAGACATCTCTGAAATAATCAGACATCTGAATACAAGAGGCAGCATTTGTATATAAATGAGGCAATTGATTGTAATTGCAAAATACATTTGTAAGCAGTCTTTATTTGCTAAGAAACAAAGTACAGACTCACAACAGCTGGTTGTCCTGTAAATATACAATAACTGTACAAGCACAAAATACATTTTACTTGGCGAGAGGTCCACCCTGTTCCCCTTAAAAGTTTAACAATAGCAACCTACAAATTACTGCCTCATTTCTTCAGAATTACACACTACATATATGTCAGTGAGCACTGAGAAGACTGAAACTCCTGAGGAATAAAGATTTAAAAATTCAGTACTAACACAATTAAAAAAAAAAAGGCACCTGGAAAAATCTTGAGTGTTTCAGTTGTGGATGATTCTGGCAGTGGATCCACTCAGAGCCACTGGTTATACAACCCCTGGCAAAAATGATGGAATCACCGGCCTCGGAGGATGTTCATTCAGTTGTTTAATTTTGTAGAAAAAACGCAACTCACAGACATGACACAAAACTAAAGACATTTCAAATGGCAACTTTCTGGCTTTAAGAAACACTATAAGAAATCAGGAAAAATAATTGTGGCAGTCAGTAACGGTTACTTTTTTGACCAAGCAGAGGGAAAAAAATACGGACTCAGTCAATTCTGAGGAATAAATTATGGAATCACTCTGTAAATTTTCAGCCCCAAAACTAACACCTGCATCAAATCAGATCTGCTCGTTAGTCTGCATCTAAAAAGGAGTGATCACACCTTGGAGAGCTGTTGCACCAAGTGGACTGACATGAATCATGACTCCAACACGAGAGATGTCAATTGAAACAAAGGAGAGGATTATCAAACTCTTAAAAGAGGGTAAATCATCACGCAATGTTGCAAAAGATGTTGGTTGTTCACAGTCAGCTGTGTCTAAACTCTGGACCAAATACAAACAACATGGGAAGGTTGTTAAAGGCAAACATACTGGTAGACCAAGGAAGACATCAAAGCATCAAGACAGAAAACGTAAAGCAATATGTCTCAAAAATCAAAAATGCACAACAAAACAAATGAGGAACGAATGGGAGGAAACTGGAGTCAACGTCTGTGACCGAACTGTAAGAAACCGCCTAAAGGAAATGGGATTTACATACAGAAAAGCTAAATGAAAGCCATCATTAACACCTAAACAGAAAAAAAACAAGGTTACAATGGGCTAAGGAAAAGCAATCGTGGACTGTGGATGACTGGATGAAAGTCATATTCAGTGATGAATCTCAAATCTGCATTGGGCAAGGTGATGATGCTGGAACTTTTGTTTGGTGCCGTTCCAGTGAGATGTATAAAGATGACTGCCTGAAGAGAACATGTAAATTTCCACAGTCATTGATGATATGGGGCTGCATGTCAGGTAAAGACACTGGGGAGATGGCTGTCATTACATCATCAATAAATGCACAAGTTTACGTTGATATTTTGGACACTTTTCTTATCCCATCAATTGAAAGGATGTTTGGGGATGATGAAATCATTTTTCAAGATGATAATGCATCTTGCCATAGAGCAAAAACTGTGAAAACATTCCTTGCAAAAAGACACATAGGGTCAATGTCATGGCCTGCAAATAGTCCGGATCTTAATCCAATTGAAAATCTTTGGTGGAAGTTGAAGAAAATGGTCCATGACAAGGCTCCAACCTGAAAAACTGATCTGGCAACAGCAATCAGAGAAAGTTGGAGCCAGATTGATGAAGAGTACTGTTTGTCACTCATTAAGTCCATGCCTCAGAGACTGCAAGCTGTTATAAAAGCCAGAGGTGGTGCAACAAAATATTAGTGATGTGTTGGAGTGTTCTTTTGTTTTTCATGATTCCATCATTTTTTCCTCAGAATTGAGCGATTCCATATTTTTTTCCTCTGCTTGGTCTAAAAAAGTAACCGTTACTGACTGCCACAATTTTTTTTTTCCTGATTTCTTATAGTGTTTCTTAAAGCCAGAAAGTTGCCATTTGAAATGACTTTAGTTTTGTGTCATGTCTGTGATCTGCTTTTTTTCTACAAAATTAAACAACTGAATGAACATCCTCTGAGGCCGGTGATTCCATAATTTTTGCCAGGGGTTGTAGTTTAAGACAAAAGAATATAATGTGTGTGGGAGTGTTATTTCTATAAAGTCATTTATGTTTACATACATACATAATTAACATCAGACAGAATTACTTTATTAAGGGGTTTTGTGGTCACTTCTACAAACTGACCCTCTAAAGTGTTTGAGTGGGATCAAAGGTTTATTTTGTGAATCTCTGTTTCAGCACCTTCAATAAAGCTATTAAATGATCCTTATTTATTTCAACACAGCTCGATAATACTCTCACTGACAGATGGCTTTAGGCAGGGAGAAGTAAACTGAATTTACTGGACAGATAAGAAAATCAGTCTGTCAATTTGTGAATTTCCACAGCTTTGACAAAACATGTGGTTCTGATGGAAACCATTGTCTTATTTTATTTTAATTTGAAGGTCAAATCTCCCATAAATATCTCACAGCAGTCAGAAATGTTAATGGTACAAAAGTGCACGAAATGTTTCTAGTTAAGGCAACAAGAAGAAAGGTGCAGCTTTTACAAGCCAATTAAAAAAAAATCTAGAAAGGGAGAACCAACATTAAAATGACGACAGCTCAAGTGACATAAACAATTACAACAATTACACACAAAAACCATTCTGGAATCACAGTCACTTAAAAAACAATAACAGTGTACTTCACAACAACAGACAATCTGATTCTCCAAATCAAAATCCAGCTTTGGTGTGTTGAAATGTATGACAAAGCAAAACATTTGTAACAACAGACGAGAGTCTTTTGATAATAACAAAACAAAAAAGCCACTCTTCCAGTGGGAGTGTGCAGGGAGTGTGTGGCGGGAGTCATCGAAGCACGAGTCATGAGACGTGTCTGCATAAGAACGTAGAAGGAGCTAAACTGACTCTATTGCACTTGTGAGCGACTCCAAACACACATTTGGTGTCACATGACTGGAAACATCTCAGACTATATTTGGCACAAAAATTATCAACTGATGCAAAGAAACATGAGCGTGAATCACCAGGTGGGACAGAACTTCAGTAGTCCGCTGACTTGTGCTTGTTTTCCTCTTCTTTGGACAGGGGGGCCTTGGCCTCCATCAGTTCCTGCCCGTCGCAATCACTGCTGCCGCTGTCTTCGATTGGATAAACGACCAAACACAGCTTCTGGCCCACGTAGGTCATCTTGTCTGGAGGAAGAAGGCCATGTTGAAAACATTTCGTGTTTGTGAAGGAGAAAGGTTCTACTGATGAGTCAACCCCAACAGGAAACCAGTGAACACATGCACTCAGACATGTTGTTGCATTAAATGTCAGAAAATAGGGGGAAGTTTGCATTTTTGTCTGTTTGTCATGATAAAGCTCAAAAAGTGGTTTTCAAGGTGATCTTTTAGTCGAAGAAGGTCTGAGTACATTCAGATGGCCTCACAATTTGCCAAACAATGTTATTATAAGATAAGATAAAACTTTATTGATCTCACAGTGGAGAAATTCACATGTTACGTCAGCTCTTAAAAAAACACACAAGATGGGTGCAAGCAGAGGAAAATGTTCATCAAACAGCGTGTGCAAGGATAAGCAATAATAATAATACTTGTAACAGTACAATAAAATAAGAAAATGAGGTAGAATTATGTATTGTGATAAGTATTGTATCGTGATTTGTATATTGTGATAGGTGTATAGTGATATGCATCAAATCATCTTAGGTGATACTGTATGTATCAAATCAGTCGGTGTATCATGATATGTATCATATCATTATTGTGATATGTATCGTATCGAGAAGCTAGTGTATCATTACACCTTTACTAAACACAAAAATGAATTGATCCACTGTTGGAAAAATACTCAAAACCACAGATCAAACACTAAAATGGTAATGTGTCATTGACAGTGGAAGACTGTGCTTCATCACCAAATGTAAAAACAATCTCACCCCAATGCAGGAAATAATCTGCCAAAAACCCAAACACTCTGTCTGACCCACCTACGAAGGAGTTGAAGCACTGAGGCTTGTTTTCCCAATAGACTCCCAGGAAATAGATGGGGATGCCGGTGAGCATAATAGCCAATCCGACGCCGCACACCACAGGCTCAGAGTAAAGTGAGAAGATGAGCAAGAAGGCCCAGAACAAGAGGTAGATGACCGGCCATATCAGACTGATCTGCAAACCAGAACAACAGCAGCCATCAGATAGAACCCGCAGGCCTTTTTCCACAACACGTTTTGTGACGTGCAACATACAGTGTAATGAACAGCAATGATTAATGGAACCCTAAAAGGTCAATTTTATCAATCTGCTACCAAACTTCAGGGAGTAAACTTCTATTTTTAAATGGTGTGACTCCGGCTTTGAACGCAACGTGTCATGGATGCAGCTCAGCGTTAAATGATACCAAGCTAGATGTTGATGCCAAAAAAACCTCTTGTCTATTCTGGTCCTTGTTGATCTGAGATTACTCTAACTTCACTGTTATAGACCATCTTAAGTAACGACCAATATGTTTTTTTTTTGGGGGGGGGGGGGGGGGGGGGCACAATGTAACAGAAAGTTGATGTTTTACAGCTTAAACATGAATTTTATTATAAATAACTGAAAACATAACCAACAACCAACCAACGTACATCACGCTGCCTTCAGTCAGTTTGGCAGTTGCGGTGTCGCATCACTCCACATTTGATAAGAACAGACTTCATGTCTGTCTTGGCCACGCCTACCCGGTGGCATAGCGAGCACTTGTGTGTTGTCGCTGTAAAACACCCACTGTGATTGAAAGTGATTGGCAGCTGGTCACGTTGCCTCTGTCTCTTGTAGCTAATGTGAGGAGTGATGGAGGTCCAAGCCATGCTTGACAGCATTGCAAACAATGTTGTTGGAGCACACTCTGCTGGACAGACTTCATAATGACACAACTTGGAACAGCCAGTGTTTCTCTTCATTGTTTATTTGGTAAAAGAAGTTTTTATATCAGCAAAAATAACACCAATATATTGGCGAATGGCTGATATTGGCAAACAAATAATAAAATCTAATCTTAAGAAACCACTTTAAAATTCCATCACTTATATTACATTAGTATGCAGTTCCTCAAATAAACTGTCACTTTTGATACAAGTGAACTGAATTTGTGAGTGTTTTTTCAACACTTTGTGGTTAATTTCTTTGCTGATGACACTCTGCTTTACTCATCTGACCAGAGACACTGAAACTGCTTCAGTGCAGATTTGCAAATGTGCAACTCACCTAAAAATTACTGAAGATATTTTAATACTTCTATTATTGTATTTTTTCTGTTAGAACTTTATTCTTGTAAGTTTGTTATTTATGTTCCATTTAAAAAAATCTATAATTTAGCACATTACAAACAACATTTCTCAACAAAAACATATAAAAATAACATAAAAAATTAAAAAAAAAGTCTTGCAGTGCCTGGAGCACAAAGACAATGATCACTCAAGAATAAAATGATCGTGAAAATCTCCTGAAATAAAACTTGAACGGTAGAAAACAGGCCGAAGGAAATGACTTATATTTAATGGATTAATAAATATTACACATTAATCAGTTCTTCAACATTTTCAAACGTTTTATAGGCACTAAAGCAATTCTGTTGAACAAATGTTACATGTTACATTATGAAATACAAAATATACAATTTTTAAATTAGGGGGAAAAAAAACGCACCTTGATTGGCCGATGCATGTTGGGCTGTTGATACCGCAGGACAATCTGCCCGGCGACAGTGACTCCGTAGAAGAGGTAGTTGATGAAGCCCACGTAGTTGATGAGCGTGTACATGTCGCTGGTGCACAGCATGAGCAGCGTGGACAGACACTGGAGAGTCCGGACGAGAGACCACAGTCAGACACAACGTTCAGGGGTTCTGCTGAAGATGAGTTCTGGACTAGTTAACGGGACTCACGGTAAAAAGCAGAGCCGGGATGGGAGTGCAGCGCCTCACGTGGATCATGGCCAGCAGACTGGGAAGGTGACCTTCTCTGGCTCCGGCAAAGAACAAGCTGCGAAAAACACGGGGTGATGAACGCATATCGCATCTTAAACAAGAGAGGACGGTGGACTGTACGAGTTAACTGTTTACCAGCAGAACATCTCAAAAAGAAGAGATTTCAATTCCAGTCAAATCAGACCCAGAGGTCAACTCGGGTGAATCAAGAGTTGACTCGATTTTTGTATTTCCAGGATCATTATCAATCCATATTTTATAATGTTTCTCAGTGATTTACAGGACGTGATGACCTGCATCCTGCAGGGGCAGAGCTTAAACCCCCCTCAAAACATTCCAAACACTGACAACGGAAGCAAAGCTTTCTGAAACAGTGAAACAACTGCTTCAGAACACAATTCTCTCAAAATGCTTGAACCACAAAACAACAAAATTGAATTCCAACTGTTTTAAAACACTTGAAACACTAAACAAAACAAATACATCAGATTATTTCAACTGAAACACTGAGTGGAAAAAAGCTTCAGAAAATGATTCACTTCAAACATGGTGGAAACACTCACGAAACAGTTCATGACATTATTCTTTAAACATGCCTGAAACACTAAACCACACAACTGCTTCATAACAGGAGTCACTCTTTCAAAATGCTCAAAACACAAAATCAAAACTCAGATCACAAAATAAAAAAGCTGAATCAAAAAATGATCCACTCATTCAAAACAATAAATCAAACAGATGATTCGGGAAATGATCCACATCTTTGAAACGCTAGAAACACTTAATACATCAGTGTTTGAAACTGTGAAAGGCAAAATTATTCACTCTTTTAAAACACTTGAAACATTAAAAGAAATAACTAGACCAGACAGCGACTCTGTCTCAAATTCAGAAAATGAATCTTTTTCTTGAAAACTTTGAAACAGTATATACAATGTTAGTTGAAAGAATTACTTCAGGAAATTATTCTTTTGAAATCCTTTAAACTAAATGAAAAATAAAATTGTTTTTAAAATGATTCACTGTTTTTGAAACACTCAAAACACTAAACGAACCAATTGCTTCTGAAAATGATGTACTACAGTGGCAACATCTAGTGGGATCCCCCCCCACAAATCCCTGCCATGCCCCTTCTTTTGTGGCATGGCACACACTGCAAATACTGTTCTACGATGGTCTGACCAAGATGTTCGTGATTCAACTAACCGTGAGGAGGTGAAGAGGGAACCGTTGACGCCCCCAAAGGTGGAGAGCGCCACAGAGATGGGCATGATCCACGCCATGACTCCCAGCAGCTTCTCGCCAAACGTCTGCGATGCAGGAATGAGGAGGATGCACCAGAGGAGAGGAACACGGAGTAAAAGTGAGGCGTCAACTATAATCAACTGCTAACAAAAGAACAAACTGCTCCTGCAATGTTCAACAGTCACCACTAGAGAGCGATAGAATGCATTCTGAATGTGTGTGGATCTACTCACCACAGCCACAGCGTTGGAAGCCAGCAGCTCCTGGGGAGTCATGGCGGTGACGTAGGCAATGTTGGCAAAGACGTAAACAAACGTCACAAGGGGGATGGAGATGAAGATGGCCCGAGGAAGGTTCCTACAAAAACAGGAGGAAGAAAGGAAGGATTTAAAGACGGACCTCAGGAGACACATACTGATAAAAAACACCTGGATTTAAAATCTCAGATTCTTACACGTAGGGGTCCACGAGCTCCTCTGTGACGTAATTCAGGAAGTTCCACCCTCCATAGGCAAAGGAGCCTTGTAGGAAGGCCAACGCTATCAAGCCGACATCATAGTCCTGGAAGGGTTCAAAGGCGTTGGCCGGCTCCAGCCAGTAGTACTCTCCTACATGGACAGGAAGATGATACAAAGATCCAGCTTCACCTTGGCGCAACACTTGTTTGACGGCATTTGATATGGATTTGATACATGCTGATAACTGCTGGTAATCTCATCCACATAACATCCTGAGAGGGTTGTCTTGCATCAGTGAAAAGCTGGATGTGCAGCAATTTTCTACTTTTGAACTTGGACAAGACTGAAATGATGGTTCAGATGATTTCTGGACCAGATGCAGAACGGACTCTGCTGCAGGAACAGATCCACTGAGTGGTTCTGTTTGCAGTCAGTCTGATTGGACCCACTGATGGTTCAGCTAAGGCTAAGCTAACGTTAGCCAATTAGGTGTCCTTTATCAAGGGAACCAAGAGGGTTAACTAAGTAGGTTCATTTTGGGGGAAGTAACGGGTCCATTTGTGGTCTACGCTCTGCTGGGCTGATAGTTCCCCCCCACCCAACCTAACCTTGGTACCAGGTCTCTTTGGAGAACTTTTGGGTACTGCTGGATGACTCTGTGCCAGCAGAAGGGTTGTCTGGGAAAACCAGATGAGGCAATGTGTCCGTGTGGCGTGTTTCTATGGACACGCCCACATTTCACCTGGTTGAGGTAGATTGATAGAGGTGGGGGCGGACCGACTGTCTGCCTATTTGGTAGCCATCCAGAACTCCAGGCAGTTCTGCAGACCCGCGTGGCAATGTGCAGCCAGACCGGACCTGGAGAACATTAACTCAGGCTGTTCTTCATCATTTCTTTCAGGTCTGCTGATGTTCTTTTGCTGAGGGGGTAAACAAACAAACAAACTCCTTCACATCTGAAATCCATCACCTGTTTCCTTCCTGGACTCTGTCCCAGGACACAGAACACTTAAAGGGGTCATATGATCTCACCTCTCAGCACGCTCTTCTTCAAAACAGACTGTAGCCACGAACACATCATCGACACCAACATCAGAAGTATAAAATCAGCTCTTTTCAGACTAAATTTTGGTTATAGGAGTTTTGCACAAACATAACTCACCAGACATGTCAGGTGTGAGACGGAGAATCTCCTCAAATCCCCTCGAGTCATCAAACACACTGTTTTTGTCTTTTGGTTTTCTTTGTTCTGTTATTTTTCCACCAAGCGACACTGTGGCGTGTTTCCGGAGATGATCTCTGTTCTCCCTCGTTCAGTCGGACACACTGAACGCCTCCTAATCCTTCAATGCTCACAGAGGAGCTTTGTTGTTTCAGGGGCCCTGATTTCTGTGGCCCTTGTAATAACTGAACCCTGAACCTGAACAGAAACCCTCTGACCCCCCAAGTCTCTCACACTCAGACACGACTGAACCAGGCGCAGCCCACGACACAGCCATAAAAGTGTCAGATTTATAAAGGACACAATAAAAACATGAGCCATGTGCCTACCCTTGCAGATCTGCACGATGCCCATGATGATGATGAGGGCGAGAGCCAGGAGCTTTCCGGCGGTAAAGATGTCCTGCACCCGGGTGGCCCACCGGACACTGGTGCAGTTCACCCACGTCAACAACACTGGACACAGAAAGAAGAGAAATACTCTTAAATGGAAGAATTCCACTGTTCAGTCCCACTGATTGGTGCTCACATAAAGTCACCTGGTTTTATTACAGCCAAGCCTGAATCCCCAGTGCTGAAAAACGAAGCCAATGCAGAAGTGCAAAATGCTTGCAGTTCCTTAAATGTCCACTTGAGGCTGGCTCCAAAAGTGAGTCACTCCCTCATAGACCCTTATGTTTATAGTAGAAATAACCATGTTTACAGCCTAGCACAAAAAAAAAAAACAAACAAAAACATTTTGGTCTCCATAGGTGTTAGGAGTGACAGAGTGTTACATAATTCATCAGTTTAAGCCATGAAGATGTGAATAATTTCTCTGCACTTTGGTGATGCGTCAACAGCATGGCATTGTTTTCACTAGCACACATATGTGTGTGTGTTTGTAAGTGTGTGTGTGTGTGTGTGTGTGTGTAGAGGATAATTCAAAAACAGATGGGCAGATTTCTACAGGTCATAAGATTTTGGAGTAGTTTGGTCAAAGGTCAAGGAAATATGGTCCAAAAAAAATACCTTTTTTGTATATCTAAACAACCAGGAAGCCTACATGGATGATTTGAATCATAAATTGATCAGCAAAATACCTGTGATTGTTTGTATGAGTTACTTCATGATGAAGTCAGACATACTGTGGCATGGAATGCGCCCTCTCTTTCATTAGGGGTGTGGCCACTTTGAGTGACAGCCAGTGTGTCAGGTCCAGGTGGTCACCGTGGTAACTGTTGTGGACTCATCCGTGTCAGAACTTTCTGAGGGTTTTCATGCAGATGTCTGAGTCAGGTTTTGAGGTCAGGACACAGATCAAAGCGTGTGCTTTCTGAGACGCTGCGCAAGAAGTTTCACTTCTTCTCTGCGTGACTCCACTCTTGTATCTATGGCAATTAAACACGTGGACTTGTGTTTAAACACGGCACACAGACATAACTGCACACGTCGACACCAACATGTTTTACTGACAGAGACGAGTCGAGAGGAAGAGCCGCAGGAAAACAGGAAATAAGCTTCAGCTGGTTCAGCACTGAGGAGACACACCTGAAAACGCCTCGGTGGTGTTTGGTGGTGGCACTGCGTTACCGTCACCGCCGACCTCTGACCCACAGCCGCTGATTAAAGCTGTCAGGACAATCAAAACCTTTGGATTACATGCGTGTGTGAGTGCGTCCTCAAACCTCTCGAGTTGACAAAAACCCACTTGAAAGAAACAACAGACAGACGAGCTGACACGCACAGCTCGAGGAAAGCCCCCGTGCAGCGGCCGGCGCAAAGTTTCTAAATCTGGTTCTGGCTGGTTTGGTCGGGAAGCTTGTCTTACACAAGCTATTAAAAAAATGAATTTAATAAATGACACAAACAGCTGAAGGAAAGGAGACGAACAAGGAACAAACAGAGCGAGGAGGAAAAGGCTGACCTTTGACCCAATTTTCTCCTCAACATCAACAACAGCAACAACAACATTGTCAGAACGTGACAAAGTCTGACCAAATGATGTTCAGCATCACCTTATTTGGTTCTGAGGTCACCTGGACCACAACCCATCTCATGCAGGTCCAGACTAAAGTGGGAGCCGCCGGGTCTGAAGATTTGTGTGTCACTTTGGCGTCGCCCTCTGATGACACGTCTGCACGAGAGTTTGTTTTTGACTAAACGTCTTCATGTTTTGTTGATATCTGACCTCAGCTTCACATTTGAGCCAAATCAGGGACACAGTGAACGTGGACGCTCACGGACCGAGGTGTGTGTGTGTGTGTGTGTGCCAAACCTTTGGTGTAGAACTGCTTTAAATGAGTTCAAACCAGATTCATTTAATTCCAGACAGATTAAAACCATTTACAATCCTGATTACGATCAACCTCAAAACTGTCTGAGATGTTTTTGAAGCAGGTTCAAAGAGTCTGCTGTCTGTTTCAAATAGTTTAAATTTAGACAGATTTTAAGTAGTTAAAATCCTTTATACTCATTTTAAGTGCTTTAAAACTTAAAGTAATTAAAATCAGTCTATATCTGTTTCACAGTGTTTTAAATGAGTGATGACAGATTATTGTAGCCAGATTACAGTCACTTTAATGCAGTTTAAAATGTTTCTGAAGCCGTTTGAAGCAGTTTATCCATATTATATAGTATTATATATAGTATAACTGTTTTAAATACATTCAAACCAAAGCAGTTTTAATTAAATGCTAACTAATTAAAATGACTTAGCATCTTTTGACAATTGGTTTAAAGTGTTTTAAAACTCAAATGAATTGAAATCAGTCTGCCTGTTTTCAGTTAATTTAAACCAGATTCATTTACATGTAGCCAGATTAAAATGAGTTAAAATCCTTTTATTCTTTCTTTAATTTTAAAAAGATTTTCAAGCAAGCAGCAGTCTCTCTTTGGTGGAGAAACATTTTAAATGAAATAAAACCAAATTATTTTTTCATATAGTCAGTGTTGTGAAAGTGACGAGACGAGAGACTGACGGTGGCCCCCAGTTCCCTGCAGAAACTCCTCCAGACCTGGGAGGAGAACTGAGGACCACGATCCGAGACAATGTCTGATGGAATCCCATGCAGACGCACAACGTGGTGGACCAGGAGGTCTGCAGTCTCCTGGGCCGTCGGGAGCTTCGGGAGGGCCACGAAGTGGGCCGCCTTGGAGAACCGGTCCACTATCGTTAAGATGGTGGTGTTGCCCTGGGACGGCGGGAGGCCCGTGACAAAGTCCAGGCCGATATGAGACCAGGGGCGACGAGGCACAGGCAGAGGCTGGAGGAGGCCTTGGGCCTTGTGATGGTTGGCTTTGCCCCTGGCACAGGTGGTGCAGGCCTGGACATACTCCCGGACGTCGGCTTCCATAGACGCCCACCAGAAGCGCTGCCGGACCACTGCCACGGTCCTTCGCACCCCTGGGTGACAGGAGAGCTTGGAACCGTGACAGAAGTCAAGGACCGCAGCCCTGGCCTCTGGTGGGACGTACAGTCTGTCCTTCGGACCTGTCCCCGGGTCTGGGCTCCGTGTCAGGGCCTCCCAGACGGTCTTCTCCACGTCCCAGATAAGGGCGGCCATGACAGTGGACTCGGGGATGATGGTTTCAGGGGGGTCTGACAACTCGGTCTTGACCTTCTCTTCGTGCACCCGGGACAGGGCGTCAGATCGTTGGTTCTTTGTCCCGGGGCGGTAGGTAATCCGGAAGTCAAAACGCCCGAAGAACAGCAACCAGCAGGCTTGCCTGGGGTTCAGACGCTTCGCGGTCCGGATGTACTCCAGGTTCCGATGGTCCGTGAAAACCGTAAATGGTACCGATGCTCCCTCCAACAGGTGTCTCTACTCCTCAAGAGCCTCCTTCACCGCAAGAAGTTCCCGATTGCCGACGTCATACACTCAACAAAAATATAAACGCAACACTTTTGGTTTTGCTCCCATTTTGTATGAGATGAACTCAAAGATCTAAAACTTTTTCCACATACACAATATCACCATTTCCCTCAAATATTGTTCACAAACCAGTCTAAATCTGTGATAGTGAGCACTTCTCCTTTGCTGAGATAATCCATCCCACCTCACAGGTGCGCCATATCAAGATGCTGATTAGACACCATGATTAGCGCACAGGTGTGCCTTAGACTGCCCACAATAAAAGGCCACTCTGAAAGGTGCAGTTTTATCACACAGCACAATGCCACAGATGTCGCAAGATTTGAGGGAGCGTGCAGTTGGCATGCTGACAGCAGGAATGTCAACCAGAGCTGTTGCTCGTGTATTGAATGTTCATTTCTCTACCATAAGCCGTCTCCAAAGGCGTTTCAGAGAATTTGGCAGTATAGCCAACCAGCCTCACAACCGCAGACCACGTGTAACCACACCAGCCCAGGACCTCCATATCCAGCATGTTCACCTCCAAGATCGTCTGAGACCAGCCACTCGGACAGCTGCTGAAACAATCGGTTTGCATATCCAAAGAATTTCTGCACAAACTGTCAGAAACCGTCTCAGGGAAGCTCATCTGCATGCTCGTGGTCCTCATCGGGGTCTCGACCTGACTCCAGTTCATCGTCGTAACCGACGTGAGTGGGCAAATGCTCACATTCGCTGGCATTTGGCACGTTGGAGAGGTGTTCTCTTCACGGATGATGCGAAGGAGATGTGTTGCACTGCATGAGGCATATGGTGGTTACACCAGATACTGACTGTTATCCCCCCCCCAATAAAACAAAACTGCACCTTTCAGAGTGGCCTTTTATTGTGGGCAGTCTAAGGCACACCTGTGCACTAATCATGGTGTCTAATCAGCATCTTGGTATGGCACACCTGTGAGGTGAGATGGATTATCTCAGCAAAGGAGAAGTGCTCACTATCACAGATTTCGACTGGTTTGTGAACAATATTTGAGGGAAATGGTGATATTGTGTATGTGGAAAAAGTTTTAGATCTTTGAGTTCATCTCATACAAAATGGGAGCAAAACCAAAAGTGTTGCGTTTATATTTTTGTTGAGTATAGTTCCGTTCAGCTGGGGTTAACCTGCGGGAAAAGTAGGCACATGGATGGAGAACCTTGTCGGACTCCCCGCTCTGGGACAGCACGGCTCCTATCCCTGAGTCAGAGGCATCCACTTCAACAACAAACTGGCGCTTGGGATCGGGCTGCACCAGAACCGGTGCAGTCGAGAACCGGTGTTTCAACTCCCTAAACGCGGCTTCGCGCCGATCCGACCAGGTGAAGGGGACTTTTGTGGAGGTCAGGGCTGTCAGGGGGCTAACTACCTGACTGTAGCCCTTGATGAACCTCCGGTAGAAATTTGCAAAACCGAGGAACTGTTGTAGTTTCCTACGGTTCGTTGGTTGGGGCCAATCTCTCACCGCTGCAACCTTGGCCGGATCAGGGGCGACGGAGTTAGAGGAGATGATGAACCCCAAGAAGGACAAAGAAGTGCGGTGGAACTCACACTTCTCGCCCTTCACAAACAGCCGGTTCTCCAACAACCGCTGTAGGACCTGACGTACATGCTAGATATACGAAGACAAACCGATGCAGGAAGTCCCGCAAGACGTCATTAACCAATGCTTGGAACGTCGCGGGCGCATTGGTGAGGCCGAACGGCATGACCAGGTACTCAAAGTGACCTAACGGGGTGTTAAATGCCGTCTTCCACTCGTCTCCCTCCCGGATCCGAACCAGGTGATAAGCATTCCTAAGATCCAATTTCGTGAAAATTTGGGCTCCATGCAGGGGCGTGAACACTGAATCCAACAGAGGTAACGGGTATCGGTTGCGAACCGTGATCTCGTTCAGCCCTCTGTAATCAATGCATGGACGGAGTCCGCCGTCCTTCTTGCCCACAAAAAAGAAACCAGCACCCATCGGGGAGGTGGCGTTCCGGATCAACCCGGCAGCTAACGAGTCCCGGATGTAGGTCTCCATTGATTCGCGTTCCGGACGTGAGAGGTTGTACAGCCTGCTGGACGGATACTCAGCGCCCGGTATCAAATCAATGGCACAATCGTACGGACGGTGCGGGGGCAGCGTGAGTGCCAGATCCTTGCTGAAGACGTCAGCAAGGTCGTGGTACTCGGCCGGCACCGCCGTCAGATTGGGGGGGACTGAAACCTCCTCCTTAGCAGTCACACCGGGTGGAACCGAGGATCCTAAACACTCCCGGTGGCAGGTTTCGCTCCACTGAACCACAACCCCAGACGGCCAATCAATCCGGGGATTGTGTTTTGACACCCATGGAAAACCCAAAATCACTCGGGAGGTAGAAGGTGTTACATAAAACACAATCTCCTCCCTGTGATTCCCAGACACCACCAATGTCACTGGCTGTGTCTGGTGTGTGATTAGTGGAAGAAGGGTGCCATCTAGCGCCCGCACCAACAATGGTGACGGTAAGGCCACTAGAGGGAGCCCAACCTCCTTTGCCCATCTGCTATCCAGCAGATTCCCCTCCGACCCCGTGTCCACCAGTGCTGGGGCGTGAAGGGTTAGATCCGATTGTTTTTTGGCCCTGCTCGTTTCCATAGCAACGTCAGCAGGGGGAGCTGTTGTCACGTGGAGAGCCCTGGCAGTGGAGCATGGGGAAGTAGGCTTCCTTTAGGACCCGGGAGGAAGAGGGACGGCTTGTGCCTGGCGACGCCCCTTGTCTCGTTCCCGTCGGTGTTCCGTTAATCGGTTGTCTAACCGTATAACCAGGTTGATAAGCCCATCTAAATCCCGCGGCTCGTCCTTCGCCACCAGGTGCTCCTTAAGGACCAGAGACAATCCGTTTACAAAGGCGGCGCGGAGCGCAACAGCATTCCAGCCGGCTCGCGCTGCCGCGATGCGGAAGAGGACTGCATACTTTGCTGCGCTCCGACGCCCCTGCCGTATCGACAGCAGCACACTTGAAGCGGTCTCGCCTCTATGAGGGTGGTCGAACACCTGTCGGAACTCCCTCACAAACTCAGTATAAACCGTTAGGAGCCGTGAATTCTGCTCCCAAAGCGCCGTAGCCCAGGCGCGTGCCTCTCCTCGAAGCAAATTGATCACATTGATCACCACCCGGCTGGCGTCTGCTGCGTACATGACGGGACACTGTGAAAAGACGAGCGAGCACTGCATCAAGAAGTCCGCGCACATCTCCACACAGCCTCCGTACGGCTCCGGAGGGCTTATGTATGCTTCAGGGGAAGGTGGGGGGGTTCGTTGAACGACCAGCGGAATGTCTGTTTCTGGCACACGGTCAGCAGGAGGAGGTGCTGCAGCAGCGCCCTGAGCACGCGCTTCCACCTGGGCGGTGAGAGCCTCCATCCTACAATTGAGAACACTGCTCTGCTCGGTAATTAAGTCCAACCAAGCGGTAAAGGCGGTTAAGATGTGCTGCAGCTCACCCAACACGCCTCCTGCTGGCGCCTGTGCACCTCGCTCTTCCATTGGCTGTTCAAGCGATGGTTGACGCCCCTCGGGATCCATGACGCTGGCCGAGAAATCCTGTTGTGAAAGTGTCATGACACGGACCCACAACAGGGGGCGTTAATGAACGGACAATGGATAAGCCAAAAAGTAACAATTTAATGTTGTGAATCACACAACGATGTACAGACAATAACAATACAGTGACTGTCAATCATACACCAGGTGACGTGTGGGCAGGCTCGACGATAGAAGACGCCTGGAGAGAGAAGAGCCGGATCCACACAGCTTCCACTGCCAACGGAGCTGAAGAACACCGGAGCCGCCAAGCCCTGCGCCCCAGGTGGCCGCTGTCTTCAGCAGTCAGACCCGGTACTGCTGGCAGAGAACAGAGACAGTCCAGATGAGTGTGAGGTTGCACACTCAGTAATCCCACAGTCTGTATTCAGTAAAGGAGGGAGAACCTCCACCTCCAATCACACACTCGTGCAGCTCCTGAGATAACCACTTATCTGGGTGGGGTGTGAGGCGAAGCCGTCGCAGTCCACACCAAACGCCAACTCCGCAGACAGGGTATCCGTCCCAGGAAAACGGCTGCAAAAAGAGATCAGACTAATACTCGACTTTAAGTCAGCAGAGAAAATTACCTGATTGGTAGTTGATTTCTCGGCGGGGAGGTGGAGCTGCAGTCCGGCCTTTATGGTGGTGGTGATGAGTAGTGGACGAGTGACAGCTGGTACGGATGATGAGTGACAGCTGTCACTCCTGGTCGCTCCGACGCCCTCTCGTGCTTGAAGCCCGCACTTCAAGCAGGGCGCCATCTTGTGGTGGTGGGCCAGCAGTACCTCCTCTTCAGCGGCCCACACAACAGTCAGATTAAATGTGTTTGCTTCAAACCTGTTTAAAGCCATTTAAAACAGCCAGCCCTGTGTGCAGAACACTTTCAAACCAGTTTAAACAAGATCAAATTGAATTTATATTACCTCGTTATTATTATTATTTATATACCTCGTTAAAATCCTTTTTACAATTGGGTTAAAGCAACTAAAACTCACTTAAACTGTTTTCCAACCTGTTAAAACCTGAAAATAAAGTGGAGAAACAACAAAGGCATTTAAGAAACTGAAAAAGTGAAAATATGGTTATCTTCTTTTTAATCAATAATTCACCAAAGCATTTGCAGACACTTTAACTAATAATAATTACTAATAATTACAACAATATATTTCAGGAATGTTTTAAAAGTAATAAATGATAGAAGGATTTTATAAGCTGGACTCTGGATTTTAGGGGCTTTAAATCAGTTAATGTAGGGCTGCGGTGGAGTGTTTGCTAGGACGTCAGTCACGCATTGGACACAATGTGTGTGTGTGTGTGTGTGTGTGTGTGTGTGTGTGTGTGTGTGTGTGTGTGTGTGTGTGTGTGTGTGTGTGTGTGTGTGTGTGTGTGTGTGTGTGTGTGTGTGTGAGTGAGAGGTGACTTACGAAGGCAGACGGCGGCCAGCAGGCGCAGGCCGTTCTCTGGCGGGAAGCAGGTGGGGAAGAGCGGCTGCAGGACGTAGTTGGAGAAGGTCAGTGCAATCACGGCCTGGTTGGTCGGGTAGATCACCAGCACGGCAATCCACAGGCGCAGGAAGCTGAAGCACATGAGAGGACGGTCACAAAGAAACAGTCCAAGTGCAGACACACACAAGGTTTCCCCTCAAAGCTGTTTTTATTTCAAAGCAACACAAATATAATCATCTATTTTTAGCTGGCTTTAGTGCACCGGTTGGATCAGCGCCAGCAACATTTGAGCGGCGGCAGTGTCGTATTGTCATAAAGAAATATCTGAACATCTGGTTACACAATTAGATTCTCAAAACTAAACATTCTCCATTGGCTGAGTCCATCACAGCCATGATGCTGTTACGATGTCCAGCCCAGGATTCTTCAGGTGTGTCTACAAACTGATGTCACTGGTTATTAAGTTACCTGGTTTGTTTGAGAGATACAGTGGATACATGAGAATATAAAATCATATTCAACAGTAAGTCCGTTTTTAATGTAGCAAGACTGCCATGTTATATTTCAGAGTATTGTTCAACTTTTCAAAGACTCAAATCTACAATAACAACAAAGTAGTTAATTTTAACATTGTTTATTTTTTGACCATTAACATAAATATGTGGAAAAACCTTCCTACACTTTTACATTTAATGTAAAGTTTGTCCAATAAATGACAGATTGTTGGTCTTTTTTCCTACGAGTGAATATGACTACATCATCTGCATACATCAATATTTTCTACATCATCAAACATGGACAGAAGATAACACGAATAAGAGGAGTTTGGAGGGTGGGATTGAGGAGATCAGGAGAGCACTGTAACCACACGAGAGCAGCCATGTGGCCTCCCCCCACAAATTCTCCACAGGCTTATGGAAGGATCATTATGGCTGACTGCACTAACGGGACTGTGGCACACTGGAATGTGTGTAACACAAAAATGTACATTTACATGCTGGAGCTGACCAACGTGTAGAAAGTAACGCCTCATGTACTCATAGAACTGCTGTTTTTATTTCTTGTGCGTATTGCAGCTTGTACTTCCACTGATGATGAAGATGATGATGATCATTATTATTATTTACAACTGTAAGTTGTGCTTGTCGGCAAACTTTCGTATCTTAAAACTCAAGAACCATAAAATTCTCAAAACTGCCAAAAACATCAGTGCACTTCAACATTTATAAATGTCTTTTTTACTGAATTTTGGGTTTCAAGAAGGAAATGTACCAGAACCCTGAAGTGCTCACATCGCCTGATAGATGGTGACAAAACCTGCTCAAATGTGGAGCAAGGTCTCGACTGTTTATTCATTTCAGAAGTTAACTTTTACTGAAAGTCAAACAGACTGACAGAAAAAAAAAAAATCAACTTACATTTGACTCAGAGTCAAGCAGTTCCGAGACCAACCTACTCTGCCTTCGGGAACATATGTTAGAAAAATAAAAATAAACAAATCTGAGTGATAGCAAAAACCAGTGGGTGTGGCCAAAAAAACCCCCCAAAAAAACACTTCTCATCAGCAGGCCAGATCAGGAACACCCTGCAGAGGGTGGACATATCTGTGTCAGCAGAATAAAAATACAAAGGGCTTACTCCAAAACGCAAACAAATGGTAAACTTCAAAAACAAAAGTTCCACAGAAGAGTACGCCAAAAACATCGACAGGCCGAAATAATAAATCTGATCTCAACTGGGAGCCAAAAAGAGGTTAAAAAAGAAAACAATAGCCTTAATGAATTTAGGATAAATGCTTCTGAGACCTTTTTGCTACAAACACAGCGGTTACACAGAGACTTCAGTGGTTTGGTCACTTCAGTTACTCGCCGTGCGCACCACCACTTCCACAGAAAAAAGCAAGCAGACAGGAAAAGGTAGCGCGCCTTGAAGACCGTTTATTTATCCGCGGACCCTATAAGGATGCAGAGTAGCGGTGTGAGCTTCTCTTGCCGTAAAGGCTCATTGATGTGTACACAAAGCTAACGTACAAAGGGACAAAAACAATCACGGGCTGCTTTGTCTGGGTGGATTCCTCTCCCAACACACCCCGGTCATACGTATCCCACCATAGTGGAAAAAACAAAGGTCTAATCTGTGTTTACAGTCCAGGGAAAAAGCACAGGGTGTGAAACCTGCGCCAACAAACAGTATTGTTTTAGCCTCACGTGGCTCCCAAGGCTAGACTGTGAGTAAATTTATCTGAAATCTAACTGACATTATTCAAGGACGTGGTCGAGACTCGTGAAATGTTGGAGTCACTTTGTACAGTTTTATGCACACCGGGGGTGAGTTGGGGACTGATGCCCCTCAAAGGGAATCAAACTAAGGATCTTCTGGCCTCTCTAACCTCGAGGCCACCACCGGTACCAGGCACCTCCCTAACTGAGGAAGGTGCAGGTCAACGCTCCTGACGAGCTTTTAAATGTCGGACTGGAACTGCGACTGAACCTCAGTATGTGTCTGCTGTTTGCTCACCCGGCCAAACCTCCAAAAATGTCCTTGACGTAAGAGTAATCTCCTCCCGACTTGGGGATGGTGACTCCCAGCTCGGCGTAGCACAGCGCCCCGATGGCAGTGATGATGCCCGTAATGATCCAGACGATCAGAGCCAAACCCACGGAGCTGGCGTTTTCCAACACTCCCTTTGGGCTGACGAAGATTCCTGAGCCGATAATGTTACCTGTTGGAGAGAACGGACAAAGACACTGCTGTCACAAGTCCAGGTTATATTTAGCTGCCAGGGTTCTCCCCATGACTTTAAACAACAGGTAGAAATAATAGCAAATAACTGTTCATTGTTGAGACAAAAAAAATGCTTTTAAACAACCACAATCCTTCATAAGATTATTTAAATGAGGACAAATGCATTTTTTTTTTTAAGTAGATTGACTCTGGTTGGCTGCCATACCGCACAACGGCCAATGGGAGCGTGCTATTGAACACATCATTGCAGAAAAATCTAATACCCCATAGATGTGTCTGTCACCTATGGGATGGTTAGTGGATCCTGGGTTGATGATGGATTAGGAGCAGGTGTGGTTTTCAGTAACAGAGAGACTGTTTCAGCACAGAAATGTACTAAATCAGAGAAATAAACCCTTATTTTCTGATGGTTTCACAGTGGTTATGCCCTCAAAATTCAATAACATGGTCCATGCAAATCTACGGAATGAATTTTGTATGAATTTAGCAACAAAACAAAAACAACAGCAAGGATGGTGGGGAAGCTAGGTACGCAATGAATGGGATCTGTGAGCAAGAGAGAGACACACAGAGAGAGAGAGAGAGAGAGAGAGAGAGAGAGAGAGAGAGAGAGAGAGACAGCACGAGACTACTTCCATAAGGACTGTATTAAATCAGAGAAATCAAGTGTTATTTTCTGATTGTTTCACTTAAAACTCACTTAAAACCATCAAATACCACAATCCACAGAAGCCTGTGTGTGATGGCTAATAAAGCCTAGGTCTGAAGGCTAATAAAGCCTGTGTGTGATGGCCAATAAAACCTAGTTCTGAAGGCTAATAAAGCTTGTGTGTGATGGCCAATAAAGCCTAGGTCTGAAGGCTAATAAAGCCTGTGTGTGATGGCCAATAAAGCCTAGGTCTGAAGGCTAATAAAGCCTGTGTGTGATGGCCAATAAAGCCTAGGTCTGAAGGCTAATAAAGCCTGTGTGTGATGGCCAATAAAACCTAGTTCTGAAGGCTAATAAAGCTTGTGTGTGATGGCCAATAAAGCCTAGGTCTGAAGGCTAATAAAGCCTGTGTGTGATGGCCAATAAAGCCTAGGTCTGAAGGCTAATAAAGCCTGTGTGTGATGGCCAATAAAACCTAGGTCTGAAGGCTAATAAAACCTAGGTCTGATGGCTAATAAAGCCTAGGTCTGAAGGCTAATAAAGCCTGTGTGTGATGGCCAATAAAGCCTAGGTCTGAAGGCTAATAAAGCCTGTGTTTGATGGCCAATAAAGCCTAGGTCTGAAGGCTAATAAAGCCTGTGTGTGATGGCCAATAAACCTAGGTCTGAAGGCTAATAAAACCTAGGTCTGATGGCTAATAAAGCCTAGGTCTGAAGGCTAATAAAGCCTGTGTGTGATGGCCAATAAAGCCTAGGTCTGAAGGCTAATAAAGCCTGTGTGTGATGGCCAATAGAACCTAGTTCTGAAGGCTAATAAAGCCTGTGTGTGATGGCCAATAAAGCCTAGGTCTGAAGGCTAATAAAGCCTGTGTGTGATGGCCAATAAAACCTAGGTCTGAAGGCTAATAAAGCCTGTGTGTTATAGGCCAATAAAGCCTAGATTTGATGGCTAATAAAATTTGTGTCTGATGGCCAATAAAGCCTACGTTTAAAGGCTAATAAAGCCTGTCTGATGGCTAATAAAGCCTAGGTTTGATGGCTAATAAAGCCTGTGTCTGATGGCTAATAAAGCCTAGGTTTGATGGCTAATAAAGCCTGTCTGATGGCTAATAAAGCCTGTGTCTGATGGCTAATAAAGCCTAGGTTTGATGGCTAATAAAGCCTGTGTCTGATGGCTAATAAAGCCTAGGTTTGATGGCTAATAAAACCTAGGTCTGATGGCTAATAAAGCCTGTCTGATGGCTAATAAAGGCTGTCTGATGGCTAATAAAACCTAGGTCTGATGGCTAATAAAGCCTAGGTTTGATGGCTAATAAAGCCTAGGTCTGATGGCTAATAAAACCTAGGTCTGATGGCGAATAAAGCCTAGGTCTGATGGCTAATAAAGCCTAGGTTTGATGGCTAATAAAGCCTAGGTCTGATGGCTAATAAAGCCTAGGTTTGATGACTAATAAAACCTAGGTCTGATGGCTAATAAAGCCTGTCTGATGGCTAATAAAGCCTGTCTGATGGCTAATAAAACCTAGCTCTGATGGCCAGCGAGGCCACCAATGTACGTTTTCTTTCATGCATTCATAATATTGCTGCACAAAGTCCATCACCAACAATAAACTTTGACCACATAACCATCTGATTTGGAGTCACATGACAGATGCTTTGCCGCTGTACCACAGTGTCTTAACGTTTATTAGATGTTATCTCTGAGATTAGCATGTTGTAACACCAACGTGTGAGTCACTCAATACGGTTTGTTCCAGACATGAAGGCACATTCGAGGTTCACCAAAATGTCCCAAAGGGCCTTTAAAACATTCTACAAACCAGCGCTGGACTTGGATCTGCCTGATCCCACAGGACCACTGAGACAAGTCCGGTCAAGTCAGGCAGATACGGATCACCAGAGTCCAAAAGGAGAAGAAGTCCCCGAGGTTAAGAATAGTTTATCAAAGTATATTTTTAGTCATGTTGCACAGTCGTATCAGATCACGTCTTGGAGCACTCGCTGGTGTCATGCTTCACCGCTTACACAACACCTCGGAACCGCCTTGGGTCCTGGATGGCAACCACCCAGGCAGACACAGCTGTAGGCACCTGGTGAAATCGCAGCACGTCTGAAATGCTTCGGACTAAAACGCCGCCTGTCCCGATACAGTCGGTAAAACCAGGACGGCCTGAGTCACTTTGTTCTTTGACAGAAACCAGCTGGTTGTTACTCAAAGTCGACCCACTTAGTTCAAATAACCAGATAACCGAGTCCTGCAGGGACAACGGTCAGGACTGAAGATCCGATCAAATCCTGGAAGAAGGCTGTAACAACCTTCTTTCTTCAAAGCAGCAGTGTGGAGCAGAAAACATCTACGAAACCCAAAACATTTTAATGGAGGTGTTGGTGCTTCAGTCACACAATCAGCCGAGTCCACAAATGGGTTTCAAGACATTATTGTTTCCCAGATTTGGACTTGTACGTCTTAATATCGTTTCTCAAAGTTATCCATCCGAGCGCTCGCTGTGCGTGTTTTCTGTGACCTTCAAGAATTCTGACAAAACAGCACAGGTCCTGAGGAGGATCTGAGAGTGAGGGAGGGGAAAAGTGGGCGAGCGAGCACAGTTTGAAGAGCGACGATCCGGACGAGCCGTCAGCTGCTGACGAAGCAACGAGTGTGAGATCGTGCGGGTGAAAGAGTGCAAAGCAGGAGGAGGGGAACCAGGCGGTGGGGGCGCAAATAATCCCATGACAGCTCTGATCAAGATCAGAGAGTGGGGGGGACGGAGGGGGAGAGAGAGAGAGGGGGGGGGAGAGGGAGAGAGAGGGAGGAGAGAGAGAGAGAGGGAGGAGAGAGGGAGAGGGAGAGAGAGGGAGGGGGAGAGGGGGAGAGAGAGGGAGAGAGGGAGGAGAGAGAGAGGGAGAGGGAGAGAGAGGGAGGGGGAGAGGGGGGAGAGAGAGGGAGGAGAGAGAGAGAGGGAGAGGGGAGAGAGGGAGAGAGAGAGGGAGGGAGAGAGGGGAGAGAGGGAGGGGGAGAGGGAGGAGAGAGAGAGGGAGAGGGAGAGGGGAGAGAGAGGGAGAGGGAGAGAGAGGGGAGAGAGGGAGGGGGAGAGGGGGAGAGAGAGGGAGAGAGGGAGGAGAGAGAGAGAGGGAGAGGGGAGAGAGGGAGAGAGAGAGGGAGGGAGAGAGGGGAGAGAGGGAGGGGGAGAGGGGGAGAGAGAGGGAGAGAGGGAGGGGAGAGAGAGGGAGAGGGAGGGAGGAGAGAGAGAAAGAGAGGGGGGAGAGAGGGAGGAGAGAGAGAGAGGGAGAGAGAGGGAGGAGAGAGGGAGGAGAGACAGGGAGGGACAGAGGGGGAGAGAGGGAGGGGGAGAGAGAGGGAAGAGAGAGAGAGAGGGAGAGGGAGAGAGAGGGAGGGACAGAGGGGGAGAGAGGGAGGGGGAGAGGGGGAGAGAGAGGGAGGAGAGAGAGAGGGGGGAGAGAGGGAGGGAAAGAGGGGGAGAGAGGGAGGGGGAGAGGGGGAGAGAGAGGGAGAGAGAGGGAGGAGAGAGAGAGGGAGAGGGAGAGGGGGAGAGAGAGGGAGGAGAGAGAGACAGGGAGAGGGAGAGAGAGGGAGGGAGAGGGAGGGGGAGAAAGGGGGAAGAGAGAGGGAGAGGGGAAAAGAGATGGAGGAAGGGGCGAAGACAGAGAGGGAAGGAGAGAGAGAGAAGGGAGAGAGAGAGAGGGAGGGGGGAGCGAGAGAGAGAGGGGGAAAGAGAGATGGAGGGAGAGAGAGGGGAAGAGAGGGGGGAAGAGAGAGAGAGAGAGAGAGAGAGAGAGAGAGAGGGGGAGAGTGAAACAGAGGGGGAGGGAGAGGGGGGGAGAGGGGGGAGAGAGAGAGAAACAGAGGGGGAGGGAGAGGGGGGGAGAGGGGGGAGAGAGAGAAACAGAGGGGGAGGGAGGGGGGGAGAGGGGGAGAGAGAGAGAAACAGAGGGGGAGGGAGGGGGGGAGAGGGGGGAGAGAGAGAGAAACAGAGGGGGAGGGAGGGGGGAGCTCAATCAGGTTCTGGACCCTTATGAAAGGAACCTCCTGATGGGGCTCTGAGTGAACCTGAGGTCAGAGGTCAGATGCTTACAATCAGAATTATCTGAACAAATCGACTGCCTGTAAAAATGGTCAAAGGTCCAATGTTTTGAGTCACTACACTGGAGAAGTCAAAGAGGCGAGTGACACTCTCACGCTTGACCTTCCGACACAGTAACACTGCAGAGTAAAATAGACTCTACAGCTCTGTCAGCTCTATCTATCACAGTGTTAAATAAACTCCATCACAGTGTTCAACAGTTCTATCACAGTGTTAAAACAACTTATGACAGTGTTAAATCAGCTCCATCATAGTGTTACATCAACTCCATCATAGTGTTAAATTAGCTTCATCAAAGTGTTAAATCAGCTCTATCATGGTGTTAAATCATCTCCATCATAGTGTTAAATCAGCTTCATCATGGTGTTAAGTCAGCTCCATCATGGTGTTAAATCAGCTCTATCATAGTGTTAAATCAGCTCCATCATAGTGTTAAATCATCTCCATCATAGTGTTAAATCATCTCCATCATAGTGTTAAATCAGCTTCATCATGGTGTTAAGTCAGCTCTATCATAGTGTTAAATCATCTCCATCATAGTGTTAAATCAGCTCCATCATAGTGTTAAATCAGCTTCATCATGGTGTTAAGTCAGCTCCATCATGGTGTTAAATCAGCTCTATCATGGTGTTAAATCATCTCCATCATAGTGTTAAATCAGCTTCATCATGGTGTTAAGTCAGCTCCATCATGGTGTTAAATCAGCTCTATCATGGTGTTAAATCATCTCCATCATAGTGTTAAATCAGCTTCATCAAAGTGTTAAATCAGCTCTATCATGGTGTTAAATCATCTCCATCATAGTGTTAAATCATCTCCATCATAGTGTTAAATCAGCTCCATCATAGTGTTAAATCAGCTTCATCATGGTGTTAAGTCAGCTCCATCATGGTGTTAAATCAGCTCTATCATGGTGTTAAATCATCTCCATCATAGTGTTAAATCAGCTTCATCATGGTGTTAAGTCAGCTACATCATGGTGTTAAATCAGCTCTATCATGGTGTTAATCATCTCCATCATAGTGTTAAATCAGCTTCATCAAAGTGTTTAAATCAGCTCTATCATGGTGTTAAATCATCTCCATCATAGTGTTAAATCAGCTTAATCATGGTGTTAAATCAGCTCTATCATGGTGTTAAATCAGCTCTATCATGGTGTTAAATCAGCTTCATAATGGTGTTAAGTCAGCTCTATCATAGTGTTAAATCATCTCCATCATAGTGTTAAATCAGCTCCATCATAGTGTTAAATCAGCTTCATCATGGTGTTAAGTCAGCTCTATCATAGTGTTAAATCATCTCCATCATAGTGTTAAATCAGCTCCATCATAGTGTTAAATCAGCTTCATCATGGTGTTAAGTCAGCTCCATCATGGTGTTAAATCAGCTCTATCATGGTGTTAAATCATCTCCATCATAGTGTTAAATCAGCTCCATCATGGTGTTAAGTCAGCTCCATCATGGTGTTAAATCAGCTCTATCATGGTGTTAAATCATCTCCATCATAGTGTTAAATCAGCTTCATCAAAGTGTTAAATCAGCTCTATCATGGTGTTAAATCATCTCCATCATAGTGTTAAATCAGCTTAATCATGGTGTTAAATCAGCTCTATCATGGTGTTAAATCAGCTCTATCATGGTGTTAAATCATCTCCATCATATTGTTAAATTAGCTCTATCATGGTGTTAAATCATCTCCATCATATTGTTAAATTAGCTCTATCATGGTGTTAAATTAGCTCTGTGATGATGTTAAATCAGCTTGACAGTAGTGTTAAGTTAATCACCTCAGAGTTCATTGATACTATGGTGTAGTTGATTGAACTCTTTGGGTCCTCACTGTAGAGTCTATTTTACTCTGCAGATGTTGCTGTGCTGTTTGTTAAATGTGGCCTTTGTGTGAGAGGCACCAGAACAAATCTTTTGACTAATCTGAAGACGCTCCTCCTGATCAAAAAGGTGAAACTGAGCCATTCTGTGGCTGTTTGTGCTGACATCGTTACGATAACACAGCTCTTCGGCACATAACCTTTGACCTCTTGAACAAACACCACTGTTTTCTGGTTTCCAAAGAGGCTGTGTTATAAAAAGTGAGAAGCACTGGTGTGAGATAAAGTCAACATTTGTTTGCTGACCAATGTGGAATCATCCGGTTTCCTGTTCTTTATGTCATTTTTTTTACATCCTTTTATTTGCACACGCACTCTGAGGGAGCTTTCAGAGACAGTCTGCTGTCGAATCCCCCCTCCAACACTTAACCTTGTGTGTTTTATGGAGACGGTGCATTGAGTCATTGAACCAAACTGTACCCGGTGGTGTAAACCAGCCCCTCCTGGGTGATACCGCTGGGCATGTTTTAGAGAACAACAAACTACACCTGTCTAGTCCAGACTGTTGCAATTTCACATATAAATCTATATTTTTTTCCATTATATTTTTATATTATTATATGATATTATTATTATATTTGACATGTGGGTGTAGATCGAGTTTGGCCACTCAGTGTATTTTTTTAATACATTCCACCAGCTTTAGAGCCGGACAGAACACGTGTGACATCATGAAAAAGTGTCTGAGCACTTTGATGTTGGAACCAATTTTTGAATGCGTGTTGTTTTTGCTGATGACTCACTCCAGTCTGGATTTAGAGCCGACCCCTGGGCGGGTATAGTCTGGGACAGCAAGGTAGATCTTGACCTGCTACAACTGGTCTATGTGGTCCATTCACCAAACGGCACCAAATACCAAACCCTAACTGGAGACTGCATCAGGTGGTTTGAGTCCAAATGTGTGTGGAGCAATATGACGAGCTAATGATCGGATTCCAAATATGACCTCACGACACGAGACACTAAGAAACAAACAAGTTGTTGTTCGTATTGCTTCGATTACACGCTGCAGCTACAGCAGAACAGCTCACGGTGTTTCTGCAGCATTATAACCATAATCAGCCCAATCAGATTAGCACTCAGATTTCCTTCTTGGCATTTGTCTCAACCAATTACCTGCAAGCTTAAATCCTGTGCAAATTACAGCACATAACAGCCACTGATGGTAACATGGTATTAAATCTGAAAACAGACCGGGACCAACCACCATCTTTGATCTTAAAGTCAGAGCCCGAGGTTTACCGGTACGCTCTGCAGTGTAAACCAGTTTTAAAGGACTTGGTTCTCAAGCAGCAATTCAATGTCAGCAGAGCCTGGCTGAGACCTGGCTAAGCCGGGTAAGCTAATAAAGCTACATTATCTAGGCGGGACCAGAGTCCAAATGTCCAAAAGTCCACTTCTGATCTGATTTTGCGGACAGGAGCGTCCATGTGTCACAGATGAAGTGTCCAGTACAGTGTTGTGTCTTTGTATCCTCGACCCATTTCACCAAAACGCAGCGGGGCACGTTCATGCTCAGATCAAAGCCTGAGACGCATCACATGATGTCCCATCTGGTGATGACGCAGACTTCTATGGACTATGGATCACCATCAAACCTGCCCGCATGGCATTCCCGGAACAAAACTGGCAACCTGCTTCTGAAAAGAAAATCTACAAAAGGAGTGTAATAAATTAGTAATTACTAAACTGTTACAACACAGACAAAACCTCTGTACTATTTTACAACTGTGCCTTAAAGTGTAAACGTAATAGTTCAGGTCTCAAAGTGGAGGCACGAGGACCAGATAAGGCCCACATCCAAAGAGGTCATGGCCATACCTTATTGTGCGTTAATACAAAAAACCAGCTGTGCATGGAAACAGAAAAGGGGTGCATGCATGCACAAAACTTTGCAGTGAATCACCTAATATCCTACTAACATTATGCTAAACTAGTAAGTTTAAAGACTTGCTTCCAACTTTTGGGTTTCATACATGTACATTTGTAGTTTAAACACTAATCACACTTTACTATCCAATCCAATCCATCGGTGAAATGCCCTCGCCGCCCCTCACGGTACATACGGTAGTTATTTGTTTCTTGTTGTTCCAGTGGGGAGACGATACTAAGCTGAGGTTTAGACCAGCGGTCGATATTGTTATTTTTAAACTGACCACTCGTTTCCGGTTATTGAACATTCCTTCTATTTTAGCAAAACTGCTGGATATCTCCATGTGCGTACTCTCGCTCCCTCTCTCTTTCATCTTTCCTGCTGTTACCGTGGAAACACACGAGCCATTGCCTCCTTTCACCCAGCAAAGGTCAACATGAAGGCCTCACATTTGCCAAAACAAATGGACACATTTCACGGTGAGGGACAGACATGGATCAGATCTGTGGCCTGCATGTCTTACCTTAATATAAATGACCACTTACATCATCATCATCATCATCATGAGGTCATCAGTGGGAGATGATCTTTACTAAGTGAACTCAGTTAGTGAACGTTCTTGCTGCTTGACCAAAATAAACTGGCCCCACAAATTTAGAAGTTGAGATCAAATAAATAACGTGTCTTTTTCTTTCTCTTTGCTTACTGTAAGTTTCATGCTGGATGCTCCTCCTGGTGAACCAAGGACCTTCTGTTGGACAGGTCAGCGAGCTCCCCAAAACGTAAATTATGTGTGTCGTGTAGATAAGACATATCTCAGAAACTCAGCCTGAATGCTGGTGTCAAATTATCGGCAACATACAACTTATCCAAGGCTGGAATGGAACAGCTTGGAAGAAACTGAAGCAAAACCATATAAAGAACCAAAAACAGGAAAATTCAACAACTACCACACTCAGATCATCTCAGGAACCCGATCTTGAGCTCAAATTACTCAGAGAGGCCAAGTTTTCATATGATCCTTTGAATATTTTACTTCTGACCCAAAAAAATGATTCCATTGAAGAGATACACTTAATAGACTGTAAAGAACTACAATTAAACATCTATCGTTGACACTATGATGACATTATGCAAAAATCAACCAACGACACAGCTGGTCCAACTCTTTTCGGCCAACTTATCAAACTCATTTGGCTGATTGTTGTGGACGATCGCAGGCTTTCTGCTGGATTTATCAGGATGAGTGAAATTCAGGCATCAAATGAAGATCATGCATGTGCTGCAAATATTATGTTCCTTTTAACCACTCATGTTTCCTAAGTGGGCACCACGGTGGTAGTAATGAGGGCGGAGCTAATGCTGATCTTTGCTGCAGGGCCAGGGGTCAAACTGCAACCAAACAACAATAATTATTATTAATATTATATTACATATTTTAATCCCTTCACAGCATCACTACAATAAAAAACTGTTCAACAAAATAAAATAACATTAAGAAATGAATAAAGAGGAAAAAAATTCGTTATTATACACAAACAAGTAAATATTGGATGACATTTGGCTCTTTCAAAACAAAAGTTGATTGGAGCAATGGAAGAGAATGAGAAAGAGAAGGTTTGTGCGTGGAGGCTATCTCCACACACACACACACACACACGCAGACCTGGGAACGCACACACGAGAAGAAGAAGAGGAGAGGAGGAAGGTTCGAAGTGTGCAGGTGAGAGTGGACACTTTGGATTTGGCACTGTGAAGGGTGAAGGGGCATGACGGCACAGTCCAAGAGACTGAGTGGAAGAGAGACTAAATTGGAAATATGTATGTGGGTATAAATGTGTGTGGAGCAATATTTCTACAACGTGAACACACTTTTACAAAAATTTGGAGAATTAACTCACGGTCCCATTACGCACCATTTAGTCTTTGCCTTCAGTCCTTATTGATATTAAGTCAACTTTTTTTAAAGACGGGGAGCTAAGGTCGGGCGAGCTCCATATTAGGAGACAAGCCGAAGAAGATGCACGTGTATTTTCTAAAAACGACTCATGTTTCGCAGAAGCCCGGCTGAGGTCACCGGCGGCGCAGGTTTCATCCCCGGTGCAGACAAACAGGTGGTGCTGCACTTTCTGCTCCTCATGTTTAGCACAGAAACACTTCTCACAGCTCGTCGTAAAGCTCGTACCTGTGCGCATTTCATCATATGGCAGAATCTTACCGACAATAATCCCGCAGGCGCTGACCAGACCGATTTCCTTCTTGAGCGCGACGCCGCCTCCGGACTCCTTCTGCGCGCCGGTATCACCGGCGGAACCCGTCGTGCTGATCCGCTGTCTCGCACCGTCGGTCATTTTGAGGTTTTGGGTGTTTCACTGTTAATCTGACGTCTCCTTGGCGCACACACACACACACACGCACACCTGACGCTGCTGCTGCTTGTGCGCACCTTCGGCCGCGCGTCTCTCCTGTGCGCAAAAAAAGGCCGCCGCTCGGTGAAACGTGCGGCGCTTATCTCCAAAATTACTTCGCTATCAACAATAAAAAACACTCCGCCAGTTCAAAAGAGTGAACGCGCATGTTCATAAGTCATCTGAAAGGCCATAAAACTCCTTGGCTTTATGATGTCAGCGACAACAAAAAGACGAGTCCTTCGTCCAGGTGCTGGATTCATCCTCTCAGATCGCTCAAAGTTTCCCACAGTGTTTCAGCTCCCCCGACCTGTGGAGCTCAGTAATATTCATGTTCTTCTTATGACTACAGTAGCACCTCCCACTTTCCGCCCTGGCCACGCCCACTGTCCTCCACCAGTCTTGTTTTCGTCATTTCTATCAGTCCACCTCCCCGCTTCTTTTCCCCAACATCAGCTGTTCGTCGTTTCTGCACCTCCCAAATGGGACGCCTTTAAAAATAATAAACAATAAATAAAGTTTCCTGTGTGTTGTTTTCCCAAAATATCTGAAGTCCTTCTCACACATATTGACTAACTGCCCAAAGACAAACTCTAAATTTTGCATCACTCCCCACTTTGCTTGACAGAAGAGGAGGTTGTTTTTATGAAATCCAACCACCTCTACGGGGGCCATGAAGTGTAAACTAAACAACATATGAACATACATTTCACAAAACACCACAGTTCAGATTTTTTCATTTTAATTTGAAGTTCTGACTGATCATATCTGAACAAACAGAAATTACACTTTGTTGCTGCAAATGTATTTCAACATCCTTCCCCAACACATATCAAAACTGTGATTTGTAAAATCCTTCCAGCTGCTCTTTTATGGACCGGGTGTTGTGCAGGGTTGTGTAGGTGCCGTTGTCAGTGAAGGTCAAGGTTTACTGACCTGGGTGGACCCAGAATGGTTCCACAGAGTGGTGGATGTGGCGACAAACTGCTCCCAGACCTTGGTGCATGTCAGCGCTGTCTGAACCCATGTCCAAACACACCGCTGACCTTTACTGTTCCACATCACTACTGGAGGCAGCAGTACCAACAGGTCAGCCTGTTAGCGTAGCACAGAATATTATCTCTCACTAAAGGATTAAAGTTTGTAAAATTAAAACATGGAATTTGTGTCGGTTCCCCTACATTTAATAAACCTCAAGCTCCTCCATCTGCTCGGTTAATTTGTCATAATTCACAGTCACAGTGATAATAAAATCACGTATGTAGCTTATTTTGATGTGCAGCACAGACAGCACACTGTTGAAAGTTGCTTCAAAAATGTTGTTTTGTATTGAAAAAAAAATCTGTATCTTCCACAATAATAAAAACCTTTAAAGATTTTATTTATGTATTAGCATAATTGTTTTTTACGAAATAAATGAATCTGCTCTGCCCTTTCTGGAACAGCGTGGTAGTTTTACCTGGTGCACCTGGGCGTGGAACCAGCAGCAGTATTTCAGGGGTTTGCATGGGAACTTTAATCTGCTATTGTGACACAAGAATGTTCACCACTGTGTGAATGCAAAACTTTGTTCACTCCTGATTGGATTTCTTATCTCCTCTGTGTGCTTGCAGATGCTTTTTTTTTTTTTTTTTTTTTTGCAGATAAGCAAGTTTAATGTTTCTGAAACTGAACTCTGGCCAGCAAAGTAATTGAAAAGCAACAAATCTGATCGCTTCCTACCTCATCACTTTTATGACTCTAATGTATCTCTGATCATACTGAGCAACTTGAAGGACACAGTTTAAGTTATAACATGGCATGAAGGCATCCGTGTAAAGATCAGAGTACAGCTAGATTACCTGAGCTGGCTGGGATTCAGACAATCTCGGAGCAGGCCTGGATCCTTGAGGGCAGGGTCAACCTTTGACCTTTGGTCCTTCAGCTTTCCTCTGCAACAACACTCATAAGGTCTTATTGGTTTGACTGCAATGATTTCACAGGAAACCACATATTATGTGAGAAAACCCAACTCATGACTCGTGATAGCCAAACGACACAAGGTGCAGAACGTCTACTTGTAAACTCTGCAAAAAAAAGTGAGCAAGGGTAGGTGCTGCTGAGGACAAAGCCGAGTCACCTTAATATTCTGTGATAACTGAACGCTGCACAGCATCAAAAAATAAAAGTGTGCAACCAGGACAAGGTCAAAGCAATCTGACTGACAGACGAACACAACGAAATGAAGCAAATGTAAGTAAGGCCCATCAAAAACTTTATTTATTCTTGACAAAGGCAAAGAAATGCTTTTTAAAGAGGTAAAATTTGAGCTTGTTGCTAAAAAAACCCCCCATAAAGCACAAAAACCATGCATCTTAAACAAACCATCAAATTGTTGATTTAAATTTCAAATACGTTTCTGCAAACCACGCCCCCTCTCCCTTTGGATGATTCAGTGGGCGTGTCTCATGAACCAAACATGAGTTTGTCCACAAAACATGTGACATATATCACAAAAAGAGAAAACTAGCTAGTTTAGATTGAAGTGTCATTACAACAGAGAGTTCATGGGAATAGTAGAACTTTGAGTATATTTAACATAAATCATAAGCATTTGTTTTTACTGTGAAAGGTTGAAGAATGAATGACAACCAAAGTTTCACCATTATTACAACTATTTGTGTTTTTTTTTTGTTGTGTTTGTTTGTATATTTATTTCTCCTGAAATGTAATTTCATTAATTTAAATGCCTCATGAATAAAACGTAAAAGATTAATAAATTCTTATAAATCATATGTTCGTGCATTGTAACTGTGAAATGCAATAAAACAAGTAAAAAAATAAAATGCAATATTTACTGAGGCTCGTTATGTCAAGTGGTCCCTCAAAACTTGGTTGTTTAAATGGAAAACGTAACAGCAATTAAAAGTAGTAACTTGACGCATTTAAACAACCAACTTCTGTTGGTCCAGTTCACTGATAACTACAGTAAATATTCCATCTATATCTCACTTTTGTCAAATTATCACAATATCACAGTATCAACATGTTATCTTGGTTATATTCTGGACAAGTGATTAGTTGTTTTTCCTCTTTTGACCTGATGTAAGCAGGAAATTCCCCTCATTTTTTTGGATGATAATTAACTTTTTAGTAGTTTTGGATGTTGAAAATGTTGATTTTTGTCTGTTTGACCAACTGAGCTGACTGATTGAATCAAATGGCTTTCAACTGACACTGTTTGTGCTTTTCAATCACATTCTTTCTAATTGCATCATTTATAATTACAGCAGTTAAAGCACTTTAAGATAATAAAGAAGCACAAACACATTGTATGAAATAAAGCACTTTTATTTGATTTATTTGACTTTACTGCCATCAGAGGGACATGTGTGTGTACGCTCACTGAGACGGATGCAAAGATGACAAATCTTTAATAATTGTTGCTTGTGTAGTATATACATACGTATGCTCGCGCACACACACACACACACACACACACACACACACACACACACACACACACACACACACACACACACACACACACACACACACACACACACATATATATAGGATTAGTTCTGGAAATTTCTTCTAAATTAGAGCAAATTTATCTATGAAGACTGTGTAAAATTACATATTTGGAGGCCATAAAAGGTGAAACTGTTAATTTTGATGAACAGGATGAATCAGCTCAAAAAATGTAAGTGTGCAGGGTTGTGATTGTCAAATATAAATATCTAAAGTGACAACTGCAAGGTTTAACATAAAATTATCAAATGAACATATATTACATGACATTATTTATTCAAAAACAAGTTCTATTAGTCAGTTTCAGAACGAGCTACATGCTAACTAGCCAAGCTAGCTAGCCATAGAAAGCCAGTGTATTCACTGTACCAGGTATGCTAGCTAGCTAGCTCAGCTGTAAGATGAGTTTATTACTCTAAAAATGACTAATTATTATTAAATATCAAATGTCAAAGCTGCAAGGTTTATTTATAAAGTCAATGCATTATAACTTTACCTGATTCATGCACCAGCATACACAATTTGTTTGCAAACCAGCTTAGTATCTCAGGTTTTGAACAAGCTACATGCTAAGCAGTAGCTTGTCAACTGGATTAGGGTAGCCAGTTAGCGTAGCTGAGCCGTACAACTGATTACAAACTACATGCATCTTTTTTCAAAACAAATGACATTTTAGTAGAGCGGAATGCTGTAAAAACATGCAACAGCTAGTATGATGTGCTGACCGTAGCCTTTAAAGATAAAATTCATAATTTGATACAGATGCATATTCATGAACTGTCCAGCAGGTGCCAGTGTTGTTGAGCATGTCTTCCTTTGATACAGCATCCAAAACTATGTTCTGAAACACGTGTTGCAAAGGTATCAAACACCACAAAACAGTGCTGCCAACAAAAAGTCACAGTATCATCCCCAGCCACACACTGTATCTATTTTTTAATTGCTGTTTTAATTTGTCCACATAGTGGGCATGTGGTGGATAAGTGGTTAGTGCACTTGGTTTCAGCGCAGTGGGTTCCTGGTTCAAACCCCACCCCTGCCCATTTCTCCATATAATTGGAGTTGTTCCAGGAAGAGCATCCGGTGTGAAACTTGTGCCAATTCAACATGCAGATCCACTGTGGATTGATTGCAGATCCACTGTGATTGATCTGATGAATCACCATCAAAGCACTTCATCCTCATGATATGCTCTTTGTATGCTGCAACATACAAGACGATAGGATTTATTGTTTTTGAGTTATAACCTACACAAACTGGCTGGTTACTCACTCACCCACTTATCTATATTTTTGATATAGATCTCTGCTCCCCTCCACAGCATGTCTTTTTCCTGGTTCTCTCCCTCAGCCCCAACCAGTCCCAACAGAAGACTGCCCCTCCCTGAGCCTGGTTCTGCTGGAGGTTTCTTCCTGTTAAAAGGGAGTTTTTCCTTCCCACTGTAGCCAAGTGCTTGCTCACAGGGGGTCGTTTTGACCGTTGGGGTTTTACATCATTATTGTATGGCCTTGCCTTACAATATAAAGCGCCTTGGGGCAACTGTTTGTTGTGATTTGGCGCTATATAAAAAAAATTGATTGATTGATTGATTGATATACAAGTGCAGGATATAAAAAAGGCTTAAAGCTAAAGTAGTCAGCACTTTCTTTCTGCAAAATAGTGTGGATGCAAAATAAAATATAACGCAATGCAAAAATACCCTTATTTCAGACAGAGGGCAATCTCTCAAACAAAGGTCAAGGTCAATGGGGTCAAATATCAGATTGCCGTTTTCATGTCCACAGCTACAATTACCGTGTGTTGAAAAGTTGTACAATATGTCCCACTGAGATTTGAGTGAATAGAACATTGGCAGTTCTGCTTTTAAAATTTAAAACTGGATGGTTTATCATTTAGAACAACTATTGATGTGGGTTTTTATTTTGTAGTTTAGTGGTTTGGGTCAGAATAGAAAAAGAGCCAACTGATCATGAAAAAACAGAGAAATACCTGCAGCTGCTGGATGGATAATGAATTACAGTAATCAATGTGTTCAGTAAAGTGGGCGGTCCTTAATAAAGGGTCTTGGTGAAACCTGCTGGTGATGGATTTTGAATTCATCTGAGATACACTCATTTAAAATGTGTACTTAAATGTGGCTAAAACTTATTTTCTTCAACTTATCACATGCACAAGAATTTATAGCAGCATTTATTCCAGTCATCACTTCACACACATTCCTTCTGTCCAGATTTCATTGTATTCCGTGTACACATTAGTCCATGAGCCAGTAGGGAGCTTTTACCTAGTCAGGACCACTTAAGGGGACTAAACAACACTTACAGTCCAGTTTCGGTATACCATGGCCTTCACAAAATGTATGGTGGCCATCCCAGGCTGGCAACTGTAGTCAGGTAGTGGTGAAAATGTAAAAATGTTCCAGTAATATTGAAAGCTATACCACACTATTTGTCTGATCATAAAGATTCCAAAAACGTATAGTTTGGACTATCTATGACTGAATGTTCTGGGGTTATGGGGTCAAAACAGCAAGAATGTTGACAAAGGTCAGTTTCAGGTTGTGCAGGGGTCAAAAGTTAAAGTTTCTCCAGTTTTGGTAAAAAAGTGATAACAATTATTTGCTGAGATAATAGGATTAATAAATGGAATAGTTTTGACTGTGTTGAATGTTTGATTTGCAAAGTAAAGGTCAAACAATGTTGACAAATAATGTGGTATATTTTTCAAAATGATTGCAGCATTTTATATTTTGACCCCTGTGTAATTATCATGGGCACGCACTGCGGTGTTTTGGGATTATTATTCACTGCTACATTGATGACATTCAGTTGTACAAGCCAGTAACTGCTGGTAATCTCAGCCACATAAAGATTTAGAGGACTGTCTTACTTTTAAATTTGGAGAAGACCGAAATGATGGTTCTTGGTTCAGCGAGACATCAACATCAGTTTGACCAGCTAACAGCCTAGGCTCATGTGCCGTTCATCACACTGGCAAAGTGAGGAACCTTGGAGTGATTTTTACTGTGCACAGCTTTGCTGTGATTTAGTGCTATTCAAATAAAATAAACTGAATTGAATTGACCCCTCCCTGGCTACAGCTTCCACCCTGGATGGCCACCATACCTTTGTGTAGGTCATGTCACACTGAAGCTGGATTATAAGTGTGGTTTATTCCCCTAAAGTGGTACCACAAACCTGCTTGGCCCATGGACTCTCTATGTGTTTAGCGTAGCCACGGTCACTCGGTGCCCCCGTGGCTCTTCAGCAGGTGACTGATCAGGTAGTGAAAGGCACGCTGGTTCTCCAGATAAGCCTGTTAATGAGTAACGCTGCTGCTTCAGGTTGTTTGCTGCTCGGTGGCTGGAAAATGGAACAACAACATGCTAGCACAGAGCTAATGGCTCCTGTTCCCAGCAGCAGGCTGTCCTGAAGGACCTGAACACAACACGGTCTGAAGGCCTGCTTCACCTGAGCACCTGGAAGCACGAAAAACACAGAGGATGAAGCAGCTGGGCCTTCAGGTTCAGCCAGGAGCACGTGATGATGTTGGTTTGATCAAAGGCTGAATCAAAAACATCTGATACACACTCAGGGGCCAATTAATAGAAAGATGAAGGAAAATAGATGACAACAGTGACACGTATTGAATTTTTATTTCTAGAGAGGCTGGACGATGTATCGGTCTTGTTAAGTCCAGTTCACGGACGTGAGCCAGAACCATGTGGGATCATTTGACTAATACACTGAGCCAATCTGTCAACTTAATTCTATTTATTCAGACTGTGTCAAATAACAGCATCATCATCCCGATGTGCTGCACGCTGACCAAGTCCAGACTCAGTCAGACTCAAACAGACGTGCTGCAGGTGTATCAGGTCCAGACTCAAACAGACTCAAACAGACGTGCTGCAGGTGTATCAGGTCCAGACTCAAACAGACGTGCTGCAGGTGTATCAGGTCCAGACTCAAACAGACTCAAACAGACTCAAACAGACGTGCTGCAGGTGTATCAGGTCCAGACTCAAACAGACTCAAACAGACGTGCTGCAGGTGTATCAGGTCAAGACTCAAACAGACTCAAACAGACATGCTGCAGGTGTATCAGGTCCAGACTCAAACAGACGTGCTGCAGGTGTATCAGGTCCAGACTCAAACAGACGTGCTGCAGGTGTATCAGGTCCAGACTCAAACAGACGTGCTGCAGGTGTATCAGGTCCAGACTCAAACAGACTCAAACAGACTCAAACAGACGTGCTGCAGGTGTATCAGGTCCAGACTCAAACAGACGTGCTGCAGGTGTATCAGGTCCAGACTAAAACAGACTCAAACAGACTCAAACAGACGTGCTGCAGGTGTATCAGGTCCAGACTCAAACAGATGTGCTGCAGGTGTATCAGGTCCAGACTCAAACAGACTCAAACAGACTCAAACAGACGTGCTGCAGGTGTATCAGGTCCAGACTCAAACAGACATGCTGCAGGTGTATCAGGTCAAGACTCAAACAGACTCAAACAGACGTGCTGCAGGTGTATCAGGTCCAGACTCAAACAGACTCAAACAGACATGCTGCAGGTGTATCAGGTCAAGACTCAAACAGACTCAAACAGACGTGCTGCAGGTGTATCAGGTCCAGACTCAAACAGACGTGCTGCAGGTGTATCAGGTCCAGACTCAAACAGACTCAAACAGACTCAAACAGACGTGCTGCAGGTGTATCAGGTCCAGACTCAAACAGACTCAAACAGACGTGCTGCAGGTGTATCAGGTCAAGACTCAAACAGACTCAAACAGACATGCTGCAGGTGTATCAGGTCCAGACTCAAACAGACGTGCTGCAGGTGTATCAGGTCCAGACTCAAACAGACGTGCTGCAGGTGTATCAGGTCCAGACTCAAACAGACGTGCTGCAGGTGTATCAGGTCCAGACTCAAACAGACTCAAACAGACTCAAACAGACGTGCTGCAGGTGTATCAGGTCCAGACTCAAACAGACGTGCTGCAGGTGTATCAGGTCCAGACTCAAACAGACTCAAACAGACTCAAACAGACGTGCTGCAGGTGTATCAGGTCCAGACTCAAACAGATGTGCTGCAGGTGTATCAGGTCCAGACTCAAACAGACTCAAACAGACTCAAACAGACGTGCTGCAGGTGTATCAGGTCCAGACTCAAACAGACATGCTGCAGGTGTATCAGGTCAAGACTCAAACAGACTCAAACAGACGTGCTGCAGGTGTATCAGGTCCAGACTCAAACAGACTCAAACAGACATGCTGCAGGTGTATCAGGTCAAGACTCAAACAGACTCAAACAGACATGCTGCAGGTTTATCAGGTCCAGACTCAAACAGACTCAAACAGACATGCTGCAGGTGTATCAGGTCCAGACTCAAACAGACTCAAACAGACTCAAACAGACGTGCTGCAGGTTTATCAGGTCCAGACTCAAACAGACTCAAACAGACATGCTGCAGGTGGATCAGGTCCAGACTCAAACAGACATGCTGCAGGTGTATCAGGTCAAGACTCAAACAGACTCAAACAGACGTGCTGCAGGTGTATCAGGTCCAGACTCAAACAGACATGCTGCAGGTGTATCAGGTCCAGACTCAAACAGACTCAAACAGACGTGCTGCAGGTGTATCAGGTCCAGACTCAAACAGACTCACACAGACTCAAACAGATGTGCTGCAGGTGTATCATGTCCAGACTCAAACAGACTCAAACAGACTCAAACAGATGTGCTGCAGGTGTATCAGGTCCAGACTCAAACAGACTCAAACAGATGTGCTGCAGGTGTATCAGGTCCAGACTCAAACAGACTCAAACAGACATGCTGCAGGTGTATCAGGTCCAGACTCAAACAGACTCAAACAGACATGCTGCAGGTGTATCAGGTCCAGACTCAAACAGACTCAGACAGACTCAAACAGATGTGCTGCAGGTGTATCATGTCCAGACTCAAACAGACTCAAACAGACTCAAACAGATGTGCTGCAGGTGTATCAGGTCCAGACTCAAACAGACTCAAACAGACATGCTGCAGGTGTATCAGGTCCAGACTCAAACAGACTCAAACAGACATGCTGCAGGTGTATCAGGTCCAGACTCAAACAGACATGATGCAGGTGTATCAGGTCCAGACTCAAACAGACTCAAACAGACATGCTGCAGGTGTATCAGGTCCAGACTCAAACAGACTCAAACAGACGTGCTGCAGGTGTATCAGGTCCAGACTCAAACAGATGTGCTGCAGGTGTATCAGGTCCAGACTCAAACAGACTCAAACAGACATGCTGCAGGTGTATCAGGTCCAGTCTCAAACAGACGTGCTGCAGGTGTATCAGGTCCAGACTCAAACAGACTCAAACAGACATGCTGCAGGTGTATCAGGTTCAGACTCAAACAGACTCAAACAGACATGCTGCAGGTGTATCAGGTCCAGACTCAAACAGACTCAAACAGACATGCTGCAGGTGTATCAGGTCCAGTCTCAAACAGACGTGCTGCAGGTGTATCAGGTCCAGACTCAAACAGACTCAGACAGACTCAAACAGATGTGCTGCAGGTGTATCATGTCCAGACTCAAACAGACTCAAACAGACTCAAACAGATGTGCTGCAGGTGTATCAGGTCCAGACTCAAACAGACTCAAACAGACATGCTGCAGATGTATCAGGTCCAGACTCAAACAGACATGCTGCAGGTGTATCAGGTCCAGACTCAAACAGACATGATGCAGGTGTATCAGGTCCAGACTCAAACAGACTCAAACAGACATGCTGCAGGTGTATCAGGTCCAGACTCAAACAGACTCAAACAGACGTGCTGCAGGTGTATCAGGTCCAGACTCAAACAGATGTGCTGCAGGTGTATCAGGTCCAGACTCAAACAGACTCAAACAGATGTGCTGCAGGTGTATCAGGTCCAGACTCAAACAGACTCAAACAGACATGCTGCAGGTGTATCAGGTCCAGTCTCAAACAGACGTGCTGCAGGTGTATCAGGTCCAGACTCAAACAGACTCAAACAGACATGCTGCAGGTGTATCAGGTTCAGACTCAAACAGACTCAAACAGACATGCTGCAGGTGTATCAGGTCCAGACTCAAACAGACTCAAACAGACATGCTGCAGGTGTATCAGGTCCAGTCTCAAACAGACGTGCTGCAGGTGTATCAGGTCCAGACTCAAACAGACTCAAACAGACATGCTGCAGGTGTATCAGGTTCAGACTCAAACAGACTCAAACAGACGTGCTGCAGGTGTATCAGGTCCAGACTCAAACAGACTCAAACAGACATGCTGCAGGTGTATCAGGTCCAGACTCAAACAGACTCAAACAGACTCAAACAGACGTGCTGCAGGTGTATCAGGTCCAGACTCAAACAGACTCAAACAGATGTGCTGCAGGTGTATCAGGTCCAGACTCAAACAGACTCAAACAGACATGCTGCAGGTGTATCAGGTCCAGACTCAAACAGACTCAAACAGACTCAAACAGACGTGCTGCAGGTGTATCAGGTCCAGACTCAAACAGACTCAAACAGATGTGCTGCAGGTGTATCAGGTCCAGACTCAAACAGACTCAAACAGATGTGCTGCAGGTGTATCAGGTCCAGACTCAAACAGACTCAAACAGACATGCTGCAGGTGGATCAGGTCACAGACTCAAACATATTCAGCATCTTCGTCTCTGTTTCTGGTGATTGATGTGTTTATGTGTATATGATACATTATTTCTGCTCTATTTCCTTCCTGGATGAGGATTTTTGAAACTTTAAGCCAAATGAACCACTTTTTTTTAAAGACTCTTTCAAAGCATTAAACACCAAAACAAAACAATTGCTTTTTAAATTAAGTTTGAAGCACAGTTGCTTCAGAAAATGATTCAGTCTTTTGAAACTCTTGAAGTGCTCTTGAAACATCTGCATCAGAAAAATGATTCAGTTCAAAAAGATTTGAAGTACTAACTCAAAAAAGATTCATTGTTTTTAAACTTTAACTTGTGAAAAAGATTTATAATTCCATTTGGCTGCTCCTTTGTTTGCACTCTGTGTCACCACAGCACATCCGAGGTGGATCATCTGCATGATGATTTGGCACAAGTTTTACACCGGATGCAACTCATCATTACATGGAGAAATGCAGCAGGGGTGGGGTTTAAACCAGAAACCTTCTGGGGAGGGTGGTGTGTGTATGTTCCTCAGGCTCAGGTCCTCTAACAGAGGCCTGGGAGTTTGAGGGTTCAGCTCAGTACCTTAGCTGTTCCTCGGACTGCTGGACAGAGACCTCTGATGTTGTTCCTGGAATCTGCTGGAGCTGCTCTTCCAGTTTGGGGGTACTGCTCCGATTACCACTGGGACCACTTTGGATTTTACCTTACACACACACACACACACACACACACACACACACACACACACACACACACACACACACACACACACACACACACACATATATATATATATATATATATATATATATAGACACCTATTCAATTGTGTAATGTACAAATATGATACTTTTATTATTAAAATTTTTAACATTTTCTGGGCTATAGATAATGTGTGGATGGACGATGCAACTCAAATAGCTCTTGTTGGGATTAATGATCAGGTCAAATACAAAGATGTCACCGAGTCCTGGCTTCACTGAGGTGGATGAGTGTCCTCTCTGCCCTAACCCCCCCCCCACCCCACCCCACCCCAGAAAAAAACTGGCTTCATTGGGAACGTAGAAAACATATGAAGATGACTCTTGATTAGATCTGCGTGTGACTCAAAAACTCTTTTACGTCATCATGTGAAACATGTTTGTGGTTATGAGAGAACAAATGTGTGAAACTACATTGAACACTTAAAGCTATAGTGTGTAGGATTTAGTTCCATCTAGTGGTGAGGCTGCAGATTGCCTTATGCTACAGTTTTTGTTTTCCCTTCATGTTTTTGCTTCTTTCTCCTTTCATGAGTAATATGTTTGAGGAGAAAGTTGGAGTAAATGTGTCCCTTTTGGTGGCCTCCTCCATGGGGGGGGGGGGGGGGGGCGCCCCCTGTAGATATGACGGACTCATTGTAAACATGTTGCAGGCCATTAATTATACACCAATGAACAGATGGTTATGAATGCTGTGTTCTATTTATGTTAACAAGTGGCCCGAAATCCTGCAGCTTTACAAAGAACAGTTTGTGATCTGCATTGAGTTTGAGACCCGGCAGACGTTTAGCAGAACGCATCGTTAGCCGGCAGCACAAACTGGATCGGCACCGGATGTTTGCTTTGCATAGCTGCACCAAATAAGGACCAGCGGAGTGCCAGCAGCCAGGAGGAGTTGCTGTTCATTGTTTTCCTGGAAGTCTCGGTGTCTGCAGAGGAGCACATCTCACTTCAGACACACGCAGCGTCCAAACGTGACGTCCCTGTTTATTCATACCTACACATCTTCTTGACAGAAATATAAGACGGAGTAACTCAGGAGGAGAACCACATAACTGAGGAGGAGGGGAGGAGGAGGGCAGAGGGTGAGAGAAGGTCAGGTGGAGGAAAAGGTTGGCAAAGGGAAGAAGTCCGAGAGTCCTGAGAAGGAGCAGAATGTGGACATTTATAGCAAGAGTGGATCAACAAATAAGTGCAGGAGAAGGGTGAGAACACGAGGAGGAGGAGGAGGAGGAGGAGGAGGAGACGGTAATCTGAGTCATGTGTTTACCATGTCATCAGAAACACATGGGATTCAGGAACAATGTGCTCAGAAACACATGTTGAGAGCACAACCCAAACAAGATCTGACCTTCAAGATAGTAAGAAAGTCAGAGAGGCTGGAAGTTAGAAAGCAAACACACTCTGGGACAACAGGTCTCACCTCTGTTACATAACTGGTAGAACTGTTACAACATCCACTACATCTGGACATCAACCACTCAGGCAGACAACCGGTCCATCCCCACCTCTCAGAAATAACCATCTATTGTATTTGCTACAGCCTGGTGACATGTGGGCGTGTCCTTACGTCACTGGTTAGAGTCCAAGTCTGTCAACCATAGAGTGAGACAGGAAGCACCAGGATCTGACAGACGTGGACCTTCATTCTCTTGTTATCAGCATCATCAAACACCTTTGTCCAGAGATCTCATGACTCCACCAGATCTTACAAAGGGTCTCTGGATCCCAAAGGCTGAGGACCTAGAGACATGAAGGTCACTGCTGAGATGAGTGAATGCTTCACCACATACACATACAATTCTGACAGACAGGTCCAGGAAGTCGTTAAAAGCCTGGATGTCCAGAATGATCCAAACCCAGACACTCTGTCTCCTCACTCAGCTTCTCAAGTCCTGCAATCAGGCTATCCAATAATTCCACAAACATCACAGTATTGTTCCTGACATCAAGTCAGTCAACCTTTCCTCACTAGCAAAAGTACCCAAACCGCTGGTTCACACCCAGTCCATGCAAGCACTGAACAGTGCCAGAACACATCCCTGAGGAACGCCACAGTTCACTGAGAAGGAGTCAGTTCTTCTCTCCACCAACTGGATGGTGATCCTGTGAATTTTCCCAATCAATTGAGACAAACACTTTATCAAATTCAACTAACAAAGTACTGCATTCAGTGAGTACTTGTGCAGCCAGAATACACTTGATTTTTGAATTCTTGGGTGTGATACCCAATATTAACAAGTACTCACCAGACATTATCTATTACAGGATGACCAGTTTTTCCCCATTTTTTGGGGACAGGCCTCAGTTTTGGGAATCTGTCCTTGGCTGGAGACATCCCCAGAAATTTGTCCTTGGCTGGAGACATCCCCAGAAATTTGTCCTTGGCTAGAGACATCCCCAGAAATTTGTCCTTGGCTAGAGACATCCCCAGAAATTCTCAAATTTTTAACTGTGAATTAAAAACAAATCGGATAGAAGGGCAGCTATCTTGTTATACTGGCTTTTGTCCAGCAGAGAGAGCTGACTGCTTGGTACAGCAGCATCATATACTACTTCTACTACTAACAACTTGCTTTCCTAGTTTTGAAGAAAAGTAGCATAAATGTGTCTACAGTGTTACACTGTAAAAAAAAAATGAACCGCTGTCTCAATGAGAAAAAGTGATGTAACAATTTGTTTCGATTTTTAAAAGTTATTTCAACTTAATTAAAGTTTTTAAAATTTAACTAGACAATTTTTGTGGCATCAAGTCAGTTGAAAGTTGAAATAACTTAAAAAATATCTTTTCTCAGTGAGACAGCGGTTCATTTTTTAGAGTGTACTACAAATGTCTTTTCAAGACAGGAATTAATCTAGTATCCTGTAAGTACCAGATAACTGCTCGTGTGCAGCTCATACGACAAAATAAACTTAAAAATGAGAAGATTTAAACATAATAATAGTCTTATTTTAATTTTGGACATTTTCTGTGAAGAATTCTGAATAAAATATGAATTTTCTCTGACTGACTTCAGATTTCAATATAAATGCATTCGAGATAAAAAAAAAAAAAGTCAAAATTCATGATGTAAAATATGCATGTCACCATTTTTATGTTGGACAAACAGAATGTTAGGAGCCAATGCAGCACATATAATACAGAGGTAATGTTGGTCCCCACGTCTTAAAAACAAGTACTTAATGAGTAAAAATCAATGTGTTTAGACGCCTGTCGTTTGACTCGTCTGTCCGTCTCTCACAGACTATGTGGGCGTGTCACCTCGAGCACAGACTCAGACCAGTGGGTGTGTCTGGGAGGGACAGAAGATGACCAAATATGGAGTTCTGTGACGTATGTCACAGTGTAACAGAAGCTGTTTGGCTCTGAGGAGGTTTGTACCTAAACGGTTTGACCCTGCACGACCCCTTCACAGCAGCAGCGTTTGGAAACCTGAGCGGCTCAGCGTGCACGTGAATCCAGAACAGGCGTGTTTGTGGTCCTGTGGGGTTTTTCAGCTCAACCATGACTTCTTCTTTTTTTAACGTGAGTGTGAACAGTGAAGCGCTCACACTCAGATGGAGTGCCGTCGGATGACGTCTTCATTTCCCTCCTCCCGCTCAGTCCGGCCTCTCCTGACGCTCCGGTCTGGCTCAGTCCAGTTCCCACTGCTTCAAACTTCTTCATCTTTATTTGTCTCACTTCCCCTACATGTCCCCCCCCCTCGCCCCCCCAGGCTGCACCCACTGTTTTCCTTTCCGCTTATTGCTCTTTATTATTTTATCTCCTCTCATCTGGCTTTATTTCTTCATCTACTTTTTCCTGCGGATTTCTACGGCTATAAAAATAAAAGAACTTCAATTTAACACGTCAGGTTTGTCATAACATTATACGGCGCCTTATTTTGTCCACGATGCGCAGGTTTGAAGGTGTAGAATGTGACCTGATCACTTTGTTTGTCTGTTAACACTCTCATCTGTTGTCTTTCGGCTGCAGTTGAAGTGCCGTTGGGCAAAGCACGACTCATATTTGCTTTTGTAGAGCTGCAGAAGGAACAGTAGTCATGCATTTACTGATAGACACAAAACATCTTGGGTTCGATCTTCCACCAGGCGTAAACAAGAGGACATCTGGCGGTTGTTGCATGTTTTTGCACCACTTCATCTAAATCATGATGCCACTTGCACTGATTCACACACACATGGTTGCGTTTGGCTCAAACTGATCTGCAGTCCGGCGAGGAGTTGATATACATCTGTAATATGCATAACAACCTGCGCTGTGTGAGGAGTGACAGTTTTTTACTTACCTTGATAAGTGCTTCACACGACAAGTTTTGTTCATTTGGGAATTTGCAGGTGAGGCTCGTCTGAGAAGCTGCGGCTGCTGCACCTTACATGTACAGGTGTGCGCGGTGGTCAAAACTCTTTGCACACAGCAGCTGTAACGGGAAACAATATTCACACACACGTCAATCCAACTGTCATATAACATTCCAGTGTTAAGTCACTTTTTCCAGTAGATTCTATGTGTGCTCTGTGAGCAAAAGTCACTTTTCGTGAAAGAGAATACATGTATGTACTTAATACCACAGCGCTGTTTGCCCATGACACTGTGATTGGTTAATATTATGTTTGGACTACAACATGGCCATGAATAAAGAACACAGTAAATCCAGCCTCTTTCCACCCAGATATGCACTCAGAATTTGGACACACCCCAAAAATAATTTGCACCACTCTACTTGTTCTGCATCCACCATCCAGATAGGGCCCAAAGAGGCACCCTAACTAAGAGTATGCATGTGGTTGATATAGATGATGTCATCAAGTACAATATTTATCAATAAATAGTATTTTGTGTCTACATAAATAGAACCAATCCTAGACTGTGTTTAATTGGGTAAACGCATCATAAAAACTGAAACATGATGCATATTTATGTTTTATTAAGTCAGAGAAACACAGCACGTGGTAAGGTTGAGGTGTCTACAATTTAAAAAAAAAAAAAAAAATAGAAGCCCACTGTTTTAAAAATATCCTACAGAATAAGCCTGGCTCCATTCTGGTCGCTGGTGATGATGTGTATTATTGGCAGCAAACGTGGTTTATGAAGACACGACTCACTTTTATTTCGGTCGCCTGTCTTGCTGATAGCAAAAATTTTGGAGTCCCATCACAGCAAAATCACCAGTGTCAAATTAACACTGTTAAATTAACACTGCCAGTGTCTATATGTTCCTCACTGACACTGTCAGTGTTAATTTGTCACTGGTGATTTTGCTGTGCATGTCTGGGATCAACCCACCTGCAATTTGTCATCAACCAGCTGGGAGCTGCTTTTCGCTGGAAGATAAGTAATATGTGGGAAAATAATTGCACGTTCTTGCATGCTGCTGCTGCTGCTGCTGCCTTTAAGTTTCAGGTTTCAGGTTAGATGTCTGAATGATTGCACGCTGGAGGACCTCATGCATTTTTATCCCCTGCTGGCCAAAGGCCCAAAGGGGGATTATGTCGTGATGATTTCTGTCTCTGTTCATCCGGCCCAAAAAAGATAGAAGCATGCTGAAATCCACTCCTCCTACATTTTCAGGAGGAATTTCAAGAAACTTGGTACAAGCCCTTGTTATAGGTTGGTAATGTGCATATTATTATATTTTACCAGAATTATGGATCTTCTTGATTAACAAACCTAGACACTGTCAGTTTCATGAATTGGTGTCTGCATTCTGAAGTCAACTATCATAGACCTTGAAATGGTATCAGAATGTAACAAACACTTGTACCAAAGCAGCATTTGCCAGCAGGGGGGATCTTGTGCTCTCACAGCACTCATTCTAAATTCCATTGAATCACAGCTTCCTCATGCAAATTGTAAATCCTGATTTTTGCAGCAAACACTCAGGACATCAAACCTTGAATTTAGGTTTGTGTGTTGGATTTTCTGCCTCAAGGATGTAATTTTGTTGCAGGCTGGGCAGACAAATTAAATATTGAAGCTGCATGCTTGTGGTATAAATGGGCATGGCTCAAAATAAAACCCATCAGATATCCCACTTCCAGCTCACGCAGCTTTGTCTTGCTCACACACACACCAACTTTCAGACAGGTTTCATTCACAGACTGCATTCTGATCATGCAGCCATATTGATATTCTGCAGATGCACACATCTGCACTGTGCAGCCAGGTTCTGTGCCGCATCGAATCTGAAGCAAGAGTCCAACAGAAAAACAATATTCAACAAGCATCCATTCGGCTGCAGTGCCTCCTCACCTCCAATCAATCATCTGACTGCTTCCTGTCACCTCATGGCATCACTGACGTCAGAGGTTTGATAGATTTATTTACAGCAGGACAGCAGATGTCTCCTGAGGCTGACAGAAAACCTGCACAAAACCTCATTTCAGTGCCTCATCTATTTCCTGAATGCTCATTAATGACCTTGACACGACGTGTGTATTGAGACGACAGTTCACTGAGTTTATCCGCTCTTTATGACAGAGATTCCTCCATCCTCACTGTGCAAAGAGGATCAGACAGACTGGTGCTTTGAAAGCTGCTGGCTTTTTTTTCTTTCTTTTTTTTTTTTTGCAGAAGTGTCCGAAGACACGAAAACGCCACTTTTTATCAGATGTCATGCTATTATTCATACTCTTACTTCCCCTTTAGTCACTGACACATGCACACAACCACAAAGTGTTGTCACATCCTGGAAAGTACTTTCCTTTCATGTCTGGGTCGAGGTGATGAACATTATTTGAGAGGATTAGAAAATTTAAGTTGGAGTAATCAAGGACAGGCCGTGCACGTCATTGTACGTGCACATGCACAAACAGGGGCGTAGCACTAAATTCTGGGCCCTCGGTACTAGCCTTATTGAAGACCCCCCCCACTGTTATGTTCTTTTTTATTAACGCAAGCACCAAATTTCTAATGCATAAGTCAAACCAGGTCTAAATCATGTACAGTGGTCCCTCGTTTATCGCGGGAGTTACGTTCTAAAAATAACCCGCGATAAGCGAAATCTGCGAAGTAGTCAGCACTATTTTTTGCAATTATTATAGATGTTTTAAGGCTGTAAAACTACACACTTTATACACTTTTCTCAAACAGGCATTAACATCTTCTCACTTTTCTCTCCTGTGTAAACACTCTCTTTTTTCTTCTGTGCCAGAAGATTATAAACAGACACACGCAGAACTCTCCCTTCACTCACTGCCTCAGGAGGTACGGATGCAGGACTCGCAAAGAATCCAAGTCCTCTCTCGGTGGCCACGGAGCTCTGCGGCTGCGGTCAACATCCGGATCAAAACAGTGAGCGTAGCCTCTGGACCTGTTGCCAGATTTGGCGCAGCTCCGTACAGCGGACAGGAGGGCGGTGTGAGTGGCCCGCTGCTGCGTTTACCGAGCCTGCAGACTCAATAAGCGCATCGGCGGCAGTGAGAGCAATCGTGGTGATGCTGACCGGTGCCGTGACCGGCCCGCCTGATAAGGACCGGACCCAGCGCCACGAGGGGGCATTTGGGGACGACGCCCCCTCACGTCTTCAACTTCGCCCCCTCGGAATGTGAGTTATCAAAAATAAAAATAAAAAAGAAAGAAAAAGAAATACTGGAAAATATAGCGCCTCGCAGTTTCGCGGATTTTTGTAGTCCAATTTTGCGTGCTTTTTTTTTTTTACAGCACATTGTGCTCTGCGTCCTCATCAAGCAGGCCGGTGTTCTGTCGAGATGATGGGACACCTGTTGCGGCACTGCAAAGGGAGAGTACGCGCATTGTGTTCTGCGTGTCTGTTGATAAGAATCTTCTCGCCCAGAAGAAAAAAGAGCACCAATAACTACCCATAACTGTGTTCTTCACTCGGAAAAAGACACCTGCAGCGAGGTGTGACTCAGTGGAAAAAGGTGCGACAGCAGAGCAGCGCCAGGACAAAGAGACGCGATCAGAGGAACTGTGAAATACTGGTGAGTCACTATTAATAATTTTTTATGTGTCCAACCTTGTAGGTTGATCGTTAAAATTAAATTTGTTAGTTCTAAAAGCCATCATAATTATTTATAGGAAAACGTTCTATTTTTATTTCTCAAACAAATGTTTGGGCCTGAAAACAGGTTGGTCTTATTTTTCTACTCAGGTTTGAACTTTGAGAGTGTTTACACACGAGAGAAAAGTGAGAAAATGTTCATGCCTGTTTGAGAAAAGTGTATAAAGTGTGTAGTGAGGGGTTTTACAGCCTTAAAACGTCTATAATAATTGTAAAAAATAACGTTATCTACTTCGCGGATTTCGCCTATTGCGGGCTATTTTTAGAATGTAACTCCTGCAATAAACGAGGGACCACTGTGTATCTACATGAAAGGTTTATCTTTGACCCGTTGTGTGACTGTCATGCCCAGTTGCACTGTGTTTGTGCTTGTGATGGAGGGCTGTATGTGGGGTTAATCTACTGTCTCGTGTTGTTTCTCAGATCAGTTATTGGTTTGGTTTTGTGGTATGCTGGAGATCACTTGACTGAGGGTCTATATGTTCAAATAATAATAAAAAAAATACTGTCATCACTCTTTACTCTTAGTCATTCTCTTACCACGGTGTAGCCTAAATACACAAGCTTTCTGGGAGCGCACCCAATTCATTACACACACTCAGAGGCAGGTCCCCTCCGGTGTGCCCCCTGTGATAAACTCATCGCCCCCTTAATATGTTTTTCTGGCACCGGGCCTGATAAGGACCCAGAACACAATGCGCTGTTAAAAAAAAACATGCAAAATTGCACAAAAAAAAAAAAAAAAAAAAAAATCCGCGAAACTGCGAGGCTGCGAAAGGTGAACCATGTTATAGCGAGGGACCACTGTATACCTTGCCTGGGAGTCAGAACCCTTTTTAAAGTTGGGGGAGCAATATTGGACCATTTTTCTAGAAAATGGTGCAATTTGGTCCCCCAGACCCCCCAACTCAATATAGCTCGCTTTCAAGCTCACCTCTCTTTTCAAAGAGTTTGGTTAGCAGCTGCTTTCCCTCATTTAGTTTTCTTTCTGTCCTTTTTTCTCTTCTTTTTTGAAATCCGGACTTTGATTTTTTAGGAAAGACATATTTTATTTCAGCCTAAACACCAGGGCTGCAACTAACAATTATTTTACTAATCAGTTCATCGGTTGATTATTTTTTCGATTAATCGTTCTGTTTTTTTTTGTTTTGTTTTGTTTTTTACTTACATGTGAGTTTTGCCATTATTTCTTTAAGTGAGTTATTATTAAAAGGCCTTTATCACACAACATCAGCGTTTGACCTTGTAACAAAGTTATGTTATATTCTTGTCAAAAACATACCTGGATCAGTGTTTTGTTATATTTTGCACATACATACATCACCGACACACCACAGAGATTTCCATCAGGTTTAGATGCCTACAGAAACTATCTCAACCACTGACAACATATTACAGCAAGAGTCCACAAAAGTATTTTAAAGGCCTGACTAACATGTAATATGTTATATTTAATAAGATATTTTAATGAAAAAACACACAAATGTGCAGTTTACTGCATTTTATTTTTTCTTGTGTAAAAACACAGCTTAGATGTGGTTTGACCAAAACAAATGGTCATTAAACTTAATAAAACAGGGATGAAGTGGAGGTTTAAGAGCCACTAGGTGTTCACAGGAAACAGTTATTTCTATATTTATTTATGTTTATTGTTAGTTTGTTTAATCTTTTCTGTTTTGTTTTATCAGATTCTTTTTGTCCGTTTCTCTAAAACTGTATTGTGGCATTATTAGTTATTATTGCTATTATTGTTGTTGTTTCTATTATTATTATTATTATTATTATTATTATTATTATTATTGATATATAAATACAAATAAATGAACAAAAGATTACAATTTGTAATACATTTGACTCTTTTACGACAACAAATGCTGAGCCATGAATTATTATACAGAAAACAAATGTGCTGACAGCTGCAACAGCTTAATGCTAAATTTAACATTGAAAACGCCATAGACATGCTAACGTGTTAGCATCGGTCTCGTTTTTAAGTTATAAAATACATCTATCAACTGTTTCAGAAGACCATAACAGGTCAGAATAACATAAAAAGGTAAATGTTACTCACAGACATATGCTCTTTGGGGTTTTAGTGGGGAAAAATTAAGATTAAGTGAAATAAAACAAAGCACCAGAGCGAAGCACTGCTTCGATCTGCGAATCACTGCTTCAATTGGTTCAAGATTCAAAGCAAAGCCGCACTGCAGAAACGGTTGATTTATATGGAAGAAACGAAACATTTGCGGTAAAACAAAGTTATTTAACAACTAATTGATGACTAAATTAGATGACAGCTATTTTAATAATCCATTAAATCGATTAGTTGTTTCAGCACTACTAGACACCTCCTCTTTCTGTCAGATCCCGTTTGGGATGTGTGTGTGTGTGTGTGGGGGGGGGGGTCGCCTGTGTGCCTGGACTAAACCATTGTGCAACTGTGCAGGGGTGGAAGGGCCCTCAGAGATCTTTCAATATTATTGATAGAGCAGAATTATGTTTTGCAACATTTATACATTCATTCTAATTATATTCTTTTACAACATGAATTGTATAGACATTAATAACATGCAACACAAAAATGTATTTAATGGCAGTTTTTTGTGGGCCCCCCTGGGTACATAGTACCCTTTACCCCCCCAGTCCGACGCCCCTGTGCACAAAATGATAAAACACAAATTATCAGCTGCCAGAAGCTGTGGATGATTCACGACTGAAATTAATTGATCTTTTGCTCCACCTCGCGGTCATATTGTGTTATCGCATAATTTGAATTTTTACGGTGTAGTGACATTCAGCGGCCTGCAGAGGACAGTGCAGCATCAGTGTGATTCAGCGTGGCTGGCGATGACCTCACAGTTAAGTGGCTTTTTTCTCTTCTCTTCTCTAGTTTTATGAAATTAATTATCGTGGAAAAGATCAAGGAAAACGTCTGTCTTCTCATCCACAATTTAACTGCGGATAGTTAAACTCATTAACTGGCGCTACTGTTAATACTGACAATTAACTTAAAGCTAATTGTTTGCTGTAAAGTGTAAAAACTTTTGTATTCACCAGTCTGCGGTGTCTTTATTTTAGTTGTTTAAATGCTTTGTAACATTTCCAGTTGATGACATTTGCCTTGAATAAAAATCTCTCCTTCAGACTTTTTAAACACTTCAGAAAGTTAAATAAATAAAGTGCTGAGTCATTTAGGCTAATGGCTAATTTAGCAAATTTACTCTCAGTTAATGTCTATTTCATAATAAAGACTCACTTAAATTAATTAATTAGGTATTCTAATGTATATTTCTGAACATTTATAACATTATTTTTCTTCATTAATTCCCGTGGAGCTAAAATCACCATGTCAATTGTGACAAGACTGAAAATAACTGCCAACTACTGGGAAAATTAATCATTGGAAATGGCGAAATGCTGAAATTACATGTAATTACATTACAGAGGTAGTGTGCATCATGTTTCTCCCTATGCTGTACATGCTACCTTCACTTATTAGCTGACACCCAGCCAGTAGACATGCCTAATGGATATTACAAGCAAAACAAAATAGCTTCTTTGATTGATGCGGTTGACATTGTCTAATGTCTTCATGCTATTATGTGCTCTTTTAATTTGGTGAGTTACAAGATGATGACGTTTGTTGCTTTTGAGTTATTGTCTACACAACCTGGCTGGGATAGACTAACTCACTCACTTATTCACCCAGCTCATCTACATTTTTTGCTGTGCAAGCCCTGCACTAGGGAAAGTGTAGTGTTTCTTTGTCGGATTTTGTGCAGAAAGTCTCACTCTCAATGACAGCCACACCTGTCCCTAATACATCACCCATCCAGCATACACAAACCATCCACCAGGTGGCAGACAGGTCTGTGATGTTAAAAACACATGCTGCCTTTTTCATTCATCTGGTGCCTCAGAGTTCAGATTTGTCCTCTTTATATGCCCTTTTAAATTGGTGAATTACAAGATGATAGCATCTTTTTAAGTTATTTTATTAAATTGGAGCAGAAGAGCTCCTTTGTCTGTCTGTTCACTCACTGCATTTTACCGGATACATGCCTCGGCTGTTTCAAAGAAGATGAAAACTTGACTTGTCTCCAGTAGAGCATTAAGAGATCAAACATCTTGCAGTGAGGCTAATTTTCTGCTGGATGATAGTCTGCTTTGTTTAGATAGAAAGCGGCTTCACCACGTGTGTCACTGTGATGCACATTTCATCCCTGGCACCGGCTCACTTTATTTTAAGAGCAAAAGAAGTAAGAAAGACTTCCGGCACTTCTTGTCACAGAAATATTTTTGGTGGTCTGAGGTAAACAGATCTTAAAAGTCGTTTAATTTTGGACTCAGATGCTGTGGGGCTCGTTGGCTTTGGACTTTACACTCAGTGTTAAATATTCAGTGTTACCGACACACTCTTCCTCTCCTTTTTCACACCCCTTGTCTCTCTCGTGGGACTCCCACAAATGCCCGGAGCCAAAAAGCAGGAAAACACAGCTGTGCTCTCCTCCGTTTCCATGTGTTTTTGTGCATGTGTTAGTCAGCCGCTCCGTCTCACTCTCTGTAGAATGTATCTCAGCCGCTCAGTTTGTCTGCTCAGATGAACTCACCAGCCGTATACTCTTAAATAAATTAAAGCCTGGGCGCTTAAATCTTTATGTTAGTGCAGCAAAGAGAGACACAGCATGAATAAAGTTCAGTGATGTGATGTGAGAAGGACTTTATGGTGTGACAACAGATCTGTTTTTTTTTGTTTTTTGTTTTTCTTTGGCGGACAGCCTCAGCGCCATGTTTGATGAAATCATCTGACAGTCGGGGCAGAAACAGCAAAGTCTGGGTCACCTCGATGCTTAGATCTCGACCATGAAGCAGCCAAAAATACCTTGCCAGTGGATGTGAGTGACATGACCAGAGTGTAGGGAGATAAAACTTTTGTTAGATAGGATGGTGCCAACCCGTTTAAGGTCTGACCAACACATAACAAGAACTTTATGTTGTGTGGGCCGCTGTGTGACCTCGGCGCACCCGACGGCCTGGAGCAACCATCTGGCCTGGATCGAGTACGCACACAACAGCCAAGTTTCTTCTGCCACCGGCCTCTCCCCGTTTGAGGTGTGTTTGGGGTACCAGCCCCCATTGTTTCCGCTTGTGGAGGGAGAGGTCGGGGTGCCCTCGGTCCAGGCCCATCTGAGGAGGTGCCGTCGGGTGTGGCGTTCTGCCCACTCTGCCCTGCTCAAAGCCCGGACGAGGGCCAAGGCCCATGCAGACCGCCGGCGATCCCCGGCCCCTGCATACCAGCCCGGGCAGGAGGTTTGGCTATCGACGAAGGACATTCCATTACAGGTAGACTCACAGAAACTGAAGGACCGGTACATCGGCCCCTTCTCCATCATCAAGGTCCTCAGCCCTGCCGCGGTGAAGCTGAGGCTGCCAGCTTCACTGCGGATACATCCTGTCTTTCATGTCTCCCGGATCAAGCCTCACCACACCTCTTCCCTCTGTACCCCCGGACCGGCGCCGCCTCCTGCCCGGATCATCGACGGGGAGCCCGCGTGGACAGTTCGCCGGCTCCTGGACGTCCGTCATAAGGGCCGGGGGTTCCAGTATCTGGTGGACTGGGAGGGTTATGGACCTGAAGAGCGCTCCTGGGTGAAGAAGAGCTTCATCCTGGACCCGGCCCTCCTGGCCGACTTCTACACCCGTCACCCGGACAAGCCTGGTCGGGCACCAGGAGGCGCCCGTTGATGGGGGGGTCCTGTTGTGTGGGCCGCTGAAGAGGAGGTACTGCTGGCCCACCACCAGAGGGCGCCCTGCCTGAAGTGCGGGCTTCAGGCACGAGAGGGCGCCAGAGCAACCGGGAGTGGCAGCTGTCACTCTTCAACAACACCAGCTGTCACTCATCATCATCATCATCCACATCTCCATAAGAGCCGGGCAGCATCTTCACTTCACTGCCGAGAAATTGTCTACCAATCAGGTAAACTGCTCAGCCCGTGTAAACTCTACAGTAGTAACGTTTTTACTTCTGTGTGTAATCCCTGCTTTTGCAGACGAGCCTGTTTGTACGCTAAGGAGTAGTCATGTGTTGGGGGAGCTGGCGTACTCCACTCCTCGGTTGTGGACTGCTAAGTGTACCATCAGGATCTGCAGTTAGTTCGGGAGTATAGTGGTTAAGAGGTGGAGGTGTTTTCCACCATTGTTCTGAACTGTTTGCTGGGTGTTCACGCACCCACCATCACCTGTCTGTTCTTCCTGCCAGCAGTACCCGATCTGACAGCTGGAGGCAGTGGCCACCTGGGGATCCAGCGCTTGGTGGCTCCGGGGTGCTTCAGGTCCGGTGGAAGTGGAAGGCGTGTGGGATTCGGCTCTTTTCTGGACAGGCGTCTTCTATCCTCGAGCCTGCCCACACGACACCGTGCCTAATTGACTGTTAATCTCAATTGTGTTGTCTGTTGCTCTGTTGTGCACATTCACAACATTAAATTGTTATATTTTGGCTTATTCCATTGTCTGTTCATTTGCGCCCCCTGTTGTGGGTCTGTGTCCCTACACTTTCACAACACTATACATCAAAGTGGAAGTGCAGAAGAAGCCAGTGAAACTGATTCTTCTTTAGTATTCCCATCAAGGACTGAGGAGCAGCATTCTACAGGCAAACCAGACAAGACTAGTTCCTGTGTAGTACAAGTAATCCAAATGAGAACTAGTCAAAAGACAGAAAAGGCGTCACTTTGGTTCAAACTCTTGGCTCAAAGAAGACCACGTGAAGCATTGTGGTTTTTGTGCCGCTTCTGTGATCACAGACACGGAAGGTTCCTGGACTTCAGGGAATCATCGGACTTAGAAATGATCACGTGTCCATCCTGTGATCTTTAAACCACCTTTTCACAGAGTTCTTTGGCGTGCTGGTTTCTCTTCCTGGTGTTGGTTTGACACACTGGCCTACAAAAGTGACAAAAAAAGAGTGTAAGTGTAAGTGTAAGAGTGTGAAAAGCTCCAGTTCGGGAAGAAATCGGCAAAGGAGAAATGGTAATATTCACTGGAAATGGAAGTGCAGATATCAATACTTTATAAATACAATGAAAAGTAGTTCATTAGTTAGGTGACTCATTAGTGGGGGTTTTTTGATAACTGATTTATGGCAAGATAACTTCAGCTGTACTGGCCCAATTGTCACCTAACTTGGTAGAGGCATGATGCACAGTAGCCAGTTGATTTTGGGGTCAAATGGTCAAGGTCACTGGAGCGTACTTTGTAAAACACTTATGAGCACTTTTCTTCTTATTAACTGCCCAGTTGTCACCAAACTTGGTATGTGTGTTTGGTACACTGACTCCAAGAAGCCTGTTGGCTTTGGGGTCAAAAGTCAAGGTCACTGGTGCATATTTTGTAAAAATATTGTGAGTGCAATAACTTATTACCTAATGTCCTGATTGTCACCAAACCTGGTATGTGTGTTAGGCATATTGCTGTGAAGAAGCCAATTTTTTTTTTGGGGGGGGGGTTCAAAAGCTCAAAGGTCAAATTCACAGAACTGCACATGATGAAAGACCTCTGCAGAAAAGCATCACTTGTCACTGGTTAGCTTATCAACATTTCCCCAGGGTGCTGTGGGTTAGTGCTTGTTTAGGTCAGATTGGATTTGAAATGAACAACTGAACTGGTTTTAAATGGCTTTAAACCGGTGGTAAAATAGTCTGGATTTTGCTAGATTAAAATAGGAAAACACCTTAGATGGAGAGCAAACTGAGTTTAAATGGGCTCTCCATCACCAATAAAACCCCGGCTCACATGTTATCAGATGAATATATTACAAATTATACACTAATATAAATAAATAACTAACAACTAGCAGGTTTTTTTTTTTTTTTTTTTGTCAAATCTTGTCCTTTTCTTTGCATCACTGTGTTTGTCTCACTCTGTCCTCTCTCCACCTATAGCACGTGTGATTTTGTCTTTTTCCTTACTGTGTGCGTAATGACGGACATATGGAGTTGATCACATGGCCTGTTGCTGATGTTTTCTCTCGGAACGGTAAAGTTGACAGGCAAGACGCTGCACTGACATCGAACCTCACTCCACTGTCAGGAGGACGAGAGACAGAGGAGGAAGTGAGAGAGAGAGAGAGAGAGATAAAGAAATGGAGGAGGAGAGATGTGGGGGGGGACTTCACAGCCATGACTGGACGGCCCCCTTTTCCCCCTCAGCCTCCATCTCGCTCTCTCTCTCTCTCTCTCTCTCTCTTTTCGTCCCACTCCACCTCTTCACACTCTCTCTCTCCCTTCGTCTCAACTTTTTCCTCCCTCCTCTTCTGTGTTTTTTTAATGATCTGGGGAGAAGAGGGGAACAGGCATTTGGAGCTTGCAGGCAGGAGCGTCAGATAGGCAAACTGGAGCCTGAAAGGCAGAACAGTGTGGGGGCTGAAGAGGACTGAAGAGGCTTTGGGAGTTTTTATCTGATGCACAGAATAACAGATTGACTGACAGAGACAGAAATGTAGAGTCAGAAAGAGCAGAAAACAACACGTTTTAACACAAATCTGTGCATAAAGCTGGTTAAAAGTGAGCTGTGCTGATAGATTTTTGCAGATAAGAAAAGCCAAAGTCCAGATATTTTTCCAGAGGGGAGCAGGTTTGGTTCCAGACGGGAAAGAGAGAGAAAAGCAGATGGACAGAGGTGCATTTGAATGAAAAAAGAAGACTCATCATCTTCGTCCAGCAATGCTTCTGAGGAAGTCGACACTGAGGCGCTGCTGTCTGCTGTGCTCCTGGTCTCTGATGCTGCTGTAGGACACTTCCAGCATCACTAATTCCTCTTCACAAGAGGAATCACTGACTTTTTTTTTTTTTAAGAAACTGAATTCTTGCTCTGTGCAGGTGTTGACTTTCCTCACGTCATGTTTTCTCAAAGGTACTTCATCACCCCATCAAGGACTTCGTATTTTCTGATCTTATGCATCATGGATTTATGGACAACAGCCTGGCCAGCTTTGCAGCAAAGCCAATCCCAGCTACAGTCTCTCCGGTCCAGGCAAATCTCACTCCTTACCTCCTCGTTGTCAGCTGGCAACCTGTCAGAGAGCGCTGAGAACAAGGTGGCGCGCCTCGGCCAGACGTTCAAACGAAATCTCAGAGAGTTGCGTGAGAAGACCGCCTACTTGGACCTGGTCTTCCTGGTGGATGAGTCATCCAGCGTTGGAGCCAACAACTTCCTGAGCGAACTGAGGTTTGTCCGTAAGATGCTGTCAGATTTCCCTGTAGCACCAGAAAACACACATGTGGCATTGGTCACCTTCTCATCCAAGACCCATGTGGTGACGCGGGTGGATCACATCTCAGCTCCTAAGTCCCACCAGCACAAGTGCTCCCTGTTCAACAAAGAGATCCCCGGCATCACCTACAGAGGAGGAGGAACCTACACCAAAGGAGCCTTCCAGAGGGCCGCGGTGAGTCGACTCTGAAGTCAACTATGTGCAGAAATGTGTGCGTTTATCTCCAGCAGAGCACATTTGTCTTCTGTGTGACTTTGCTTAGTGTCCATATATACATGCACGTGTCAGTGTGCAGCCTGCTGTGTGCACAGGGACCCATTGTGGCTCAGTGAGGCTGGTGTTAATGAGGCCCAGCGTGGCCTCGCTGTTGCTGCAGCTTCCTCTAAATTACACACCAGGAGATACTGAAAAGGAGCTGCATGCCGGCTAATTGTTCAGGAAACTACAGTGGACTTTCCAGTGATAAAAATACCATGAAGAGTGAGCACACATTTGCAGACTTCAGATTGGTGATATTAGACTTTGTGTGGACATATATTATGTCTGGTGGGCTCATGAGGGATGTATCTTCTCATTCCTGACACTTTTTCTTTTGGAATGTTTTGTGGGTTTGGGGAGTGGATTGGGGTCAGAATATTGGCTTGTTTATGGTTTGTTGAGTTTAAGCTGCTTGACACCCACATGCACGTGAACACACACACACACACACACACACACACACACACACACACACACACACACACACACACACACACACACACACACACACACACACACACACACACACACACACAGAGAGAGAGGACATATGGCACACTTCATCAGTCAGGTCCACACAGCCCAGCTGTAAAAGCTGTGTTGGTGGTACAGCATCTGGACCTGTGTAAACAGACACACCTCAGTTCGTGACTCAGATCAGCGTTCACTTTGGGTACTTGCGAGGCTGATTTACTTTAAATATACACAGCATGAAAGTCAGACTTGTCGTCTGGCTGTGTAGTTGTGTTGGAGCAGTGATTCCCAGCCTTTTTCAGACATACTATGGAAAACAACCAGACTGATTGACTTTGAATGTGTAATTGTAAAATTTGTATTATCATAACGTGCGTTTTTAGACTCACAAACATGAGAGAGATCATTTAGATTTTTGGCGATGTGATATATTGATGTGTTTGCTGCCTATGTTTAAGTCCAACATTAAGTAAGTCTCTTCAGCTGCTCCCTTGTTTGCACTCAGGGTCGCCACAGCAAATCCCAGGTGGATCTGCATGTTGAATTGGCACGAGGTTTATTCCAGATTCCCTTTCTGATGCAACTCCACATTACGTGGAGAAATGTGCACTGAAACAAAATGCACGAACCACTTTAGTTTATTTCCACTTTCCATTTTTCTTGGGCAGTGGTTCCTTGGGTCCTGTTTGGGAACCATGAGTAACACAACAGGACAATTCTGTGGTAACGGAATTTCAATGACAGCAAATTTTAGACATATCTTTGCTCACCATTCAACATTAGCTCTAATTTGAATTCCGTTACCATAGAATTACTCAGTATGTTACTGTATTCTGTTACATACTGCTTTTTTTGCATTCAGCAGCCAGAGAAGACATTCAAGCAGATAGCAGCAGGAATGTAGTTCAAATCATTAAATAAAATACTTTATTTTATGGGTGGATGTGCATGTCTGTCCATTGCTCAGGATAGTCATTAGAGCAGACATCACAGAATGTCCCATGTCATGATCAGGATGTGTGTGCTTCTGTTGTGTACTTTCAGCGTATGATTACATGTGTTAGCATGTGACTTGATCCACGCTGGAGCTGCAGGTTTTACGTGTACAGTACATACAGTATTCCGAGCAGGGGAATATTTTAAAACAACAGAATTTGAAGTTTCTTACTTCAGAGCGAGCTGGCTCCTCTGCTGCTGTTGTCACTGTGGGGGTTCCTCAGGGGCATGTAGTTGGACTTTACCCAGGTTTCAGAGAAGTCAGAGTCCACTTGGACAAGGCATGTTCCAAAAAAAAAAACAAAAAAAAAACTTTCTTCTAATCAATGACTGACAATCTGGATACAAATAAACAAACAGTGTTTACTTGTACAGCAGAAGCCAGAGTTTTTGCCTGAGGGTGAGTGAGCTCGTTGGAATGTTGAGCCATAGGCATGAAGATTTTGGACCATCACAGGCTGTGGCTACATTGAGTTTACTGCTGGCACATCGGACCAGTTAAATGATGCTTTGTGGCTTGTCCCAAGCCCAAAAAGATGTCGGGTCATTGGCTTCCTGCTTCTGTCCAGTCGTGACTGGTTTAAGTATGGCTTGTCTTCATAACGGCCACTTCTAGATTCATAGAAAGGGGATTTTTAGGCTTTTGTGCAGAGGTGTAGTTTTGTAGAGAAAAATACAGGGACCTTTAGATGCGATTTGGCAGCTTTGTTTTCCACTCCATTCTTGTTTGAAACTGACAGATTGTATCCTCGCTGAAAGCTTGGCCCTCAGGACAGGTATTCATCTCACCCTCCTTAGTTAAGTGCTGATAAGAAGACTGCTGGCTGTGTCCCAGCCACTAAAGACCACAACAATACCAAGAAAAAGGCTTTCTGGGGGAACTTGAGTGTGTTATCATGAATCACAAACACTTTTGGGTGATTCATCAAATGATGTAGTAGTTTAAAACATCCAAAAGTGGAATATTTTTTAAGTGTATCTTGATGAAGTTGACTTCAGGGTGCTGTTCTTCTTTAAAAGAGATTTTAGATGCATTGAAAGAATCTCTCTTGGTTGCTACTGTTAACAGTCCTACTTACTCTTCTGATGGAGTACCTGTGAAATATAGTGAAGATTCGTCCCATCCTGTCTATGGCTGATGCTGAGACCCTGATTCATGCATTTTTTTTTCTACTAGAATGGACTACTGGAATGTTCTATTTTCTGGTTTACTGCAGTCCAGAATTAGGGGTCTCCAATTTGTTGAAAATACTGCTCTCAGACTTTTTGACAATAAGCAGCAAGTTTGACCACATTACACCCATTTTGGCGTCTGTTCACTGGCTTCCTGTCCCTGTAAGATCAGATTTTAAGGTTCTGCTATTAACCTATGAAATTGTTCACAGACTGGCACCTCCCTACTTAGCTGACTTAATTAAACCTTACGTACCGGCCCAGGCTCTGTGTTCTCAGGATGCAGGGCTCCTTTGTGTCCTGAGGGTGAATAAAAAGTCTGCAGGTCACAGAGCTTTCTCCCTGCCATAGTATGGTGCTATGCTTCCTGTCCTTTTAAATTAATGTTATTAGCAACCGAACAGGTCTCAACCTCAACTTTATCTAAAGTCTGGGTCTGTTAGTGAAGCTTAGGGCGAGTGGCCGGTGATCACCTTAGTATTTTAGTAGTATCTTAGCCCAGGTCTCGAAGCAAACAGTGGGGTGATCGTCCTTTCGCAGTAGTAGGTCCTAAACTTTGGAACTCGCTGCCCCTTGACTTGCGTGCCATCTCAGATCTGCCCCTTTTTAAAACAAAACTCAAAACGTATTTGTTTAGATGTGCTTTTGATACTTAGTCTTGTTTAGACTTGGGAATAAAGTGTATCTGTGTTCTTCTTTTTAACTATATTTTAAATATGATTTTTATATGTACAGCGCTTTGGTCAACTTAGATTGTTGTAAAGCGCTTAACAAATAAAATTTGATTGATTGATATTTTCTCTGCTTTCCTGTTGATTTAAAGTGTAGGTGACACATTATGCCATGTTTTATTGAATTTTTGAGACTAAAATTAAACAACAGTTTAAAATTTATCCTTTCCTGGTACACATTTTCTGAAGAGATAAATATTCTGATTTTGAACTGCACGCCAATAAAAACCAGGAACTTCCAGCCCAGTCACAACACTGGAGAAGAAGGAGGAAGTGACATCAGTACAAGCACCATTGTCTTAATAGCCCCATTAATTTATGGATTAATTTATGGATTTTAACAGGCTATGATAACCCCGTTTCCACCGAGTGTTTCGGGTCGGAGCTGCACCGTGTTTTCGGTGTGAGAACGGTTATTCTCGCCAGCAGAATCCTTTTGATTGGCAGATGGAAACACTTATATTGACGAGTGCGCACTTGCACGGTGTTTGCGGCTTCTCCACTCGACACAGAGGCAAACTGAGTATTTTCAGATTTTTTTTGTTTTATTGTTTTATGGATCATGGCATAAGTTCGTCGTGTGAGACGTAATGAGCAGATGAGGAACTCTGGGAGTCTTTTAACTTGCAGTGCAAAGCGGTTCGTTAAGAGCAAAGACTCGATCCATCAGTGGCAATAACGGATTACACATGGACTTTTTTTCAGCCAAGAAAGAAGGAATTCAATTATTTTCAGACCCCATTTTGTAAACGTGGATACGTTTAAAGATGATCTCATTGAAACGGACAGGTAAGACTATGTTATTTACTCTTTCTGTGAATGGTTTTAATATTTAATATAATAACGTGTTACACTACTAACGTACAGTACACTAACTGTATTCAAAAAGGAAACAATATTCATTTTAAAATAACTGATATTTTCAGTCCCTCATGTCATTTTTTGTCAGATTTGAAATGTATGTACCTTTTTCTAAGAAAAAAAACTTGTAAAAATCCACACTTCCACATCACGTTTTTCTGATGTAAAAGAAACTTTAAAAAAAAAATTTTTATCAGTCAATTATGACCCAGAGCCGGGGAAAAAAGTTTATTATCTGCTGCATGCCGAAATCACCTGCATTATTTATTTATTTTATAATCACCATTCTGTGTTCTGAACTCTGCCAATAAATATCGTCACTGTTGTCAGATTGAAGGTTTTCTTCGAAGGTTTAGTCTCCCTCACTGTGGTCTAAATAAGGCTCAAAACCATAAGACTGTGTCATCCACCGCTGCTTCAGAAAAACCTTCAGACTGGACTTAAAAAAAAGCTCCACACTAGAAAAAAATCATCTGAAAACAGCTTGACCTCCGCCGTGTTTACAGTTGATTTGGGCTTGAATCAGCAGGTCCTGTTCCGGTGATGATGTAGCAACAATACCGCCGCGGCTAAGGGCTGAAATAGAGCGCAGGCTTCAGACAGCTGTTGTTTATCCTTCACCTACGCACTTATAATTGACTTTTATTGTTCAGGATTTTTAAAAATATCAACATTTCATCATTTCTGGTGATTATTTGTGTCACCTACACTTTAATGCTGATGAATTATACCTTAGCTGTGCTTTTTGTGGCTGACTGATTCTGCTCTTTTTCCCTGATTCTGCTCTTTTTCCCTCTGTCCGAGGTGCGGAGGCAAATGCGTGAGAGTGGTGTCTGCGAACAATGGGATGCTTAAATTGAATTAGTGTTTTTTTGTTTTTTCAGCTCTGTAAAACTTTGTAAAAACCTTGTAACTGTTAGTATGGCCTAAGCAGGGGGTCGCCCCTCTGAGTCTGGTCTGCTTGAGGTTTCTTCCTCAAATCATCAGAGGGAGTTTTTCCTTACCACTGTCACCTCTGTTCTTGCTCTAGGGGTTGGTAAGGTTAGACCTTACTTGTGTGAAGCGCCTTGAGGCAGCTTTGTTGTAATTTGGCGCTATATAAATGTAATAAATTGAAACTGATGGTTGGTATATTTTCCGAAATAGATATTTTAGGGAAATGTTGGATTTCTTTCCAACACGATTGATGTTCATAGGCTGTGTGACTCATGAGAGAACGACGCAGAGCTTACTGAAACTCAGATTTTTGGAAAGATAGATGAGCTTAACAGATACATAGCAAGGTCAGTATTCCAAAAACTGGGCCACACCTGACTGAGTCTGATGTTGAGCTGCTGTTTTTACACCACAGAGGACGTGATGTAAAAAACACCAACAAAAAAAAACAGACCATGTGTGATTTGTCACCTGTCTGACTCTTACTTTAAAGAGAGAGGTGAGGCTGAATCCAGCTCGAGATGATATGTATCTGCTGATTGTCTCCATCCACGGGTACGTTGAGCGCACGATGTGATTGGTGATTCTTCTGCTTGTGTCCACATGTGTTCATATGAATGTGTGCACTCATGTGAAGAGAACAGGAAGCAGTGAAAGCATGAGAGGACTGATAATTGCTCTGTGATAATAAGAATGCCATATTTATTCCCTTGGCTGGTCTTGGCTGCATTAGATGCTGTAGAAAGCTGGGATCCATTACAGGAGACATTTTTCCACCAGCGGTTCGTGCAGAAACAGGGCTGTCTTCCAGCGCTCTTCATCTCTGCCTGTCTGTCTGCCTGTCTGCCACCTCTCTTCTCACCTCATACATTAGAACTTCCAAAAAACAGCTTAGCATTATGGGAATTTGTGTAAGGTTAAGATGAGAAACTGTAACTGAATAAATGTTGCGCATCCTTCAAGTTCTCTTCATGTGTCAAAAACACTACAACTGAAGTATTGCTATATGTGAATGCAGCCGAGTCTCACATTTTGTTTTCGTGCTCCCGAGACAAAATCAGTCAAATTTTCGTGACAGGGTTTTTTTTTAACTCACTATTACTAACCCTACTCCTACCCCAACCCTAACCTTCACCATAACCTAATCTTGCTCTTTCCCCCCACCCCGATCTCCCCACTTCACTTTTAATTTCGTGCAGCCATCACAGAATGAATTAGAATGAATTCATGCTGCTGTGACGAAAATGAGGCACTTTTCGTCACAATATCACGAACCAATAGATTAATGTATATTTCATGCTGCTGAATCACGACTTGCCGTGAGACCAGGTTGGTGAATGAATGAATGAATGAATGAATGAATGAATGAATGAATGAATTTATTTATCTGGCACACAGATGAGCAACAATAAAGACAATAACAAAACATAAAAGGAACAATGTACAGAGAACCCGTGTGGCTGAAAGGGTGAAGGCAGAAGCAAACACCCTCCCCTTATACCATTAAAAATAAAGAATGTATACATATATAAATGTATATAATCATGACAACTAAACAAAACAAAAAGAAATTTAAAGTGTATGAACAGTTGAACTTAATCAATCACTGAAACAATGCCAAACAAACACTTAATGACACATAATACCATACAGGTGGGTGTGTGGGTGTGTGTATATTGAGTAAACCCAATAAAATGTGGTTTTGTTTTGTTTTTTGTTTTTCCAAATGCCTATGTAACACATCCAAACAACTATGTCAGAGCAGAGGCATAATTTTGTGAGCTGACCCTCAGATCTCTACTTTTGCTGTGGGGTTTGGAGTTTTTTAAGTTCCTGCTCTTGAGTATAGTGACTCTGACTGTTGTTTGTGCGTGTGCACCGAACACCAGTTTGGAGTATTCAGCCTTCTTGGGGCCCCTGAATGGAGTCCTGTATGGGGCTCCATTGTTCTGCTGGGGGACTTCAACGAACATGTGGGCAATGACAGAGACACCTGGAGAGATGAGATTGGGAGGAACGGCCTCCCTGATCTAAACCCGAGCAGTCGTTTATTGTTGGACTTGCGTGCTGTTCATGGACTGTCCATAACAAACACCATGTTCAGACATAAGGATGTTCATGCTTTTGTGATTGTATCATCTGATCTGAGGATTGGTGTATATATTTGAATCTTGGTTGTAAGTTCTGCCTCCTCAGTGCGCACCACATTCCTCCACGCAAGACGCCGCAGCACCTCACATTCACAACAACAGACAAGACCGATATATAAAGGTAACACGTGCTGCGTCTACACCGAGTGTAATTAGATGTTAAAAGGCTGCTTTTAGCCACAAATGTCACTTTGTTTCTCTGTAATCCAAATTAACATATCGTTCTGTACCAGCTTATGTCAGGAAAAGTCGTATGCTACAATTTGTTTTTTAAATGGTGCTGCACTTTGTTATGATGATTCACAGCGTCTCATTTCAGGATCTGTCTGTCCTCAGTCTGGTGTCACACAATTCCTGATTAACAGACAGCATCACTTATCCTGCACATTTCCAACTTTTTTATTAGAAGTTGATTGATGATTTTCAGTAAATATTACCAGACTTGGAGTATTCATGACTGTAAGTGAGACAAAACTATTATAAAAAATATAATATTCCCTTCTCTGTTGTGTGTTGGGGGATTTGGCTGGACATTTGGGTGTTGTTTTCTTTTCTTTGCTCTCCAGGTGGTATGCAAACTGATTTATTGTCTGTGGAGGAGGTGCTGGCAGAAGAGTCCTTCACCCTCATCAACGTAATGTGCAGCACCTGTGGATGATGCTCACGTGCAACCTTAAAGACTTTCAGCTGAAGCAGATAATGAGATGGCGTTCTGCATTTAAGCCATGTGTGATTCAAGCAGAATTGCCGGGAACTCGACCTTGTGATGTTCGTTTGTGAGACACAGAGGACCGCGCCTGGGTTTGACACATCGTGCCTGTGAAGGAGGACGGGTGAGGGACACATGCTGTCAGCACACATCAGAGGTGATTGATTGTCTGAATAATTGTTAACAGTAACTTGGTATTTTGTTACGCAGTATATTTGAACATTGATGAGAATTGTGCAGCTCGCTTCTCACTGCTGTGGTGTGCGGACTGATGATCCTCCACCTGTTGTGAGAAGCTGCTCAATGTGTTACTGATAGTGTGTGCCTTTGAAGGATATTAGTTGTAGCTGCTGACTTACCTCACCTTTTCTATCCTTCGCAGAGTCGGTTTGTCGTGTCCACCTGGGGGGTGTTTGGCGGTGAACGTGGGTCCAGAAGCGCCGGGCTTCGATCCTTTTGGGTGCTGGAGAGCGTGCCGTCCTTCACTCCACCAGACTGACGCAGTTTTCGTTTGTACACTTTGTATTGCACAGAAGGGGGAAAAATAAAACTGTTTTGTTATTGGAACCGCTTTCTGGTTGTTTTAGCGCTGGGTTCCGTCAGACACAGGTCCGCTCCTCAACCCGCGTCGACACATAACATTCTCCTCTACTTACCCTATTTACTCGGGATGAATCCATCCTTTTTCATGCTCTTTTTAGTTATTTTCCGTCATGCATTTACATGTTCAAATATCTTCAGGGGAGAACAGCTGAAAACCTTTCATTCTCTACTGTTGGTTGCAAGTACTGTAGTTAATCCAGGGTTTATGGCTTTTTCCATTGTTGCATTTGTTATAAGCTGTTCTGGATGCAAGTATGAGCCAATAAATGAAAAGGAGGAAAGCGATCCATTTTCCCTTTTTGTCTCATCACTTGTCTCCATCCTGAGGATTTTCCCCAGGTTGCCTGACCAAAAAAACCCTTTCACTTTCTGCTCCACTTTGGCAGCACAGTCCTGAGCACTAAATTGGAATTGGCAGCCTCACTGCACGCACGCACGTGCACACACACACACACACACACACACACACACACACACACACACACACACACACACACACACACACACACACACACACACACACACACACACACACACAGACAGATGGGCAGCGTGTGAAGTGAGATGACTAGGGAAAATGATGGAAGTAAAAATGGGAGTATGAGAGGGAAAAAGTAGAAGAACGCAGGGGAAAAGTGAGAGAAAGAATGCAGCTTTCTGGTTTTTCACTGTAATGCTTTTACCTGATTCTTGTCTGAATCTGGGTCAAATCAAATATTGGTTGCTTTACAGCATTTGCAACTTAACGAAAAGGAGGGTTCCCTGCAGTCAGCGTGGCGGTTCATGTATTTGTTTATTTGGGCGAGCAGGTCGGTTATTTTCTTCTGGTTTTTATGTTCCGTGAGCGTCTTTTCTTTTCAGTTGCTTGTCTTTACATGGTTGTTGTCATATCTTCATCTTGTCGGTGGTCTTTACAGACTATATGTGAAGTGTGGTGGTGGTGTGCAAAAGGTCGAGAGCTCCACTTAAAATAAACAAACAAACTCATTTTGCAAAGTCAGCGTTTGCTACCAGAGTCGAGTGATCCTTTGGAATTAATTGACCTGGAAGCCAAACCAAGCAGGAAAAATGTGGAGTGGATTATACACGATGATGCCACTGAACAGTGCAGTATTTCACTAAACCTCCAAGCCAACGCTGCCCAGTTTAGGGCCCACAAGCCACATTTGGCCTGAATTCCTTTTGTTTTGGCCCGCCATGGAGTTTACTAGTTTTTATTATTTTGACATATTATTTGATTCTTCTTTCAAATGTAATATATTTAAATTATGTAACTATGTAAATCACGCAATAGCAATCTTTAGTTTTGACAATCCAGATTATTTGTGGTCCATGAAGGGAAATAATTGGGGGGCACCTCTGACCTCAAACAACACCAAGACGATTAATTGGTTTTGTCGGGACAAATTTGTAGCTGCAATATGAATTTATCACCTTTTATCTTTCAGGGATAGACTTGATTGGATTCTTTTATGGAAATATGGCACTTCAACAAGAGTTTTTGCAGTTTGATTGCAAGAGCTGCATTGATGTTCAGCCATAGTTCAACTTTCCTGCCACTTTTTTGCACTTTGGTTGGTCAGGTTAGGCTTTACTTGTGTGATGCACCTTGAGGCAACTTCATTGTGATTTGCCACTGTATAAATGACAATAAATTGGAAAATTAAAAACATTCCTGATTCCTGATTTCCTTGCAGCTGTGTTTTGGCTTGATTGCTGCAGACCTCTCTGATTTTTGATGAACCAGTGATGGCCTGTGGAAGGCTGTAAATTTAATGGGATACATCATGTGAATTGTGGGAAAATTTGTCTGCATTAGCTGCTTTTCCATTATGTTTAAAGAATGTGTTAAGTGTGGATGTCCGCAAAGGAAGTTACGCTTTTTTATTAGCATTCCAGTTTTTTAGCGAGTGGAAGCATGGACTCATGTGACTGGAACCTTTCTGTTTAAGTCAGTTACAGCAAATTTGAGGCCTTTTAGAATCCAATCAAGCACCCGTTGATAAGTTCCAGTGTCACAGACCGAACGGTCCCCCTAAAAATCGGTCCGCCCTGCTTTCACTGCGCATGCGTCATTAGCAGCGGTTCACGGATTATCACCTCGTTTCTGCTTCAAACTTCACTCCAGTCATCATCTGTCTCAGCCACAGATATCTGAAGCTTTAGTACAACAATCATTTCCACATAAACTCAGCAACATTTCATCAAAAAAGGCGGGGGAAGCGATCAGAGCACTGCAGCTACACAAGCTGCTAGCTGATGCATTCACTGCGTGTCGGTCATTTCAAAGTGTCTCAGAGTTTCGTCTCGTTTTTGCTTCAAACTGATTTTAAAATGACTTCAGAGGTTTTACCTTGTCGTCTGATGGTTAATAATCACATTAATCCATTTGATCACTTTGGGTGCAGAGACTCTGTCTCAAATGAGTGGCAGAGCGCCGAAGTGACGCATGTGCAGTGAAGGCAGGGCGGACTGATCTTTAGGAGCAGACCGTTCAGCCTGCCATAACTTTGGTACCAAGAGTTCATTTGTGGTGAGAACCCAAACTGAACCAGTAGATCAAATATCTGAACCATATGTGAATTCAACCTGTTGTGTATGTTATTTTGCAACATGAAGACACTTCAGAGTGACTCATGGATGACATGGAGTAAACGCATTTGTGACTTTACGTTTCATCAAAGGTCATGTGACTAAGAGAAAGGCGGTTTCATATTGGTGTTTAATCGTATTCATGTGAGTACCTGGAACCAATTCCTTGAAGTAGCCTTTTAAAATATCCCCTACAATTCAGCACTGAGCCCAGATTTTGACCTTGCAGTCAATTTTTCTCAAAATGCAATGACTTTATGCTCAGCTGACAGCCAATCATTCCACCAAGGTTGGTCCAGAATGGATCAAAACCCTTTGAGTTATTTTGTATAATATATATATAAATTTTTTTTAACACATTTGGCTTCTTTGTTTGGTATATATATATATATATATATTTTTTTTTTTTTTTCAGCAATTGTGACTTCAATGGAAAATGTAAGAGATGTTGTTAGTATTCAGTCAGACCAAGAGCAAAAAGCTCTTAAACACATGAAGTCAAGGTGCATGTGTTTGATCTGGTCCTCAAGGCTGGACAGGACTTTGATAGGATGATGAGAACTGACTATGTTTCCTGTGTCCATAACCACTTCACCAATCAGACCATCTGCTTCTTCCCTCTGTTTGCTCCACCGTGACATGGGAGGAGGGGATCAGGCATTAGGATGGAGCAGACGCTTTCCCACCTACCACCCACAACATATCTGACAATACTGCGATCAGACGAGGACGTCCACCGACACAACAACATGCCTCATTTACATACTGTGAGTCTGCAGCGGGATGTGACTTGCTACTGTTATAGCACCTCATAAATCAGCGAAATGATTAATTAGGACGCGAGCACAAAGCTTTGTCTCGGGATACAAAAGAAAATCAGTCAAAATCTGACAAATGGCCACTTTGCATAGATCAAATCCCTGAAGATAATGATAGTTTAGCTTTTGGTTTTGTGCTACTTTACGCTCATTTTGATATTTATTGACTGTTCGGCTAACATGAATATGATATTCAGTGAAAACGTCTGCAGCGGTGTTTTACTTCTCTTCCCTTTTCTTGCTCACAGGAGTCCATTTTGTTCTTATATTTCCTGGTGTTTTATTTTTGCACTTCCTCTGTATACGTATTTCATTTTATTACACTGTATATTGCTGTTGGAAAGGCACTGCTACCTGAGATTTCATCTTTCCAGAATATACCGTGATTAATCGTATCTCAGTTCGACTCCGGGCACTGACAGAGGCCCTTAATTTCCGCCCGTGGCCCCACACCGTGTTGTTGGAGTATATATTATTTTTTGGGATTAATCTCTGCTCAGTTCACCCTGCAGCGGATGCAGAACTGTTCTCCTCCTGTGAAGTGTTTTCTGTTGGTTCAGCGGTGAGTGACACATTAACAGCGTCTGTGGATGTGTTTCGGGCTGAGGACACAGAAACGCTGTGGTCTCAGGTTGTGTCCTCTGGGCCGCACACGTCTTCCCACTGAATCGTGACAGTTTTCTTTCTCTGCTTTCCTCTTTCTAACCTTATAACTCTGTCCATCATCCTCAAACACACTCTGGTGAGGGATTTCCCACTTTGTGCCGTCTGTTGTCAGAATCATCACTAATGCTTCTCTTCAGACAGACTGAGGACTTTGAAGTGGGTTGTTTTCTTTTCCACTTTCACCACTGGAGTTGGAAGTTTGAGCTGTGGTTAGTGGAACGTTAAATTATTCCATTTAAAATATGATATGACACCAAGTAGTCAAGACGCCGATCTGTCCCATACCTGCAGGAGCTGATCTACTTTGAACTTTAGATTTTGAGACTCTTATTGTGTTGTCTAAAGAGTGAGGCTGTTTATTTCAAACTCATAAGCAGGGATAATTCACCTTAATTTGCCTCCACCGCAGGCGATAATGGGTCCTGTATCTGTTTACTGTCTGCTGACTTTGTCATTTAATTTAACAACTTCTTCATCTTTTTTTTTTTTTTTTTTTTGCACGTTATTGATTTTAATTTATAGAATTTTGCTCCACATTAGAGTTCTCCATGGGTCCAGTCACAGTTATTTTCATTTACTGTGAGTCATGCCTCACTCACACATGGAACATACATGTTGCGGTGCATGCTTATATGTAATATTTAGGTAGTAATCACTGATGGTGCAGCAGCTTGTCAATACTTACAATTATAAATGTGATGTCATAATTTTGCTGTAGGCTTCTTGCTTGTCTTTAAACACCAAGAGCATGATTAGACAAATCCACTGGTCCAAGGACACTATTTCTAGTTGATATTTTCCCCTGCGAGACCGATGTCTAGTTAAAAATCTTGTTGGTCTTGTGACTAAATGTGTTTGACAAGACCGACGATTTTTTTTTCAGTCTTGCACCTTAAATAACTGAGCTGCTGTTCGCAGATTACAATGACCCGCGCTGTGCCACTCAGTCACTTCATGAATGAAGCTCAGGCAACAAAGGAGTCCACATGCTACTTTCAGCTTAACATGAGTAGCGCACAGAGCTGGTCCACAGACAGACTCAGCAAGAGTTACCATAGCAAAACTGCATGCATATATATGGCACACATAAAAAGTTAACTTAGATCAACTGTTGCATTTTGCCATGAAATCTGAATGTGATGTGAAACATTAACATGATTTTCTTCAACAGTCATAACATTTTCATCATACTAATCTGAGAAGCAATAGATATAATTGTTGCCCAAAAAAAATCTGACATATTATAGAGCTTACGCGGCAAGAATAAATGGACTGTTTGGGCTACATGAGACAAGCACAAGGCCTAAAATACAGAAAAGCAAAGTACACTCAACAAAAATATAAACGCAACACTTTTGGTTTTGCTCCCATTTTGTATGAGATGAACTCAAAGATCTAAAACTTTTTCTACATACACAATATCACCATTTCCCTCAAATATTGTTCACAAACCAGTCTAAATCTGTGATAGTGAGCACTTCTCCTTTGCTGAGATAATCCATCCCACCTCACAGATGTGTCATATCAAGATGCTGATTAGACACCATGATTAGTGCACAGGTGTGCCTTAGACTGCCCACAATAAAAGGCCACTCTGAAAGGTGCAGGTTTATCACACAGCACAATGCCACAGATGTCGCAAGATTTGAGGGAGCGTGCAATTGGCATGCTGACAGCAGGAATGTCAACCAGAGCTGTTGCTTGTGTATTGAATGTTCATTTCTCTACCATAAGCCGTCTCCAAAGGCGTTTCAGAGAATTTGGCAGTACATCCAACCAGCCTCACAACCGCAGACCACGTGTAACCACACCAGCCCAGGACCTCCACATCCAGCATGTTCACCTCCAAGATCGTCTGAGACCAGCCACTCGGACAGCTGCTGAAACAATCGGTTTGCATAACCAAAGAATTTCTGCACAAACTGTCAGAAACCGTCTCAGGGAAGCTCATCTGCATGCTCATCGTCCTCATCGGGGTCTCGACCTGACTCCAGTTCGTCGTCATAACCGACTTGAGTGGGCAAATGCTCACATTCGCTGGCGTTTAGCACGTTGGAGAGGTGTTCTCTTCACGGATGAATCCCGGTTCACACTGTTCAGGGCAGATGGCAGACAGCGTGTGTGGCGTCGTGTGGGTGAGCGGTTTTCTGATGTCAATGTTGTGGATCAAGTGGCCCATGGTGGCGGTGGGGTTATGTTATGGGCAGGCGTCTGTTATGGATGAAGAACACAGGTGCATTTTATTGATGTCATTTTGAATGCACAGAGATACCGTGACGAGATCCTGAGGCCCATTGTTGTGCCATACATCCAAGAACATCACCTCATGTTGCAGCAGGATAATGCATGGCCCCATGTTGCAAGGATCTGTACACAATTCTTGGAAGCTGAAAATGTCCCAGTTCTTGCATGGCCGGCATACTCACCGGACATGTCACCCATTGAGCATGTTTGGGATGCTCTGGACCGGCGTATACGACAGCATGTACCAGTTCCTGCCAATATCCAGCAACTTCGCACAGCCATTGAAGAGGAGTGGACCAACATTCCACAGGCCACAATTGACAACCTGATCAACTCTATGCGGAGGAGATGTGTTGCACTGC